>NC_079135.1:24491339-24858478 GCF_945859705.1 Episyrphus balteatus | reverse complement strand
TTTACTTCTTTTTATATGTTTTTTAGTTTAGTCCTTGAATTTTTTGACAACATTCATGGCATTTTCAATTTTCACTATTTGATTGATGATTGACCCTTTGGAGAAGAATATTATGTATGTAGTATGTATATTTTTTTTCACTTGGTGACATATGACCTCATGTCCACTATATTTTGAAGGTGGGATTAACTAAGACTATTTTATTCCTTCGTCCTTAAAATATTTTTTTTTAGATCATGGTCAAGAATCTTGTTATTTTCTTCTAAATCTTTTTAACTATGTCCTTTTGTATGTAGTCTGCTTCTGCATTGGAAGAAAGATAGAATTCTGCGTCTTTAAATGGTTAATGTGAAAGCTATTCCACAAATAGACTTTTCCACAAATAGACCCACCTTAAATCCAATCATCTCAAAACAATACGATGTCCGCTTAAATTAAGTGGATTCCGCTTAATTTAAGTGGATTCCGCTTCAATTAAGTGCATTTCGCTTAAATTCTGTTAAATTTGAGGTGAACTACATTTTATTTTAATGTGAATTTGTATCTTAAAAAAAAAACCGACAAAAAATAAAAATTTAAAAGTAACCTTTTTTTTCCTTAGGTGCAGTGAGACAGGCTGATGGTAAGACACTAGCCTAGTGACCCAACAGTTCTAGGTTCGATCACATAAAAATATGACGATTTTCCGCTTAAATTAAGTGGATTTCTTTAAAATTTGTGCATTGTAGAAATGAAGAAGATTTTTCCGCTTAATTCAAGCTGAAAAGTCCGCTTATTTTTAGGTGGTGTTTTTTCTCCGTGTATGATCGAAAAAAATCACACATAATGTTCTTAGTGTTTTTAGTATTTGCATTGGGGTTTCTTTCCTAGTACTTGTTTGTATTTTAGAGACAGCACCCAACATTTTATAAGACACAAGAGGGTCTTCATTTTGGTTGAAAAGTACGTGATTTTGGTGTTTTTTTTAGCATTTTAGAAGCGTTGCCGAGTAGTTGTTCCTATTCAATATTTTTGAGATAATATTGGGGTCTCTACCAAAAAATCATGTATTTTGGTAGAATAAGTGTTTTTGGTTTCTTTTACCATTAGAGTAGGGTTGCCGAGTACTTGTTTGTATTTAAGAGTAACACCTGATATTTTTAAGATATCTATTAGCAAGTCGCACCTTAAATCCAATGTTAGTTTAAGCCTTGGCCTCTATGCAATATTTTACTTATTGGTAAAAACCGTTTCGGTTTTTTTTTAGCATTTGAGTAGGGTTGCCGAGTACGAGCACCCAACATTTTAAAGATATAATTATTTATTTATTGATTTATTTTTAATCCCATTTTTTCTTTAATTCTATCAACTATTTTACATTTCTGTTGAAAAACAAGTGTGCTTTTTGAGTAGGGTTGCCAAATATTTTTTCTTGTTTTAGAGGTAGCACCAGGATTTTTTTTAGATAGAAGAGGGACTCATCTAAAATCTTGTGAATGTTTATGCTTTAAACTCTATTAAATAAATTTTGATTGCAAAATAAGAGTGTTTTTTTGTTAGCATTTGAGTAGGGTTGCCGAGTAGGTACATGGCAGCCGATTTTTTTTTAAATAGAAGAGACTCTCAGCCTTTTAAGTGTAAAAAAAAATAGTACTTTTTTCACAAAAGGATTTTGGTAGTATTTATTTAATTTGAATAGGGTTACCGTATTTCTTATATTGGCTTACTTTTTTGATTTTTTGTTTTTTTTTTTTTTGAATTTTGGAATTATTGTGGTTTTTGTTACCTATGCATTTTCTAAAATTTCCAAAAAAATCTTACAAGAATTAGTTGATAGTCTAGTGCTCAAAAAATCCTTGTTTAAAGTCTCGAAAATTCGTAGTTTCTTTATCTTTCAAAAATTATAATAAAACTTATCAATAGAGCTACGAACAGTATAGGGAAATCCAGATAGAAGAAAATTTCTTCAAGTCTTTCCTCACAAATAAAATGTATTTATTTTTACCTTCCTGATTAAGTAACACACACAGACACTGACACTGCTCTTTACTGATGCAAAGACAAGACAAGAAGACAGCTTATTTTTGATTCATCAACAATTTGTTGAGTTGTGGTCAAGAGAACTCTTCTGGCTGGTCAGATCCTAATACAGTATAAATCTTAAACCATCACATCCAAAGGGGCACTATTTATCTATACAAAAGCCAGAGACATCACAGAAGAACACACATGGGCCCAAATAATAGCCCTGAGGGCTTATGTAGAAGATATGAGAAAAGCTGCAGCAAGCCCAAGCCAATCTTAACGTCGTCGTTGGCGTATAGTCATTGTCGTCGTTATTGCATATAGATATACAAAAACACAAGGGATACTCCCTGGATGTAGTAGATTGTTGTTATTCCGTTATGTAAATTCTTTATGGCTGACATCAAACATGTTTTCATTTGCGTCTTCTAATCAAAATGCAGCACCCTTCTATGCTCCAGCTCATACATCTTCACTCTTGAATTGAAAGAAACGAATGGAAAGGGTTTTGTTTTGTTGGTTGAGTAAGGTGCTGATGTAGGTGGCGTTATCGTCGTCGTTGATGCCGACTATACGGACGGTGCTAAAGGCAATATATGTACGTAAAGTAAAAGAGAGAAAGGGTACATTGAATATTTACATTGCGGTGTGGTAGCGTTTTCGTTTCTTTAGTCAAAAATCTCACCCACTTGCACTCGCTCTTTCTCTCTCTCTTCCTATATTTCTTTGGAAAATTTATAAAACCGGGCCAGGCACCATTCAACATTCACCGCATTCACTAAAACATACACACACACTAACTAACACTTGCCCGAGAATCTCGCAAAACATTGTCATTTACATGCACATTCAAGCATTAAATCATTCTCTTGAAGTACACATCCTTTTCAGTGTCATCCATCGTCATTATGGTATTTCGGAGAAGTAGCAGCAAACCTCTCTTCCCCCACCCCCCTTATTCACTTTTCAGCTGTATAACCACCAAAGCCCAATAGCAGCACCAGCAACAACTATAGCGCTGGGATAAGCTTAACATTTTACACATTTATACTAGTAGCTTGGAGTATGAGATGAGAAAAAAAAGACAGGATAGGACTTAATCAATCATATAGAAAGGGTATTGAACTAGGAGGGCCAGCTTTATAAAATTTCTTGAGTGTTGGAAAAAAAGGTCAATATTGTATCCTTTTTGTAAAAGAAGACAAAAATCAAATCAGGTCAAATACTTATCTAGCGGAGCCCCCTTCTCCTTAAACCGGGCCTGTTTTCTTACTATATTATACTTTTGAAGTATACTTTTAACTTCTTATTGAATGCTTAATCGAGGAATCTGGAATAGGATTAAATTTTTACACATTTATACTACAATAAAAAATTAAGTCAATTATTTATCTATAGCGCCCCTTTTCCTTAACCGGGGCCTGTTTTTATATTTAATCATACCTTTTGATTAAACTTTTTATTTATTGCTTAATCGAAGAATCTGCGACAGGCTTAAATTTTTAATATTTTATATAAGAGTTTGGAAATTGAGATAAGAAAAATACAGGGTGGGATTTGGTTAATTATATAAAAGAGGATTTGAACTAAGGTTTTTGAACAGTTTTACAAATTTTCCCGAATGTAGAAAAACTATTTTCAATGGATTTCTTGTAACTTTTTCATTAGAAAAAAAAAAAATACAAATAATTATCAAATCGAATACCTCTTAATCAGCACCTCTTTCTAAATGGGGCGTGTTTCACCTCTTTGTGTTTTGTTTTTTTTTTTTTTTTTTTTAATCGAAGAATCTGGGCCAAGCGTAATACTTTGCCCATTTAAAATTGAAGCTTAGAAAATGAGACACATAAAAAGCAGGGTGGGACCTGATATAGGTGAGGGTCTTAACAAGGGACCCAAACTTATAAAAGTTCCAGAATATAGGAAAACCTATTTTTATTGCAGATTTTGTATCATTTTCATTAAAAAAATTCTTTAAAATAATAAATCAGATCAAATATTTATCTAGCGCCCCTTTTTATCTCAAAAGGGGTCTATTTTATCACCCAGGCCCAGTCTTACAAACCTTCGCGGAAGTAAGATAACCATTTTCAAGGCGACAAAAACAAATTCAAGGCGACAAAAACAAATTCAAGGCAATAAAAACAAATCTAGTTAAATACTTCCCAAGCGCCCTCTTTCCAACCGCGTGGCCTATTTTTACCCTTTTCACTTTGATTATTTATTTATTTTATCAGATATACCTAAACAATTTTAACATTAAAAAAAAATGAGATCGAAAAAAAAAGAACACAGGAAATAACTTGACCATCATGCGTCGGCTAAGAGTGCAAACCTAGTAAGTCCATTTTTGTAAATTCTAAAGTAGAGTGATTTCCAATTTTCTATTTTGTACTAGCTCTATACATTTCTCATGTATAATTTTGTCTCTTTTGGTCATTTAAAAAAACAAATATGCATTTTTTCTTTTATGGAAACATAAATTTCAATGCCTACTTTATACATTTTCAAAAATCTAATTTTTGTCAAAAAGCTGATTTACGAGGTTTGCACTTTTAGCCGACGCATGGTCAATCACATAGAAATGGAGGGGTGCGAGGGGCCCAGATTAAGGAATGTTTCCAGAAATAAGTAAACATTATTGACATACCTATTTTCAACAGTTTTCGAACAGGAAAACAACTGGAAGAAACAAATACAGAAAAAATACTTACCCAGCGCCCCCTTTCCAATCGGGGCCTTTCTTTACCTTTCACACTTTCGAGATATTAATCTTCTTTTTTTTAACGAGAAATCTGGGATAAACTGAATATTTTGCACATTTATGTTTAAAGCTTGTAAAATAAGATGGAAAAAAAACACATGGTGGGACTTTGCCAATCACAAAGAAATGGGCTTTCAGAAACGGCCGAGATTAAGGAAAATTTATATTTTCGGAAGATTTTGAACCATTTTCATTCAAGAAAAATGTTTAAAAAGAAATCTAGCCAAATAATTACCTAGCGCCCCTTTCCAAACGGGCCCTCTTTCTACCTTTTTGACTTTTACAATATTCTTTTTTAATTTTTTAATCAAAATATCTGGAATAAGCTTAACATTTTAACTAGCTATTTGGATGAAAAAGGAACAGGATGGGACAGTATTATATAAAAGGCCTTAAACGAGGGGGCCCAAATTTAAGGAATTAGGTATCTGGTAGTAAGAAAACCAGTTTCCAAACAGTTTTTGTTCAAGAAATAACAAAAAAGAAAAAACTAGATAAATTCTTACCTAGCGCCCCTTTTCCAAAACGGGCCCTGTTTTTACCCTTTTGAAGTACCCCTTATTGAAAGTAAGAAAAACAGTTTTCGCAGCAAATTTTCTTATTGTTTTTGTTAAAGAAAAACTTACTTTGTGCCCCCTTTCCTAAACGGGCCTTACGTGATATCATAAAAATACTCCTTTTTGATTGTTTAACCGCAAAAATAGGTATACCGTTTTGAACTCAATCTTCCGAGATGTTGTTCAAATCTGTGTTATAACTAAGGCCTTCTTAAAAAGCTATTCCGCTCCTGATCTGAAGTGGGCGGAAAACTGAAAAACACTGAAGGTAACTAGAATCCAATCTCTTCGGTCCGAGATAAATTCCATGTTTATCGGGTGTGTGGCTCTTCCTCTAGCTACTTCCCAAGTTCTATGGTCTTCTTTGTGCATCATCATCATCGTCATCATGATGGTGGAGAGCGTTCATAAATTCTGATGACACCACTTCCCGACACCTTGTTGTTGTTACCAACTCTTGTCGTAGTTATATGTGCTGTTTTTTTTTTTTGTGTAGCATGATGATATAAAAAATTATGTTGTCTTCCATGCTAATCTGAACCCTTTGCAGCATTTGTCATACTTTCGAGCCACTTAACCTGCAAGCGAGAGCATCACAGAGCCCACCACACTCACCATTATTACCACACAACCCCCTGCTGTCATAAATTAATTCATTTAACTATGGCACGCGGAAAAAAATAAGGGATGGAGACCAAAAAAAAAAAAGTAAATAAAGAAAACCAAAAAAAAATGAGTAAAAAACAGAATTTATAAAGTTCTGCATACGAATAACCACTAATGTGGGCGTGTTCCGCCCCCTGGACGTTTATAATTTATATTTTTCAACTTGGTACGGTGTTCGGGGCGGCGTGGTTTTTCTGTGACTCTACGTCGATTAATAACGTTTTCATCACACGCGGTGAAAAGTTCTCGAAGATTCACTCTTCTGTGGATGAGGTTTTTATCGAGAGGTGGTGGTAATTTTTTTTGTTTTTTTTTTTAACAATTTTTCGGTTTAAATCATCCAACGCAACGCAGCAACTGGTGCTAAGAGAGAAAGATGATTGCTGCTTCTCTGCAGCCTCAACTCTTGGACAGACTATATATACGCCGCAGAATTCGGAGAGAAGACGAGAGGTTTGTGCTGCGGCGCGGTGTATTATGTGTGTATGGCAAAATTACCATAAAATTAAAAAAGTTTACCTTTTCCACTCATCCCCCGGACCTCATTCATTCCCGTTGCCTACCATCAGTATGAGAGATGGATGAGAGGACATGGTTTATACTATATCGCCCAACACCTTTCTTTTCCAAAAAAAAAAAAAAAATTAACAAGCAGCAGGAGATTTATGCGCGCGAAATGGTAAATTTTTTTTTTTGTTTGCATTTCCAGTTCGCCCACAAAAATTGACAACAAACTTTCGAGTTTTTTTTGATTAAAAGAATTTTCTTTGAGTTTTTTTTTTTTTTTATTTTGATTATGAAAGGCGAATATTTGAAAAAACAAAAAAAAAACGGAATTCAACAGGATGTGATGGTTTTACAGAGAACAGAGAGGGGGTGAAAAGGAGGTCTAGTTTATATTGAGTTTAGCTTTATGGCATGATTTTTTTTTTTTTGGGGTTACCCTTGGGTTGAGTTTTTGAGCAACATGTGCATGATTTATTATGAATGGCTTAATTGGTTTCTATGTTCAAGTGGAAAACTCAGTCAGAGAAAAAAATTTTTATTGTTACTGAGATTTTTTTTTTTTTTTGAAAGAAATTCAAAACAAAAAGAATATTAATGAAAAACGCTTTAAAAAATATATTGTTGTAAGGTTAAGTTGAATTTGGAAAAAAGTTATAAAATACTTAAAACTTTTTAAAGATTTGTTTGAAAAATTGAAGGCTATGGAAGTTATGAGCTTTTAAAGCAATTTTAATAAAATTTTCAAAATTGACGAAATAGTGATGAATTATGGTTAATAACTAAAAGAAGCAATCAGAAAGCTATTAGGCTTAAGATTTAAGTACATTTCAATTAGGAAGTAGTTCCTGTCTTATCAATAAACGCATTTCTAAAAAAAACTTCATTAGACAAAAAATGTCATTAACATAGCTTCGATTAGAAGAAAGGGAAAGTAGTTTTTCGAGACTAATTACTTACCATTTGAGCTTCAAATTTTGGTATAAATGTCACTCCAAATCGCTATCAAAATCAGACTTCTCAGAAGCGAGTACTAGTTAACATTTCATTGACTAGCAGCGTTTTTGAATATCACCAAGAATTCATAGTTTAATCCGAAAAATTCCATCATCATGAAAGTATTTGTTGTATTTTCTGCTCTGCTAGCAGTTGCGTCAGCCAGTTCCTTGTATTTGGCTCGACTTGCACCAGCAATTTCAAGTCAATATCATTCTCAAGATGGAATTGGTCAATATGCATATGGTTACAATGACCATCTTTCATCTAAGCAGGAAGTTAAATCGTTGGATGGAAGTACCAGAGGAGCCTATAGTTACATCGATTCAAACAACGTTCTTCAAACTGTTAACTATGTAGCTGACGCGGGTGGTTTCCGAGTTTCAGCAACTAATTTGCCAAAACCTGTTGAAGTTCCAGCTCAAGAATTACCACAACAAATTCCTGATACATTAGAAGTTGCTGTTGCAAAGTCGGCTCATTTGGCTGCTGTTGAAGAAGCCAAACAGCGATTAGGTGTGCAACAAAGAGTTTCAATTTTCACTGGTGACTTACCACAACAAGTTCAAGATACTCCCGAGGTTTCCAAGGCTAAGGCAGAACACTTTGCCGCGATTCAAGCAGCTAAGAATCAAATTGGTTACCAGGTCCTAGCAGTTCCAGCTCCAGTTCAGGACACTCCCGAAGTTGCCAAAGCTAAAGCAGAACATTTGCTGGCCATCGAGCAGGCAAAGCTGCAGAATTCAATCCCAAATATTAGATACACTGGATACTCGTTGGTACAAAGTGCTCCATTGATTGCATCACCAATTCAATTGTCTGCTTCTGGTGCTTTGCCAGTATCTTCTCAAGGATTTTCATACTCATCGAGTGTTGTTAATGGGCCTACTCCCGGCTCACACTATGCATACGCACCGTACATCTGCACGAAGCCAGGATGCTAAAAGAAAACCAGAACAGGAATTTAGTCTGTTACAAACCAATTTTGAAATTGTGAAAATTTTACCTGAACTATTTTCTATAAAATAAATATCGTACAAGCAACTTATTCATTTGAACTTTTAATATTTAGCTTATGTTTTGCTTTCATAAAAAGAAATTTGTTACTTAAAAACAAATACAAAATTATCTTGATAGCTTTTTTGAACGGGAAACGCGAAAACCGAAATCTCAAAAACCCAGAATTCCAAAATCCCTGAGAATCTGAAATTCGGAAAGCGCATAATACCGAAAGTCAAAAACTCAAGAAATCGAAAATTCTAAAAACCTAGAATCCCGAAAAGTTATATAAATTTTTTTCGGTATTTCGATTTCGGAAAAGTAATCCTAAGTAAAAAAATTAAGAAGTTAAGGCGTTAAAAACAATATAATTGCACTTCTCAGTAAACAGACAATTTTGAAGAAATTTTTTCTTTTCTGTTTTATTTTCGTGTGGCCTTTCTGGATTTTGGCTTTTCCAAATTTTGGGTTTTCAGAATTCTTGACTTTCGAGCTTTCGGTTTTTCAGAATACCTACTTAATTTTCGAGATTCTGGATTTTGTGGATGCCATATTTTTGGGCGTCTGGGTTTTTGGGATTCTGGATTTTCAGGAATTCTGGAATCTAGATTTTCTGAAGTTTGGGTCTATTGCATTCGGGTTTTCTGGATTCTAGGTTTTTCGGAGTCTTGGTTTTTGGGGTTCTGGGTTTGGGGGCTCTAGATTTTTGGGATTATGAGTTTGAGGATACTGGATTTTTGGGATTCTGGATTTGAGGATTTTTGTTTTCTAGATTAAGAAATTTCTAGATTCTAAATTTGCGGAATTCTGTTTTTTTTTTTACTCTGGATTTATGGAATACTAGGTTTTCGGGATTCTGGATTTTCTGGTTTCTAAATTTTCTGAATTGTGGGTTATTTGGATTCTTGGCATTCAGGATTCTGGGTTTCGGGGTTATGAATTTTTGGCATTCTGGGTTTTCAATATTCTTGATTTTCGAGATTCTACATTTTCGGGATTTTGAGATCTAGGTTTGCGGAATTCTGAGTTTTCTGGATAATGCACTTTCTGGACTTTTTTTTTGGAATTTTGGGTTTTCTGGATTAGTCTTTTCTGGATTCTGAAATATTGAAATTCTAAGTTTTCGGGGTTCTGGGTTTTATGGAGTCTAAGTTTTCAGTATTCTGGACTGTAGATTTTCAAGAATCTGGAAAGCAAAAAGTTATCAACTTGATTTCTTTTAGATACAAATTTTTCACTATTGATTGAACCAAAAATCCCCTTCATTTCGAAAACCCCAATTTTCGACTTCAAACTAATTATTATTATCATTCCAGATTTTTTTAAAGGTTGAATACTAGAAGTTTTTGCATCTGTAAGTCCTTTTAAAAAATTTATTTTAATAACAACTTTCAAAATAAAAATGAAAAAATTAATGTTGATTTTTGAGTAGATATGCTTTTTATTAATTCTAATCATGAAATCAAATAAGTACTTCCTACCAAACAATTCGATAGTAAGGCGCATTTACATTGTGTGAAACGGGATAAGGTTCATTCAGAATACTTGACGAGTATGAAAATCCATGGGAAGGCAATGGTACTGAACTTGAAGCAGACAATTGAATTGGTGATGCAATCAATGGAGCACTTTGTACCAACGAGTATCCAGTGTATCTGATATTTGGGATAGAATTCTGCATCTTTGCCTGCTCGATGGCTAGCAAATGTTCTGCTTTAGCTTTGGCAACTTCGGGAGTGTCCTTAACTGGAGCTGGAACTGCTAGGACCTGGTAACCGATTTGATTCTTGGCCGCTTCGATGGCTGCAAAATGTTCTGCCTTAGCCTTGGCCACTTCTGGGGTATCAACGACTTGTTGAGGAAGTCCAATTGGAGCTGGAACTGCAAGAACCTGGTAACCAATTTGATTCTTAGCTGATTGAATCGCAGCAAAGTGTTCTGCCTTAGCCTTGGCAACCTCGGGAGTATCTTGAACTTGTTGTGGTAAGTCACCAGTGAAAATTGAAACTCTTTGTTGTACACCTAATCGCTGTTTGGCTTCTTCAACAGTAGCCAAATGAGCCGACTTTGCAGCAGCAACTTCTAATGTATCAGGAATTTGCTGTGGTAATTCTTGAGCTGGAACTTCAACAGGTTTTGGCAAATTAGTTGCTGAAACTCGGAAACCACCCGCGTCAGCTACATAGTTAACAGTTTGAAGAACGTTGTTTGAATCGATGTAACTATAGGCTCCTCTGGTACTTCCATCCAACGATTTAACTTCCTGCTTTGTTGATAGATGGTCATTGTATCCATAGGCGTATTGACCAATTCCATCTTGAGAATGATATTGACTTGAAATTGCTGGTGCAAGTCGAGCCAAATACAAGGAACTGGCTGACGCAACTGCTAGCAGAGCAGAAAATACAACAAATACTTTCATGATGATGGAATTTTTCGGATTAAACTATGAATTCTTGGTGATATTCAAAAACGCTGCTAGTCAATGAGATGTTAACTAGTACTCGCTTCTGAGAAGTCTGATTTTGATAGCGATTTGGAGTGACATTTATACCAAAGTTACAAGCTCATATGAGACAAATATTTCTTGAAAAACTTCTTTTTACTTTTCATAGGAGACACTGTTGCTTTATTTTTGGGTTGATGAATTTTTGTTTTTGTTCAAGTAACTGAACCCAAACGAAATTGATACTGGTTTATTAGTGAGCGTTTTAGTCTATAATGACGTTTTAATTATTGCACCTTACTAATTGGCATTCTTTAATAGCTATTTCTTGTAGATTGAGTGTATGATGGTTATGTCACTAAAAAAAGTTTACGGACAAAGAAAATAAAAAAAAAATATTTTTCTTTTCCTTTATTATTTTATCAAATATTGTGTAGGTATGAAAAGTTCAGGAGAAATTATGACATTTTAAGCCTTATAATTTTTTTCTCAGGAATAAATCGATATTCAAGTCTATAAATGTTCTTTAAAAAGTATATACCTAATAATGATTTATTTTTTCATGAAAAAAAAAGATTAATGTTATTTTTCTTCTTCACAACATTTTGTCAGTGTCTTTACATGACAACCTAACACAAATTTTATATTTTCTGAAAGTTTATAATTTCATCTATAAATATATACCACAGTCATGTCCGTAGGACATCTGCAAAAAGAGTTGGAATTTTTTGAATGCAATAATTTTTCAAAAAAAAAAAAAAAAATTAACCTTTTGCCCATATTTTATATGACATCCTATAATAAATTTTATATCATCGTAAAGCTTATTATTTTAGATTTAATTATATGTGCCGACCATAAATGTACGACTCCTCTTATTGGCGGTTAGTGTCGGCATACGATCTCCACAGGTGTTTTTTTGGTAGTTTTTGGACATTATTAAACAAAAATTTTTAGATTTTTTTTGGAAATTGATGGACTCGTTTATTTTTAAATAATTTCTTGTAGGTACCTATAAAATTCAGTACCTACCCATTTTAAGAATGTTAATTATTCAAAAAAAGTTCAAGATTTGTTTGATATTTTGATAATTTCTTAAAAACAAAAAACCGCTAAAAAAAATTTAAAAAAAAGGTGTCTGTTTTCAAAAAAAATCAAATTTCAAAATATAGCGCCTTAAAATTAAAAATTAAATTTCCATTGGTATAACTTAAACTGTCATAAAAACTTTCATCTACGCATAATAACCACTTTGTCTATATAGCTTGCCTCAAGATTTTGTTTTGAAAAAATCAGTTTTGAAGTTTTTAAGAATTTTTTCAACACCTTTGGTATTCTTGTAACAAATTTATGTATAATCAACTTTTAACGACTTACCGTTTTGAAAATAATCGATTAATACGACGACGTTATCAAGTCAGAAATATAATTACTTTTAACTTCTCAAACCTTCTATTTAGAATTTTGTTTCTAATTTTGGTTTCAATTTCGGTTTAATTGTTGTTATTAAAAAAAATTGTTAAATTGTGATACGTTCCATATAAGCCCTTTACAGCATTCTAGTATCATTTATCTTTATGGGAAAATCCAATTTGAGAATGCAATCTTACCTTTAATAACATTCTCAATAACCAAACGAATACTATCCATATCCTGATGAGTTATACTCAAACAACGATTTTATATCTTGATATAAACATAACCTATACTTGGTCATGCATGAGAGAGAAAAAAAAAAGTAATCTGTTACCACATAAAGTATCAACATATCTTACCTAAATGAGAAACCATTTCTATACAAAGCAAAAAGGACATACAAGTGACTATATGCAGTCAAACAACAAAAAAAAAACGGAAGTGAAATTCGAACTGATATCTTGATGATAAATTAGAGTCCGCGACAACGAGTAGAGTAGAAGCATACTACCACTAGTACACTATCGTTACTGTAACTGACTTAATTCCTTTTCTATGTTATTTTTTTTTTTTATGTTAGCAATTTTTTTCCCGCTTCCGACATACAGATGTCCTTTGTGTGTGCAAACCGCAGAAACGAGAAAAGAATGAATATTTCGATCGGAAAAGGAAACGAAATCCTTTTTTTTTTTTTGTTTTGTTTTATACTTTGGGTTCCTTGTTTTCCAATTTCTTTTTTTTTTCCACAGAAGTTCACATTCCAGTGCACATTTTAATTGATGTGACAATGGTGAACCGTATGTCTGAACTTTATGGGAATTTTATTCAACGGAATTTGAATACAACATATAAAACATATATATCGTCCTGGCAGCGGTGCGGTGCTTCAGGGACGAAGAAACAACGACAATGATGACGAGGAAGAGATAGTGAGAAAAGAGAAGAAGCAAACTTGATGGCTCTTGTGGTCCAGCAAATGGAACCACTGATTCGAATATAGTAAAGGTATAATAATGGGAATCCATTTCGGGTGATCTGTTTTCAACTGTGAAACTGAGTTTTTTGGCATATTAATTCGGAGGAAGTTGCACAAAGTTGGAATTGGAGTTTTTTTTTTGTTTTTTATTACTGAAACCAATTTGATAAGTTACCTGTTGGCAGATTGTCGAGGATTCTGTTTTGTGTGTGCTAGAAAACTAGAAAATGTTTAATTTAAACTGAATGATTGGATTTTTTTTTTTTTTTTTTTGATATTGATAACCAAACAAAAAAGAATTCACTAAGATGGTATGGAATTTTGATACCTACTTAAAATAATAATTGTGGTATTGGTTTTTTTCATAAATTTTTGGAGACTTTTTCCCTTAAAAATTACTAATGAAGAAATTAACTAACATGACGTTTTTATAAAATTGAAATTTTTGAAAAAAAAAGTGTCAGTTTTCGGCATCCCTGCTGAAATGCTTAAAAATACCTTTGCCAAAAAAAACAAAAACACTCATTTTTACTTTATATTATTCAAAAACATAATATAATAATACTGAGATTATATTCCTTTACTCTCTAAAAAAAATCCCCTTCGTAATTGATACAATTTGGACCCAAAAAAAAAAAAACATTTTGAAAAAATTCAAGTTTCCAGAAATTGTCGTATGTGAATAAAATTTGCAAATTCTAAAATTGTCAAATCATACCCACGCATCTGAAACCTATACAAAATTGTTTTCTGTACTTTCTGAACGAATCTCCCTCGCATTTGGTTAAATTTTATGAGGTCAAATTTGCAAAATTCAACACTTTGTAAAAGCATAACCACGCATCCAAAACTTATAAAAATTGAATTTCTCTACTTATTTGATACTTATTTGATTTTTGAGCAAAAAACTTTTTGACTTTTTAAAAAAAGTCAAGTTTCGAATTATGTCAAAATTTGAAAAGTTCAAGACATTGTAAAATCATACCTACGCACCCAAAACTCATAAAAACTGCATTTTGGAAAAATTCAAGAAAGTGTCGTATGAGGTCAAAATTTGCAAAATTCAAAACCTTGTGAAATCAAACTACGCACTCAGATCATATAAAAATTGTCATTAGCATTTGATACAATTTGGACCAAAAAAAAAACAACATTTTGAAAAAAATTAAGCTTCAAGTGTAATTATGTTTTTATGTGGTCCAAATTTGGGTCGAAAATTTATAAAATCACTAAAAACTAAGCACAATAACCTAGTATTTCATACAATTTGGACATAAAAAGAAATATTTTGAAAAAATAAAATTAAATTCCAAGGGTCGTATGGGGTCAAAATTTGTAAAATCATAACTTCGCATCCAAGACTTAAAAAATGCATTTTTGTTTTTTTCTAAGCGAATCATCTTCGCATTCGTTTAAATTACGACCCTAAAAAAAATAAAACAAATTGAAAAAATTTAAGTTACGGGGTCTTATAGGTCCAAATGTTGAAAAATTAATTTTTCTTAATCTCAACTACGCATAAAAAACTTATTAAAAATACATTTTGAAAAAAATTCAAATTTCAAGTGTCAGTCGTATGGAGTCAAAATTTGTAAATTTCAAAACTTTGTAAAATCATTAGGTACTACGAATCAAAAAATTGTAAGGAATGCTTTTTCATACTCTCTGATACAATTGGGCCCCAAACAAATTCAAATTTTAAGTGCCCGTAACTTCTTTATTATGCATCGTATGGGGTCATAACATTTATTACAAATGCGTTATTTATATTTTTGTCAACAAACTGACGTAAAATTCTTTTCTGCCAAAGAAGGTTTCAAAGGTTTCATAATCAAATACGTGTAACATGTGTTTTCGAAACATTCTGTTAGAACGTTTTGAAGTTAAGGGTTTTTAAAACTGCTTTAATGGGAATTCTTAATTGCTTGACAACAATGTCATAACCACAAAAAACACCTTGCTTTCCCATTAAATAAAGAGAAAAACCTCAAAAAAAACATTTAAACAAAGTTAAAATTAAGTCCCGATTTATAAACGACCTAATATACAAAAACAACAAACTGTATACAATACCTACCAACTCTCGCTCGCATGGTAATTTCTAAAAAAAATGAAACATTAAATAAATTGTTAAAACGTGCATATCCCTGCCCCACAGAAAGATAGAGAGCATTTTTTTTTTTTATTATTATACACGCAAAAACCGTTCATATCAGCAATCCAGCATGCTAATCACCATGTTACCTTACCTTGCCACCCACACCACCATCTTAGCCAAAAGATACTTATCTCTACTCTGGATGTCGTCCTTAAATTTAAGGCTTTATCTTATGTTTGTTATCTCGAGAGTTATTTTTTTTTTTTTTTTTGAAAAAAAAAAAAAATAAATTCTTCCTCCTTTATTTTTCACTTCACGCTAAATTACATTTTAAGCGCAACAGCAAATAATTCCTCATCTTTTTTTTTGGTGTTTTGTTACTTTGGGAACCAAAAATTTTTACACCCAAAAGTCCTTTTTTCACTGTGAAAAGTAGGTAAAATATCCTTGAGAACATTATACCCACACAGAAATATATATTATATTTTTTTATGATGAGAATAGTAGTGGAATACACAGAGTGCGCTAAAGAAAATCGTTCGGACGTGATGAGAATTATGTCGTTTGGCAGACTTTTCACTAATAAGTGATGCCAATGCTACTGATACTTTAGCGCCGCACTGATGATATGCCGAACGAGGATGACGACAATGACATAGCACGATTACAGCAACAAAAAAAAAACAACAACAACAACAGAGCGAAACGATGAATCTGGAAGATTAGCTGCTGCTTATACAATTCCTTCTCGTCCTTGACTACACCGGGATTTTGTAAAAATAATCTCGCACGTTTTTTGTTCGCCAGTTTATCACAGTCGTTCCATCTTCATTTTCTTCTTCTTCTTCTGGAGAGGATTTTTTTTTTGCGTTCTTCCTTCCATCGCCAGGTGAAAGATGGATGTTCAACACTCAAAATTACCGCCGACACTCATTTGAGACGAGGAAAGTTGACGTTTTACGCGGCACAAAAACGAGCGCTTTTCGACATGGCTAAAATGAGATGCACGTAGTTGAAATGTCCTTTTTTTTCCTGGCACAAGCACACTACGACTTGTAATAATAACAAGACATGCCCTATTATTGCTTTGGACACATTGCAAATCCTTTGAAAAATGCGAATCAACTTATAACCAGAATATGGCGTCGGATTGAGGTGGAGTTGGCTTCCGTTGTCCTTGCGTAGTTATTGGGAGGGAGTCAGGACGAAAAAAAATCAGGACCTCTAGAAAAAGTAGGTAAATATGAATAATTGCCAAAATAAAAATTTCCACTTTAAGTTTTTTTTTTTTTTGCTAAAATAGTGAATAGGGGAGGGAGGGGCAAGGTGGGGAACTTTCTTCCGTAAACAAAGTAAGTGGCGATGATACCCAAACAAAGGTATAACAACCCACCTACATTTTGAGAGTTCCTTAGTTTTTACTACTTCCCATTCCTTAAAACCTACCAAACCAACCGACCGACCTCGAGTATTGTTATTATGTCGGACAAGTTTGCCCCACTTTATTTAGGAGGCATGTTATTGGGTTGCTCTGTGTTTAGTTGGTTTTGATGGGAAGAGTGCTCTCTTGCTTGCTGTTTCTGGTTCGTGTTCTTCTTAAGCTCTCGCAGTGCGGTTGTATAGGATACTAAGATGGCAGCATGTTGTACTTTGTTGTGTTTTAAAGATTTACTTCAACCAATAAGTGGTTTTGGGGAGATGGAGAAAATTGGGAGTGGGATTTTGGGGTATGATACAAGAATATGGACGATAGTTAAAACTTAACTACGTTGGGTGGATAGTTTAGTTTTTTTTTTTGGGTACGAGAGTATACAGTTTTAGGATGTCTATGACGTTTCTTTGTGACCCATTTAACATTTCAAGTGCAGCAGTTTTGTTAACTTTGAAAATTATACACACAAAACTTAACAAACGAACGAGAAAGTGTCCTTGTTGTAGAACAAGATATAGACGACAGAGTGTTTGTTAGGATGTGTATTAAATTGTTTCAAGTTGTGTATATTTATTATTTGTTTAAGTTAAGGAAATTGAAGAGAACTTAAAAGTTGTATATATAGCCAGTTTTGAGATGAGGATGGATTGAATTTTAAAGAATCCTTGTAAAGTAACTTTAGTAGTTTTTGTTAGAAAATTTGGTGCTAGAAATTGGTAGGTTAACATATGGTAATTAGTTTTTATTGTAAGAAGAAAATTTAGTCTTCTGAAAAGGTGTTTTGGATGCTTCATTATGATTTTACAAAGTTTGGCATACAAGTTTTGACACCATTCGTTACTTGAAACTTGCATTTTTACAAAGTTTGTTTTTGGGTCCTAATTGTATAAAATTTTTACCCCATACGACACTTGAAAGTTAAACTTTTTTCAAAATCTTTTTTAGGGTCCAAATGGTAACAAATTCAAGTTGGGCTCAATCAAAATGTACAGAAATGCATTCATTATAAGTCTTGAATGCGTAATTTAATTTTACAAAATTTTAAAATTTGCAAATTTGCAAACTTGAATTTTTCAAAATAAATTTTTGGTTACAAATTGTATCAAATATTAAGTATTTGCTTACAAATTATGAAATGCATTTTTCACTACGACACTTGAAACTGGAATTTTTTTTATAATTGTGGTTTTGGTTTTGAAATTGTATCAAATGCGAGGGAAAAATACTGAAAAGTATTTTTTTATAAATTTTGGGTTTTAAAAAAGCTTTGAATTTTGCACATTTTAGACCCATTGACGCTTGAATTTTGTCAAAATGATATTTTGGGTCCAAATTGTATGATTAGAGAGTATAATGAAATGCATTTGTTGATAGTTTTGGAGGCGTAGTTATGATTTTACAATGATTTGAAATTTTGGCCATACATATATAGGACACTTGAAATTTTAGTTTTTCAAAATAATTTAAAGGTTCATATTGCATCTAATGGGAGGGGAATGCCCTGGGAAAGTGCAGAAATATATAAATTTTTGATGCGTTGTTAAGAAGATTATAAAAAGTTTTTTGTATATATTGACCCCGAAACTTAAACTTTTTAAAATGATATTTTAGGGTCCCAATTTTATTAAATGCGAAAGGAATTCTCTCAGAGAATATGGAAATGCATTCTTCATAAGTTTTGGATGGGTAGTAAAAAATTTTGACCCTATAAGATATCAACACTTGAATGCATTTGATTTTTTAAAAATATTGTTTTAGGTCCAAATGTATAAAATGCGAAGGTAATTCACTCAGTGAGTATAAAATACATTTTTTACAAGTTTTGGACGCGTACCTAATTATGATTTTACAAAATTTTGAATTTTCCAAATTTTGATCCCATACGACGCGACACTAATTTTTTTTTTTTGTTTCAAAATGTATTTTTGGGTCCAAACTGTATCAAATGGTAAGAAGTATCGCTCGAAAGCACAGGAATGAATTTTAAAATAAATTTCTTCTGAGCAGGCTATACATAGGTCTTAATTTGATGATTTTCTATAATTTCGTGGATGTTTTGCGTGTGTTTACACGCTTTTATAAGACTGCCTATAATAATTAATATATATAATTACAAAAATGCTAATAATAATCAAATAAATACTTATCTTAAACTTTTTCAATCTTAACGAAAATTTAAACATTTCAAAATATTTTTTTGGGTCCAAATTATATCAAAAAGTACAGAAATGCATTTGTAATAAGTTTTGGCTGCGTAGTTAGTTTTTGAAATTTCCAAATTTGGAACCCATAAAACCTTTAAAATTAGAATTTTGTTTTCAAAAGGAATTTTGTTTTCAAATTGTATCAAATGCAAAAGAGATTCGCTAAAAGAGTAAAGAAATGCATTTTTATACCTAAGTTATCAATGCGTAGTTAAGATTTAAAATAAAATTGAATTTTGAAAATTTTGACCCCATGACACTTTAATTTTAAACTTTACCAAAATGTTGTTTTGGGTCCAAATTGTGTGAATTGCGAGGGAGATTATATCAGAAAATGCAGAAAAACATTTTTTTTTTTAAGTTTTGGACGTTTAGTTATGATTTTGCAAATTTTTGCATTTTGCAAATTTTGACCTCATAAAATTAAATTTTTTCCAAAATACATTTTGTTTTTTTTTCAAATTTTTAAATTGTATCAAATGGGATTCCTTTAGCTGAGAAAATACAGGAGTGCAGTTTTTTTTTATTTTTGGAATGCGTTGTTATGATCTTACAAATTTTTGAATTTTTCAAGTTTTGACCCCTGACGAGAATACAAATTAAGTAATAACTTAGTCCTAGATACTTCAGCCCCTTTGTCACAACTTTAATTACTCTCTGTCATTTCTTATATTTCTACAAAAACAAAATCTATCTAACAAATGCATCTTTAAAATATCCTTTGTACCTCTTTTTCATTTCTACATTTTGTCATCAAATAAATTGAAACCCTTTTTTCTACCAGAAAATCCTTATTGGCAACATTCCAATTCTAAAGCTAGAGAGAGCTATTTTTTCGATTGACAAAACAATCTTATATATAAATTTTCACTTCTTCTCCTTGTTTCTTTGTAAAATCCTACAAATATATCCTTCTTCAAACACTTTCCAGCCAATTGAAATATCCCAAAAAAAAAAAAAAAACGTTTGATTTCGTATGCGTATAGCCTCCTCCATAGACCTTCCCATCTCTCTAAATTGCCACGCAAATTTTCAAAATTAACATAAGAGACTTAATTTTTTTTTTCTGTGTTCATTCAATTCCCTGTCTCCCATTGCCACTTGTTAATTAAGGACTTGGCCACAGGGCAAAGAAAACAAAAAAAAAAAATTAAAATTAAAAAAGGGAAAAATTCGGACTCAAACTGAAAAAAAAAACAAAAAAATGATTGCGGCCTTTCATTGGAATCGGTAAGCCGATGGAAATTGTTTTCTTAATGAGCTGAGTGGAATTGCCCGGAAGACCAAAAAAGACGGCCAAAAGGGAAATAAACGGGCCAACTCATTAATGCAAAACATTTTCGTTTTTTTTTTGTATGATTTTATTTTTTTTTTTTTATTTTTTTTCTCGTAAAAATTAAAATATGCGGAAAACATCTTAACGGCCATTACAATGGAAATTTTCGTTTCGTCTCTCTATCGTCCTGCAGCACATGCACAATGCCATCACACCAGTTTTTCTGTCTGGGTGTGCATTCATTTGGAGACAAACTTTCAACACCCCTAAAGGGCGCGAGGTTACAAGTGCGACTTTGTCTTTTGGCCATTATGTTAATTGTGTTAAGGAAAACCGAGTTTTTGCCGATATAGTTTCCGCCTAATGTCGTCATCAGTGTTGCCGAGGGGGTAAAATTAATTTCCACTTTTAAATTTTGAAGAAACAACAAGAAAAAACAAAAATCTCAAAAAGCCACCCACTTGAGCTCATATGGCGACGAGTAGGTTTCTGCAAGTTTATTGATTAAACAATCTTCCTCCTTTTTTTTCTTGTTGCGAGAGTCTTGAACCGAAAATGTTCTCACTCGCACTTAATTTGATTCCGTGGCATTTTCGTACCGCACCTGTGTAATTTTGAGCAATCCCATAAGGAACACGAAGACGCGGCACAAAATGGCAACAACTGGAACTTGAATCGTCGTCGTCGTCTTGTATAGGGAAAGGAACCTTTACGGAAGACTGCTTGGAAGACTATGTGACTTCAACAACACATATCCCAAGGTATTTCCCGGTTCCGTAGGGTTATACTTTTTTTCTTGTGAATTTTCTTCCGTTATGACGACGATAATGTCGGTTTCAAAAATATTTCATTGCTTAAAGTCGTTTGGCAACAGAGGGAGCTTGGAGACGAAAAACGTTCGTTATACACGTTGTCGTTGTAGTCGTCGCCGCAACGCAAAGTGATTCCGCTAACGCCCCGGGAAATTCTCAAAAGTCGTTAGGCTAAGAAAGTGCACAAACATTAAGTGCATTTGAAAGAGAGAGAGAGAGCAGAGAGTCGTCGTCGGGCGTCAAGAAACGACAAGAATGACTTTGTCAACACTACCTTTATAGGTACAAACTTGACGTTAGAGAGGTACAAGATTCCAACTTTACATCCAAGAGGATTCGGGAATACCCAGACCACCAAAAGTTAAAAATTTGTTTTCATTTTTTCTCTCTTTATGAACCTTTATATACCCTTTTTGGTCCTACTTTAAAACTTGGGTACACAGAGAAAAACAGGGTATGTTAATGCCCATTTTAAATCCCATCCGGTTAAAACAATAAGATTTCCGCTTAAAATAAGTGGAATAAGAGGATTCTGTTTCATTTTTATATGAATTTTCATTTTTAAAAACCGACAAAAAATTAAAATTTAAAATTATAGTCTCATAAAAACAATGTGATTTTACGCTTAAATTAAGCGGATTTCCTTAAAAAAACATGTTTCCTTTTAAAATATGTGGAATTTGTAATAGGATTATGTTAAATTAAAGGCAGTCGCTTTAAAATTAAAGCTCTTCGCTTGAAAAAAAAAACGATTTCCGCTTAAAATAAGTGGATTCTGTTAATTTAAAGGTGAATTTCGTTTCATTTTTATATGAATATGAAATATGAAAACCGACAAAAAATTAAAATTTAAAATTATAGTCTCATAAAAACAATGTGATTTTACGCTTAAATTAAGCGGATTTCCTTTAAAAATATGTTTCCTTTCAAAATATGTGGAATTGGATTCTGTTAAATTTAAGGTGAACTTTATTTTATTTTAGTATGAATTTTCATTTTAAAAAACCGACAAAAATTAAAAAAAAATTATAGTTAGGTATAGCCACAAAAAATCAAGATGATTTTCCGCTTAAATTAAGTGGATTTTCTTTAAATTTAAAAAATTAAGAAGATTTATCCGTTTAATTTAAGATGGATGACATCTTGGCAAAAAAAAAACATTGAGAAATCCGCTTGATTTAATTGGAATCCGCTTGTTTTTAGTTGGTCTTTTTTCTCCATGTTAAATTTAAGTTAAACTTCATTTAATTTTAATATAAATGTTCATCATAAAAAACCGACAAAAAACAAAAAAAATTAAAAATTATTGTTTCAAAAAAACAAGATGATTTTCCGCTTAAAATAAGTGGATTTCCTTTAAATTTGCACATTCAAGAAATGAAGACGATTTGCCCGCTTAATTTAAGAAAAACATGCAGAAATCCGCTTGTTTTTAGATTGTCTTTTTTTCTCCGTGTTTGTTGCTCGCGCTAAGAATTTGAATGCAACCTGTGCTGTTCTAGTGCATTGCTAAAAATTACTCAAAAGGACCTTTCCCTTGCTCTCTCTCTTTCTGTTACCATTATTTTCTTCTTTAATCCCCAATCCCCACTCCCAGACCCCACCCCGGCAATCTTGAGCGCAAAGCTTTACGGCCCTTAATTACATTTGCATGCATGTGATGGCAGCAGTTAGCGCGGATTGCACGAAAATTTACATTATAGTTTTGTATATACCGTTAACATATCCAAAACATTCACAAACAAACAAACACACAAAAATACACATCATCATCATACACAAAGGAAGGCAAAAGGTATTCGCGAGGGGGTGTTTGTGACTAAGCACAAAAATGGTGACATGATAATCAAGGAAACCATTCACCATTTCTGATGCGTTGTTTGGCACAAAGTTGATTTTTCCACGCGAAACGTTAAAAAGGAAGTGTTATTGGTCGGGTCCTGGGGAAGAAGTAAGAAGAAATTGCAAAGTTATAGCTGGCGCTCGGTATAAAGTCGAGGTTTATATGTTTTTAAGAGTCCCGCTATTTTTTGTTGTTGTTATTTTTTTCTGTAATAGAATAAGAAAATCCTTTTTACCTTTTTGGAAGGAAAAATAGTGTAGAGTGTAGGTATGTTGGAAGAAGTTTGAATTAACGTGTATGAGTGTGTTGTGAATGAACATAACATATTAAAAAAGCTAGGAAAAAGGGGAGCTCACGTCAACAAGTTTGTTGTGTTCTTAATGTGAATTTCTTTTTTTCGTGAAAGAATCCTTTTCTCTCAATGGAATTTGAATTGTGTTCTCATGATTTTTTTTTTTAATGACTGCTTTTTTGTGTGTAGAGATTATAGAGTTGTAGGAGTTCGCGTAATCTACTGAACGATGTTATGATTTTTTTTGTAGTAAGATACGAAAATATTTATATTAGGTTAAGACACGTTATAGTAATTTGTGAATAACAATGCAATGACCAATTGATGATATGATTTTAATTGAGGTTTTTTTTAATGTTTTTCATTAGACTGATTGTATTGTAGCTTATTTAGTCAGTTTTTTTCAACACGGTTTAGAATTTAATACACAACGCGACACAATGCGACACAATGCGACACAACGCGACACAATGCGACACAACGCGACACAACGCGACATAACGCGACACAACGCGACACAACGCGACACAATGCGACACAATGCGACACAATGCGACACAATGCGACACAATGCGACACAATGCGACACAATGCGACACAATGCGACACAACGCGACACAATGCGACACAATGCGACACAACGCGACACAATGCGACACAATGCGACACAATGCGACACAACGCTACACAATGCGACACAATGCGACACAATGCGACACAACGCGACACAATGCGACACAATGCGACACAATGCGACACAACGCGACACAATGCGACACAATGCTACACAACGCGACACAATGCTACACAACGCGATACAATGCGACACAATGCGACACAACGCGACACAATGCGACACAATGCGACACAACGCGACACAACGCGACACAATGCGACACAACGCGACACAATGCGACACAATGCTACACAACGCGACACAACGCGACACAATGCGACACAACGCGACACAACGCGACACAACGCGTGTAGATACTCTTAATACACGAAGAGTCTACACTAACATTATGTAAGTCTTCTATCTACAAAAATGATGAGCTTTAGATACTCTACGTCTACACTAATAATATCAATAAGCTTTTTTGGGTGTCAAATTGCACTTTGTTAAAGTATCTTTAAAATTCAAAAACCAAATATTTATACAGAAGACCCATAATATACATAATCTTAGATGTAATATCATTTTATATGAAAACTGTAAAGTAAGACATTTTCACACTCTATTCAGCTCATTCCGGTGCCGTTACTTTACATCTCTAAGACATGTTTTTCGGTTGACATTTTACTGTTTTATACCTGAGAACATAAATTATCACTCTCCATCTTACCTTCATTTTTGATCCTCTCTTTACCCATTTCATTTTTGAGAGTTCTTAAAATTTACACAGACAACACAACAAGGATTATTAATAAACATGATATTACTTATCCAATCAAAAATGAATAAGAACCCTTCCTGATTTATGTGCCTGTTTTTTTGTTTTTTTTGCTTGTCTGCTTAAAAATTCATTGAAGCTTGTTTTTTTTTTCTAGAAGAGGGGCCTTGTTTTTAAGTGTGAACAAAAATGTCATCAACATTTTTGTAAAAAAAAAAAAAAAACGTCATCATTGCCAGGATACACCTCTACAAATATCCTCCAACTCCCACATCTTCTCTGTACACTCTTAACTACTATAAATCTTCACTGAATATGAACAAAAATAAAATAAAAAATTACCCCAACAGGTCTTAATCTTGTGTTTTACCCTTGAAGAGGGTGTTATAGAGGTTTAAGCAGCTACAAAAAAAAAATAAAATATAACCAAATGTGAAACAAAGAAATTTAAAATATTTTGCCTATTGTTTTCTTATCAAAATAAGAGGCAAAAAAAAACAAAAAAGACAAAGACGAAGGATTTACGTGATGCAGATTATAATATCCTTTCAAAAATTAGGTTATACCGTCAACATCGTCATCGTCCTTGTTTTGTATAACAAGCTACTATATCACCCTCCTATATAAATTTTATGTAACACACCACACTAACACCGCCTATTCACGAATTTATGATCAAATGGTTTCTGTTTCTTCTTCTGTTTTTCTTTTTTTTTTTTTGTTTTGTTCATATGCAAAGACCGTCTCGAATCCTTATTTTTATCCATTATATCGCAAATCATATATATTTTTTTTTCTTTTTTTTTATTTTTCAGTCGTGTGGTGTGCACACGTTTGCCACTGTTGCCTTGCCGCGCTCCGCCACTGGTGAAAGGTGCCACAATAAATAACGTCATTTTAATATTATATATGACCCAAACATATATTATGACCGCATTATAGCCTTGTAACACTAAATTATTCAAAAATGTGAAATAACAACAAAAACAAAACAAAAATTCGAGGGTAGTTGCCTGCGCCTTGTTGTCTGTAACAATATAGAAGACAGGGGTAAACTCCCAACTCACCTTAGAAAGGGTGGTGAGAAAATTCGCATGCAAAATTGGGAGAAGAGTGAGTTAAAAAGGATACATTTTTATTCCAACAAAACGTCACGATAAATGTAGCGGAAAAAATACCTACCAAAAGCTGTTCTAGGAATGTTAACCCACACCTCCCCTATATCTGCCCTCTGCCCCATCCTATCGCTTCACACCTTATAGTGACGTTTTGTTATATGACATTTTAATGCTTTAGTGTGAATTTGATGCGGTGTGGCAGGATAATAACATTTTTATTGCCATTTAAGCGGTTTGCAGGACCTCCATGACGAATGTAACTGTCGAATGGAAGGCTTTTTGATTGATTTCTGTTTGATATATAAGTTGTTTTTTCTTCCTTTTTTGGTAATCGACTTGCTTGAAGAAGAAGAATTAAATAAGTTGTTTTATTTTATTTTCTTTTTTCCTTAAGATTTCGTCCTTTTTTGTTATGATAATAAATAGAAGACTTTGGTCGTAGAAAAATCTTGAAAATTCTTTTTTCCTCCTCGGGTGTGCGTTGTAGGTTGTTAAGTTTAACGGCACTCCGGGGGATGCAAGTAAATTACTACTTTGTATATTAACTTGTACAATTTTTTTCTTTTCTTCCTTTCTTGGTATTGTAAATATCCTTCGGGATGCGAGGAAGGATACATTTTTGTATACTAAGAAATTTGGTGGTTGGGTTAATCAAAGCCCAGCCTCATTCGATTTGGTAGTCAGCACCATCAGCATCAGAATCATATTATACGAGCATATATAACATCAAACCTATGCAAGAGAGAGTGGCAAGTGGCAAGGACCTTCAACTTTCGTGCAATAAATTGCTTGATTGTAAACCACCCCCTTGGGGGTGTGTGTGTGTAAGTATGTCTTTCATGAATTCTACCTCTCGAGGACTCGTCGAACTAAAATCAACATGAATTGGTATTCCATGAAAGTCCTGCAGCTCAGATAGAATTATGACTCATGAGCGATTGTACGTGTGGCAAATAAATGTTGCAGTTTTTGGGTGCGGATAAAAAAAAAACTGCATCAGTAGTTGTCTCTTCTTTTTGTCATCATCATCAAAATCGGTAGCCATCAGGACATGCGAGGAGGATAAAAGACACGACCAAACAAAAATTGCCACTGGGCCATAATCATTTATATTGGAAGTGGAAAAAAGAGCGCAGTAAAGTTGTTTTTTTTTTACGACTAATTTTCTGGGGTAAAGATTTTTATACTATCAAACATCAAAAAGTGGTTGATGCTGTTTGGAAAAGAAAGGCATCATGGTGAATTTGCATTTATCTGAAATGCCGTACTATAAATCTGGAATGGAACCGAACGGATTTGTCGTTAAAATGTTAAGTTTATTTTGTTACATTTCGGAATGTAACAAAAGGTGGTTTCCTTTACACAAGGAGATTCATTTGCAGTATATAAGTAAGATTGAAGACAAGAAATAAAAAATTCGAAAGTTTGAGGTTTCAACAGTGTTGCAAGGAAACAATATACTGATCAATTGGATATGGTTTTTGTTTTTGTTGCAAGAAATAAAGTGAGTGGCACTTAAAATTGGTAGACAAAAATGTTTTCTTTGTTTCACCAAAATTTAGTGCAGTAATATAAATGACAAAATTTTGTCCTCAAATCAAAGTATTGAGGCAGATTCTTCTACTTTTATGTGAGTCATTTTTGAGATTTGTGGTTATAACTTAAAAATGTTAAAACTAAATGTTAAGGTCAAGAGATATTAGGACTTTTATTGTGCAAAAAACTTTGTAAGAACTGTCAAAATATTTTCTTCAGCAAATTAATCTTTATTTTGTTGACAGTCATCAATTTTTACAATAATTTCAAGCTTATTTTTTTAATTTTTTTTTTTTTTGAATTTTCACTACAATACATTGTGTTTTTTTTTATAGTTTGTATAACATTTTAGAAAAGAGTTATTATGAGTGTCAAACAATGAGAAAAATTTATTGAGCCCACGTAACATGAATTTCAATGCCCTCAAAATATCTTAAAAATCGTTCTGAGAGCATAAAACAAGACAAACAAAAGTACACAACCCTATTTTTAACGATGTTATTCAGCTATCATTGTGACCCTCCATAAGGGCCAAAATTTTGTAAGTAAAATAAACACGACACATACTCATTTATAATCAGAAAATGGTCCTCAACGAATAATTGATGGTTATAACTATCAATACGAAAATTCCTAAAGACAAAAAACTCAATAAAAAAAATTACGCATACGCCACAGTAACCGTTCGCACTAAAAATTTAAAAATACTGTTTTTGCTTTAAAATAAAACATTAAACAAATTGATATTTAATAATATCATAGCATCTATAGTTCCATTAGAGCAGATCCTTCTTAGCGTTATAAGGAAAAATATGACTTAAGATTTTCCAATTTCCAAAACCTTAAGTTGACATAAGATGATTTGCCTTTTCACACTATATCGGAATTTTTCAAAATATTTTATCTTATGTCAACTTAAGGATGACTTTTGTTTCTGCTTGCACGTGCGAAAATATCTTAAGTCAACATAAGATAATTTAAGATTTGACAATAATAAAAAAAAAAGTCTTTACACAATATAATCTTAAGTCTACTTAAGGTTTTGAATATGTGTCTTTAACATACTTAAGATTGAATTGTTTTTGTGCATAAAAAAGCAAAGAGATGAGATAGAAAGATGCCGATAAGACCGAACTGTAGGCCTTCAGGATGGCACTGAGGTTCAACAAAAAAACGCTAAACATCTTAAGTCGACTTAAGATACTTTACCTTTACAGTCGAGATGTAATGTAATGTAATGTAGATTAGTTTCGTCTATTCTTACTGGATTATTTAAGTATGAATTTTGCAGTGTATCTGGCGGACAGGGCAACAATTAAACTGTTTTGAGTTTATTTTTTTTGGTGGTATGAGTTCAAGCTTGTGGAAACCTTCTTTAATTCTGTGGACAAGTTCGAAAACATTATACGGTGGGGGAGAATGCGAAAAAGTGCTTCTCGTAATTCTGTCTGCCTATCTTTTTGGCTATCTGTTTGTCTTTCGATCTATCTATCTCAAACGTTAAAGCGTTTTGGATTTCTTTTTTTGTTTGATATCGGGCTCTCATGTAAACCATTTCACCGATTTCAACAACAAAAAAATGTAAATAAATATTTAAGTAGCTTTATAATTCTTTGCAGCCGGGTACAGAAGGGTTAAGTCATAAATGATAGTTTGCCATAAAATGCGAAGTTGAGCTAATCGATGAATTTTTGAGCATTGATCCTCTTATTTTTATAGGAAAGAGATGTTCTAAATTTATATTTTTGATACCAAATAAAAGAGAAAAAAAGAGGTTATTCTTATTTCATCGAAACCCCAAAAGTGCAATTTTTTGTCTTAACCCCTTTGTACCCGGCGGCAAAGAATTAAAAAAAAAAGTGAAAAACTGTCAAAAATTTGAATTTTGGATTTTAAAAAAATTAACAGCAAACAATTTTTTTTTTTAATTTTCAATTTTTTAACCCCACTAGGGTTACATTTAGTGATGGGAACTATCGAATGATTTGAACTATCGAATGATTTAAACTATCGAATGATTTAAACTATCGAATAGTTCATTCATTCATTAATTTATTCATTCGAATAAAAACTATCGAATAAAAACTATCGTTTAAGAAAATTATTAAAATGAAAAAACTATCGTATGAAAAAAACTATTCGAATGAAAATAGTAACTAAATGAATGAATGATTTAAAACTATCGAATGAATGAATATTTTACAACTATCGATAGTTTGATAGTTTTTATTCGATAGTTCCCATCACTAGTTACATGTAGTACATCCAATTCAATGACCAATCTAAAATACCAATAATTTAATGATATCAACCACATACACGTAATCCACATCTGTCATGTGCATAATAAAGTAAAATGAGGCACATTCATCACTATTGTGGGTGTCACGTGAACAAGATTTCACCTCTAAAAATCGAATTTCGCTTTCCGCTAATTATGAATTCCGGGCGAAAAGTTGTTCACGCTCTGAAAACTCATAATATTTTTAACTTTTTTTTCACGTAATATACTAATAGATCGACAACTCTTTTCCCATTAAAAAATGGTGAAGAAAATGTTAATTCTTTTTGGGTGAAACTCACAATTGCTTTTAAAATTTCGGGAGAACAAAAATATTTCGAGTGGAAAAATTTCCAAAACTGCTGTATTTTTCGATTATATATCTTATGGAACTAACACCAAAAACAATCTGACTTACATATGTAAATAGATGTGTCTGAAAAAAAAAATTACCTACTTTAATCATTTGGAGTTTTTTGAAAAAATAATTTATGTTTTATGCCAAATTTAAAAAAAAAACAAAATTTTTTAATTTATGTGTAAGGTTTCCAATAAAAATTACTATACTATGGCCAAATTTATTCGTACTCTGTTATGTTTAAAGTCGCCATTAAAAAAGGGATATTTTAAATTTTGTATGCGATTTGACAGTTTACTAATTTTAAATGGTGACTTTAAATATAATGGAGTGTGAATAAATTGGTCCTAAGAGATTATTTTTTTTTTTAATGTAGGTATAAAAACTATTTATAATAAAAACGGCACAGTAAAAATAATTTTAAAATTCAATTAAATTAAAATGTAAATTAATGACCATATAAAGAGGTTATACAAAATGTCTTCTTAAAACAGATATTTCTGTACAAATATGAACTCGGATTCTATTTAAAACAATTTGCCGTTGAATTTCAATGATTATCATAAGCAATTCAACATCTTTATTTATGTGTTTTCTCTGTTTTTGTATAAATCTCCAAAAACGAAACAAAAAAAAAAAGGATAAGTACCATCAGCTGAACTAAAATATTCCAATTCCTCTTTCTCTTCTTGGCCTAGCCAGAAGTTAATTTCAAATTCCTTTTGACCACAAGCACTTCCCAGTTGTGTGCCATTAAAAAGTGTCTCCTCAACTTTGTTTCGTTTTTATTCCACACCCCCCTCAAACCCCTACCCTTAACACCGCCACTGATTCTAAATGCCAACTTAAATTGTTACCACTGTCATGTTTCTCCCTTCTTAACCCGACCCCGACCAACAGAACACCAGTCCAATACAACACAAACCAGCTAGAGAGACTCACTGTAAGATATAATTCAGTTAGCAAATAAAACATTGCAGCAACAATCCATGGCACAATGCATCTCGCCAACCGTAACAAGTTGTCGCAATAATTTTTGCGAAATAAAGCGGCAACCCATTCTACTTTATTTTTTGTGTTTTTGTTAAAATAAAATATATAAAGGACACCCTCCCCTTTATTACATTCCATAGACGACAAAAAAACATGGACTCATTACAATTTCCACACAAAGTTGCAGCAACAAAAATGACCGCCAAAAAAAGAGGAAATAAAAGTTACGAAGAAGAAATACAAAAAAAAATAAACTACATTACAAAGGCAACTGGCCCTTTGCTTTAGAGTAGAGTGCATCATCATTTGCCAGGACCTCCCGCAGGCTAAGTGTTTAAAATACGCCGCTACACTGTTGGGCGTTGGTTGGTTGGCTGGCGGTGTTATGGCGAAATGGGGGGGGGCTATACGTCTAACACAACAAAATTGTCTATGTTCAGGGCTGCAATTGGTTAAGTTGTTAATTTTTAAAGACACAAATCGTTACGATTGCATTACGTTTCGTTAAAAGAGTGAACTCTTCATCCATGTTCAACCATTGGTTAGTTGTTCTTCAACTCAAGACATTCTATTTATGTAAGTCTATTCAAAACATATAAAATTTGAATACGTTTGCATGCTTTACGTTACATTACGTTACGTTACTCAATTCTTTTACTTACAATATTACTGTACTAAGAATTTAAACGATTTCCTTTATTTGGTTTAATTCCGTTCGTTACGTTCTTCTTGTTGTTTTAATTAGACGTTACGGGTTTTCAAACACACAAAATTTGAATATATTTACTTGCGTTACGTTACTATGTTCTTTTACTTTCAGTATGACTTAACTAAGAATTTAAATGAATTAATTTATATGGTCTAATTTCGTTCATTATGTTATCCTTGTGTTTTTAATACCTACATATAACGTAACAGGTTCCGTTACATAACGTTACGTCACTGTATGTTTAACTATTCAAAAATTTGTTCTTGACTTCTTTTGTATTAAAAGGTTTATCTGCTATCAAAAACGTAACGTTACTTAATGTTACTAAATGTAACGTAACTTAATGCAACGTAACGTAACGTAAAGACAAAAATTAGAAACTTTCGTCTGTAGCATTAAATTGTATTCTCCAGGGCTCCAATCTCTCTAAATGCGCCTCTATATCTTCATCGAGGGTAGGTAATCTAAAGAAGCGCTTAGGGTAGCTGACGGCTCTGGCCACTGCAATGGATATCTAACAAAAGCCACAACTGGGCGGCTGCCGCCTAGCGTTGCACACAAAAAAAAAACGACGCAAAAACAATTTAAAAGAAACAAAAATAAACGAAAAACATCAGAGAGGCAGAGTATTAGTAGCAGTTTTATATCACTGAAGACCATGCAGCAGCAACACCCAGCCATGGCCAGCACCCATGCAGCCAGCCAGCGAGCGCAGCATAGTAAAGCAGTTAAAAATGCAAATGCGAAAAAGGATTTTATGTGCGGCCGCCAAAATGCAACGAACCATTGTTTCAGTTCCTTTCGCGGATTTGCATATTGCGGCTTTGAGAGGGGTTGCAACAACCAGAGACGATTGCAACAGCAGCAGCACAATAGTGGCAGTTAGTTGAAACACAGTAATATTATAAGCTAAACCCTTACCGTGACGGGTATGGTGCTACGATGTGGCAAAGTGGCAATGGCGGACGGTGGCGGTGCGGCGGCGGCGGTATAGCGGTGGCGGATGGTGCAAATATCATCGCATCGTAATTATTATCATTTTCAAATAAATTATAGAAAATAGCAGACAGGAGTGTGCGGAAGTAAAGAAGCGAGGAGGAACAATGCAACGAAACGGGAAGAACCAGTCTGAACTTATACAAAAGTCCTTGCCAGACTAATATTGAATGTTTGTTTTTGTGCTGCGCAAATCCTTGGCCAGCGGTATATCTAAAATGGCAGCGCTTGGGGGTGAGCTCTGTCTGTCGGTCGGTGCAACGCCTTCAAAATGCAGCATTGCACTGCAACTAATAGAACCAACTCCACCGACGACCGACGACGGCGAGGACGACGGTCGTAACTCGTAACTGCCACTCCACTACACGTGTAATGAGCATAATTTGGCCGTATAATGATAACGAATAGCAAAACTTTATTACGGGTACGTACCAGCTGTGTGCCGCACGCCATAGCTCAATTGTTGCTAAAAACTGTCGGCACAATGGTGGCGGACTTGCAAACAAAAATAAAAAAAAAACTGAAGAAGTGACGACGCTACCAGTTGGAAGCGATTTTCGGTTTTTTTTCCCTAATCCCTTTCTCCAGGATATCTACAATTCGCTGCATTACTGCATCGAGTTTGCATTGTTTATTTTTTTTTTTTTTTTTCTTCAAGTTTGAAATTTTCAACTAATAGCGCTGGTCCTTGAAGTTGAGCAAAACAAAAAACAAAAAAACAGAAGAACACCAACATCAGCAAAACAGCAAAATGCAACCAACCAACGAAACCACCCCAACCCCACAACAAACGAATGCAATCATTTTTCGCATGTTGCATGAAATTTTATTGCTAATTTCTTCGATTCGGTTGTAAATGACAACAACAAAAAAAAAAGAGAAACAAATGAAAGGATTTTATGGGCAGACAAAAAAAAGCTATACAAAACAAAAAGCAGAAAAAACAGAAACATAGGGGAAGGTGGCCTAAAATGGCCCCCCTAAGGAAAATGTCCTATATCTCGAAAAACAGTAGCATTCAAACTTAAATGCTATATACTTTTCAAAGTTTAATATATTACTCTCACATTTTTTTCATTTGCGAGTTGAAAAAGTTCTAAAAAGTATTTAATTTTTTTAATTTTCAAGACGTCTACAAATTTCACTGATCAAATTTACCCGGGTAAAATGGCACACTGTCCAAACATACGTGATTTTAAATGCAAAATTGAGTCAAAGGTCTTCTTTTCCATTTTTTTGGAACAAGTGGTGCTTAATCCCCCCAGATCTTTCATCGAGTCATTCAAAACCCAGTCTATGTTGGTTGCTCGTCTCGTTTTTGTAGTTTTTGCAACTTTGAGTGTTTTGGATGCTTTTTTCCAGGTTTTTGACGGAATCAAGGGCTTTCCTCAGTCCAGGACTTCCTCTCTGTACATCGTTCATAAATAGCAACTATTTTCACTTTAAAAAATGAAAATGTGAAAAAAAATTTAAAATGACATGTGAAATAGGTATGCCATTTTACCCGAGCACTAAGTAGGCCATTTTGCCCATTTTGAGTTTTTTCAATTTAATTTTTACACCAAAAAATTTAAAATCGTTTTAAACCAACTTATTTCAGTAAATTAATAAGAAATACTTCATGCGTACACACATTAACTTCTTTTTCCAAAATACAATGTTTTTTATACTTTTTTTTGCAAAAAAAATTTCACAAAATTTTAACGAGTGTACTTTTTGATGTGGATAGAGACAGTTTGACCTGTCAAATTTCAAATAATGGCTTGAAGTTCCTGAAATTTCGTATATGTTGGTTTTGCCAGATAAACTAAAGAATCGCTCTCATAAAACTTTCTAATTATTTTCGATTCTACGATTTCTAGCAAGGGGGCCATTTTACCTTGGGGTGCCATTTTAGGCCACTTTCCCCTACCTAACTTAAATGCAGCTGGAAGTACTTTCAACAAAAATTTTGTTTAAGTTGGTACGGAATCAGGCCTAGTATATTGCATATAGACTGCATACAATTTTGACTAAATTTACTACCAGGCCCGGAATGGCTTTATTATCAATTTGCATGCTCACTGCTCAGCTCATGGCTGCTTGCTGATGGAGGAGGTGTATATTTGCAGTTCATTGCAATTGCATTTGATATTTATATTACTGTGTCAACGGCTTATAATGAAGATTGACAGCTCTAATGGTTGGCTTTTATTCGAAGGAATACAACAAAAAAAAAAATAACAAATAATCACAAGTTAGTGTATAGTTGATTGAAGAAGTTAATGGATAATTTTTGTTTAATTTATACCTTTGGTTTGTGAAGGCATAATAAATTGTGTTTTTTTATTTCTCGTAGTAAAATCTTAGTATAAATTAAGAAAGTACGTTAAACTTTTTTAGATTTATGAGTACAAACAAATTTCATAGAGATAAAAATTAGTGATGGGAACTATCGAATGATTTGACCTATCGATAGTTAGTAACTGAATGATTTAAACTATTGAATAGTTTATTCATTTATTCATTCGAATAAAAACTATCGAATAAACTATCGAATAAACTATCGGATAAAAACTATCGAATAAACTTTAGAATAAAAACTATGGAATAAACTATCTAATAAAAAAAACTATTCGAATGAAAAAAATATCGTTTTAAAAAATTATTCGAAATAAAAATCTATCGTTTAAGAAAGCTATTCGATTGAGAAAACTATCGAATAAAACAAACTATTCGAATGAAAAAACAAATTCAATCCTAAGTGGGCTTTAGCTCTGGTTTATAATTTTTTCCTATTTTGTCTCCGACGTTTCGACCGTGTTTACAGTCTTCTTCAGGGCTAATTTTATTTTTAAAAAATAAAAAAATTATAATAAATGCTAAGAATCTATTATCTATACTTACAGATTATTCTATCGTCTAATTTTAAGAATTTAATCTTAAAAATTTTAAAGGTTTTGTTTGTTTTGTTTTTATTTTTAATTTTTAAATATTTTAAAATTCAAAAAATTCGAAGTCTTGAAAAAGACGTTTCAAATCATCGAAATTTCAAAATATAAAAAAAATTTTAATTATTTGATATATTGTTAATGCAGATAAACTCAATGTTACAGTAGCAATAGAAAAAACAAATTATATTGAAAAAATGGAAGTTATGATGGCTGATAGGAATACATATACCATTTTGAGAAGTGACCCGACGAATAAAGTACAAATTAAAAATAACAATCTTGTTAAATACTTGTTCAGTAACAATTTAATAAATGAATCTGAAAAGAAATGCATGACTACTTATACTGCTAATAGTCCCAAAATTTATGGACTACCCAAAATACATAAACCAAATATTCCACTGAGACCAATTTGTTCTTCAATGAATGTGCCATGTTATCAATTATCAAAATACATGGTTAAAATTTTAAATAATATAACTGTTGACTTAAAATACAACGTAAAAAACGCTTCATCGTTTATTTCAACTGTTTCACCAGTTATGTTAGAACAAGATAATATTCTTGTTTCTTTTGACGTTGTATCTTTATTTACAAATATTCCTATTCCATTAGTATTAGAATTGGTTGAAAAAAGTTGGAATATCATTCAAAATCATACAAGAATTCCTAAGTTGAAATTCCTAGAAATATTACGTTTTTGTGTAATAGATAATAATTATTTGGAATATAATAATATATTTTATCAACAAAAACAAGGAGTTCCTATGGGAAGCCCTGCTTCTCCATTATTAGCAGACATTGTAATGGAAGCTTTATTAGATAATGTTTTCGATAAAAGTCCAAATAAACCAAAAATAATTACAAAGTATGTTGATGATATTTTTATGATTCTCAAATCTAGTCATGTTGATTCAACTCTAAATGCTTTAAATTCTTTTCATCCGAAAATTCAATTTACAGTAGAGTTTGAAAATAATGGTCAACTTCCATACTTAGATGTGCTGGTAATAAGAAAAAATAATCGATTAATTTTTGATTGGTATAAAAAACCTACATCTTCTGGTCGTCTCATTAATTACATTTCCAAACAGCCTAAGCATGTTATAACTAATACAGCAAAAAATTTTATTAAAAGAGTATTGGATATCAGTGACATTGTCTTTCGTCAAAAAAAACATTAAAATAATTAAGGATACGTTACTTTCAAATTCCTTTCCTTTGAATATAATAATAACATTATTGAATCAATATTTCAACCCATTGATTCAGACAAATTTAGTAGCAAAAGTTACACAAGTTTCTTATAGAAGCATTATATATATTCCCCATCTTTCACATAGAATTTTAAATGCTCCTATTAGGAATAAAGAAAATATTCGTATTGCTTTTCAGTCGGCAAATATATTAAGAAAATCATTATTTTCGAATTTGAAGGGTAAACTTTCTAAAATTGAGAAATCAAACATAGTCTATAAAATAAAATGTTTAGGAGATGGGACAAACCATTGTCCTTCAGTTTACTAAAAAATCGTATAGCTGGTCATAGGTCCGATATAAATAGCGGACATTCACAAAAAACAGCTTTAGCTTTGCATTGTATTGATGAGGGGCATAGATCAGATTTTACTGACGTAGATATTTTACAGATAGAAAAACATAACAGTAAAAGAATGTTAATAGAAATGTTGCATATATTAGATACAGACAATACTGTTAATAGAAGAACAGATTGTGAAGGGCTCAGCAATATTTATAGTCAGTTTCTTCAAAGAAATATTTTAGGTTGAATTTATGTTCAACTTGATTCTGTAGGCTAGATTTGATTAGAAAGTTTGAATTTCTTATCAAATAATTAAAATTTTTTTTATATTTTGAAATTTCGATGATTTGAAACGTCTTTTTCAAGACTTCGAATTTTTTTAATTCTAAAATATTTAAAAATTAAAAATAAAAACAAAACCTTTAAAATTTTTAAGATTAAATTCTTAAAATTAGAAGATAGAATAATCTGTAAGCATAGATAATAGATTCTTAGCATTTATTATAATTTTTTTATTTTTTAAAAATAATTAGCCCTGAAGAAGACTGTAAACACGGTCGAAACTTCGGAGACAAAATAGGAAAAAAACGTGTGCGTACACATGTACACGCGATAAAAGTTATACTTTTTACTCATTGGGTTTTCATTTGGAAGCCACCAATTTACTTTTGAATATTAAGTTCTGTCAAGTACTGATTTTAACAATTTTTGCTTTTGAATGCCCAGAAAAAAAGTAAACTGATATTTTTACGGGCGACCAGCTGCAGGTCGCATTTTTGTATTTAGAACAAAAACTAAACTTTATAATATCGATAAAATCTTACATAATTCACTTCACTGGAGCATAGTATTGCTTAGCTAAACAATAAAACTCGGCATTCCGATCGGTTAAAATATGTAGAAGGAAAAAATTTTATATAAGCTTGTCCTAATTAATGACATAACAAACCAAGCTAAAAAAAACCTCAAAAGAAAATAATTTTCTGCTTTATTTAATACGATGACAAAAATGAAACTCGATTATCTTCCTATAAGATGTTATAACCCCAACATAACAAGGACGTCTATTTAAAGTGATAATAAACATGCAAGTCTGCCAGCTTGTTTCGCCGCCGGTTCTGAGAAAAAGTGCAATAACTTCGTAGTTTATTATAATGGTACCAACAAAATTATTAGCACTAAAATAGTAGGTACATCATTCCTTGATTCTAAGATATTTGGTTCAAGTGAGCTTACTTGTTGCCTCCTTCCTTCTATCCGAAAAATGTAATTGAAATGTTAAAAGTTACGGATGGAAGATTTATTGTAAAGCCAGCAATATTTATGGTACCTATCATTTTAAAACCCTGCATTTTGCACTTTTCTCAGAATAGGCACCGCGCCGATTCAAGCTAGCCAGCAGACTTGCATACATGTTTTTTACTAATATACCGTAACATGGGGTTACTTTGCCCCGGCGGGGGTAACTTTGCGCCACTGACGAAAAAAGTTAGTTTCTTGATTCACGCTCAGAAATGTTAGATTCTCTATATCGAAGCTACTGTAATATACACACACACATATATACATCTGCCACGTGTTGCAACGGACCATCTGCCGGCAGTTTTTAAGAAGCAGTTGACCTGTGAATTTGAGGTAGGAAATTCGTGTTTTTTTTTAGTAGTCTATTTAATAGAACCGAGCTCCAGAGCAAAAATAGAACAAATTCGTTCAAGACTTTTTATTGGCGATTATGATTCCTTGGCATACAAGAATACTCCAGCCAAAAGTGCTACTAAATCCATTGGTGCATTTCTGAGAAAACGGCAACACTGGTCGGTTTTCAGTTTTTTTGATTTAACTCGAAAACCAAGCCTGACTTTGAAATGGTTCAAAGACACTTTTCATAGCAAATTAAATTTTCTGTCAAGTTAAGATGGTTAAAAAATTTTAAAAATTATTTTTGTCTAAAATTCTAACCTAAAATCAAAGAAAAAAAAGTTAAAAAATTGTCAATTTTATTTTTTTTTACTAAATCAAGGGGCATTTTGTGTATGTAGCCGGGACGTCCAAACTTTGTACTAATGAAATAAAGTAGAGGTAAAATCCTTTGATAATATGCAATTTTTAATTTTTTTTGTCAAGAAACAACTTAAATGTACCTATTCAAAAATTAGCACTTTTTCTAAATTTTTGACTTTTTTAGTTAAAAGCAAGTTTTTAAAACTCGATAAAATCGTATTAATTGGTAACTTTTAGACTTTTAAAGTAAACATACTTCGAGGGATTGATTTAATATAAACTAAATATGACAAACAAAAAAATTTATTTGCATCCTTATGGCCTTTTGTGCAATTTTGTGTATGTGCATTTTTATAAATTCGGGTCGAATGGATGGACGGAGAGCCATTAGCTTTGGTCTATTGCATAGAAGAACATTTAATACCAACTCTTTTACTGTTTTCAATGGCCTGAAAAACAATTCTTGTAAAATCCGCGACCAACGAAAAGTTTCTCTTGAAAAACGAAAAAAATACTCTAATGAGTTTGAAACAAAATAGCTCAGGGAAATTAGTAAATCAAATTGCACTTTTCGCGGGACAAATTTTTTTCATGGAACGTATTTAGGTGAATGTCCTTATCGTAAAAGTGAATTTTTTGGGATGATAAGATATCGGGAACAGCCGCCATCTTGGAAAAGAGGTCGGTGCCGTTTTTATTTTATAACTCCATTTTTACTCATTTAAACCAAAAATGTCCGAGGGTAGACTTATTATCAATTAAATTATCTAAAAAATGATATACAAATGAATTCCGTGAGTTAGTTAAATTCAATTTTATAGTCGGTCAAAGTCCGGGTTCTTTTCGCAAGGTTAAGACAATATGACATTTTTTTAAATATCTGAAGAACTTTTGATTTGTTGGGGATTTTCTTAAAGTATGAATTATAGCACTTTGAATTATCTATGAAATGAGTCCTTTATCGTTACTGTAACCAACATAATGTATAAGCCATCTAACGTCGAAGTTCACATTCTACTATCCAAAAGTGAGAAAATAACAAGTTTTCTTCTATTAGACCGAGCAAATTTTTGAAGTGGAGGTATAACCAAAATATAAGTAAACAGTTTTTTAACTATATTCGTCTAAATATTGAATTCAAAGTTTGAAATCTTTAATGTTAACCTTTATATGGTTTTCGAGGTTTTAAATGAAGTGAATTTTCCAATTAATGTGAATAAGCTCAAGTAACACTATTTAAAATTCTAAATATAAGAACTGATGCCCTGTCATTTTTCCTAAACATGAACACCTCAATCTCAGCATTACGATAAGTATAACTCAAGATATGAGGTGTGTAAGCCGTTATGTTTTCGAGACTATTGTGTTTAATTTTTGATTGTTTATTTGAACTATTGAAATCCCAAATATGTTCAGTTAAAAAATCGTATATCATGACTTCCACGTTTGGTTGCCTCTACAATGTGATGGTTACAAAAACAATAAAGGGTTCATTTCATAGATAATTAAAAGTGCTATAATTCATTCTTTAAGAAAATCCCAAACAAATCAAAAGTTCTTCAGATATTTGAAAAAATGTCATATTGTCTTAACCTTGCGAGAAGAACCCGGACTTTGACCGACTATAAAATTGAATTTAACTAACTCACGGAATTTATTTGTATATCATTTTTTAGATAATTTAATTGATAATAAGTCTACCCTCGGACATTTTTGGTTTAAATGAGTAAAAATGGAGTTATAAAATAAAAACGGCACCGACCTCTTTTCCAAGATGGCGGCTGTTCCCGATATCTTATCATCCCAAAAAATTCACTTTTACGATAAGGACATTCACCTAAATACGTTCCATGAAAAAAATTTGTCCCGCGAAAAGTGCAATTTGATTTACTAATTTCCCTGAGCTATTTTGTTTCAAACTCATTAGAGTATTTTTTTCGTTTTTCAAGAGAAACTTTTCGTTGGTCGCGGATTTTACAAGAATTGTTTTTCAGGCCATTGAAAACAGTAAAAGAGTTGGTATTAAATGTTCTTCTATGCAATAGACCAAAGCTAATGGCTCTCCGTCCATCCATTCGACCCGAATTTATAAAAATGCACATACACAAAATTGCACAAAAGGCCATAAGGATGCAAATAAATTTTTTTGTTTGTCATATTTAGTTTATATTAAATCAATCCCTCGAAGTATGTTTACTTTAAAAGTCTAAAAGTTACCAATTAATACGATTTTATCGAGTTTTAAAAACTTGCTTTTAACTAAAAAAGTCAAAAATTTAGAAAAAGTGCTAATTTTTGAATAGGTACATTTAAGTTGTTTCTTGACAAAAAAAATTAAAAATTGCATATTATCAAAGGATTTTACCTCTACTTTATTTCATTAGTACAAAGTTTGGACGTCCCGGCTACATACACAAAATGCCCCTTGATTTAGTAAAAAAAAATAAAATTGTCAATTTTTTAACTTTTTTTTCTTTGATTTTAGGTTAGAATTTTAGACAAAAATAATTTTTAAAATTTTTTAACCATCTTAACTTGACAGAAAATTTAATTTGCTATGAAAAGTGTCTTTGAACCATTTCAAAGTCAGGCTTGGTTTTCGAGTTAAATCAAAAAAACTGAAAACCGACCAGTGTTGCCGTTTTCTCAGAAATGCACCAATGGATTTAGTAGCACTTTTGGCTGGAGTATTCTTGTATGCCAAGGAATCATAATCGCCAATAAAAACTCTTGAACGAATTTGTTCCATCCAAAAGGGTCTATTCAATAGACTATAGGTGAAAAATTTGGTGTATAAAACCAGTTGTGTGATAATTTACAAAGTAAGTACAAATATTCTAGCTATGATATTATTTTGTTATTACTCTGCGCTTGTCATTTGTTTGTTTAATTAATAAATAATAATTATTGCATTTTTTTTATGTGACTAAGCAGTTTTTTTTTTGTTTTGGGGTTACTTTGCCCCAGAAGCAATTTATTTTTATAATTAAATGTGTTTTTAATTCTATGTATGTTTTTATTGTTTTTAAAAGTGAACAATTTTTTCGTTTGTAAATTGTTATTAATGTTTATTTTAAACTATTTTTGGTTAAATTAATGAAGTTTTCTGTTTTTTTCTTTAAATTCGTATTTATTTATAATCAATTAATGAAATAAAAGAGGCTGTTTTGTTTTTTGTAAAAAAAAGAGTTGTGTGTGTACCTACAAATTTTTTTTCTGACTGATTTGAAGCTTTGATCCAGGGCTTTTAAAATACAATACTAATTTTGCTCCAGCTCTTTAAATACAAGTTGTATAGTTAAAAACTTCAGGTGGAGCAAAGTAACCCCGTCCCTTGGACTACTTTGCCCCACTTTTCAACTTAAAAAACAAAATATTTTTACTGTTATTTGAATGCTTTTTTTAGAATTAATGCATTATTTCATGTCTTATCAATGAATTAAAAGAAAAAAACAAATAGATAAAAAAATGTCTCTGCCATTTTTAAGAGGTTTTCTAAAAATAGTGCAAAAAACGGAGCAAAGTAACCCCATGTTACGGTACCTAAATCTTATTTAAAAATATTAGGTATATTATGCAGTTATCTATTAATATTAACTAATATAAATCGGTTACCACTTGCCCAAGAAATTCTTGTATGGTTGACATTGTTTTTTATTATTTTAATCTTATAATTTTTTTTAACTGAACGAAACACCGTTTTTCATAACAAATTAATATAAACATATTTACTCGACAAACAGAATATTTTTTTATTTGGTTAATATTTTTGTTTTGAACAAACGTCTCTATTTTCGTTTGTTTTTGTTTTGAATTTTTGACATTTTAGAATGTACTAGATTAAATTGTTATCGATAGTTTGACTTTTTTAATGCGCTCCTAGATGGGCTGATTGTGAAGGTCTGCGATTTTTTTTCATTTTGTGTTGGCGAAAATTCGCGTACGTGTTAACGAGTGCGATAAAGCCTACTATAATAGCCCCGTTTCTTTGGAGGTGGTAGTTTACTCATGAGTAGATACACATTCAGTGAGAAAACATTGAAAAAGCCTATATATACACCATAACAGGCCGCATCCACTAGCCATGAACGATGCTCGGCTCATGAACATGTCTTGAAAAAATCCAATGGAGACAGAAAAATCCATGCCCTTACAGACATCTTGTCGAAAAATCTTGTTTTTTGAACATGGCATGAGCGTTCCTCAAATCATGGGAATGGGTTTTGACGTTTCGTGGATGTGTATGGTTGTCTTTTGAATGTAGAGGTAAACGTGTTATTTTATCTCTACACTCAAGTGAAAGTGGCAAAAAAAAATTTGCCCAGCGAAAAAAAGTTTTGCTCTTCGTGGATTAGATTGTGTTGTGGTTGTGATATTGGGCAGCTGTATGCTCAGTGAACATTTTCATAAAAACTGTTAAAGGTTTTGAAAAAAAAACTCAAAGTAAATAAAGAATGCGAAAAATGGGTCCGGAAATGTTGTCTGCTTAGTGCTGGGCTACACTGTGATTTTTCAATCGCCTAACCAATCAGGTTGTAGGCAAGAGGGGTGAGGGTTTTCCTCTTTTTGACGTTTGTTCCTAGACAATGTAAATTGGACCGTATTTGGCACAACACTGTGTAGGTCTTAGGTGATTTGGTTATTCTTAGTTAAGGGGAGTTCACATTGACGAAATTACCGGGCGACCAGCTGCCATTTGGTGTTTTATTTATTTAATTTCTAACTTCACAATAAAAATCGCATTTGTTTTGTACATATATACATACATACATACTCGACACTCGTGTATGTATGCATTTGTTTTCTATGATCCAGATCTTGTTTGTTTTAGCTGTGCTTTGTTCTTTTATTGAAATAAAGTTATCTTTGGTCGTTCTGTCAAAAAATCGTTGTTGTTGTTTTTTTTTTTTTAGATTTTGTTAGAAAATTTCAACTTTCATTTAGAAACGACTAATGTTGTATTTTGTTGATCTGTCAAAACAAAATTGTTTGAGATCAATTTTATGAATGAATAAACAAGAAGCGATTAATTTGGTACTGAAATAATTCTTTCAAATTCAATTCTAAGCAAATTAGAAATTTCTAATATGAAAACACACAAAAAGTTCTCTTATTAAATCTTCTCCTCTCTTCCCCTTTTTCCATTTAGTTGTGTGATTAGCATATTGAAACTCAAATCCAGAAGCTGAGATGGAAAAAGACACAAAATGTAACTATTTGACACTTTAACATTGCGTTAAGGAACGATTTCGTGACGTCACAATGTTATATTTGTAACTTTTTTCTAATTTAGGAACGATGAAAGTTAACTTTTGTTAACAATAGCCCTGTTCCATTGGAGGTGGTAGTTTACTCATGAGTAGATCTAGTACTACAAATAACACACGATCTTCTTCTCGAGGAGATACAAAAGTGTAGTTGTTGTAGTAGATTTCTACTCACGAGTAAACTACCACATCCAATGGAACAGGGCTTATAGTTAACATCGGCGAATAAAAGAACGCACTTGACACTTCTGACATTTTTTTTTCGTTTTTCTTCGCTGGAACAGCGAATAACTCGGACGAAATTCAAGAATAAAATTTAAATGCGTGTACCATAAACAAAAAATACCAAGACTGGAAACTTTCGTACGTCTTTCACCCCAAAACCCTTTTGTGTACAGTGCTGTCTGTGAATATATGCGAAAGCCACCACGTTGGTAAATGACGTTAACACGCACACATTTATAGATTCACGACATTCACCACACATCGGACACGAACACAACGATAGGTTCACGACATTCACCACACCTTGCAGCTTGTAGGCAAATGTCAGTTGACCGCCGAGTTTCCAGTCTTGGTATTTTTTGTTTATGGCGTGTAGAGATAAAATTTATTTAAGCGCGATCAGCTTATTGCATTTGAAACCATGTGATCATGCGTTTTTATAAAGCACACAAGAATAATGCACATGTAGCTGCTGAGTTATTTAAATAAAATAAAAGATGGAGCTAGATGGAGCTAGTTGCTAATCCTTTTGACAGTTCTTGTCAAAAAGTAAATTTTTAGTCCAGTGCCGCAAAAAAAGTATAACTTTAAAAAAAATTATAAACCAGACCTAAAGTCCACTTAGGATTGAATTTGTATTCAAAAATAAGGTCACGAAGATAGGAATATTATCGAATGAAAAAACTATTGGAATGAAAATAGTAACTAAACTATCGAATTAAAAAACTATTTTTTTCAACTTTGAAATCGATTCCAAGAAAAAACTTGATAGTCCAGTTAAATAAGTATATGAAATAACATGAAACAATGAAATAATTGCAAAACTCAAGTTTTTTAACCAACCAACCCCAAAAACTATATAAATTGCCTTAATTCGATAAAGGACGCATAAAGCTGTACATTTTTTAATTGTGGGATCTCGAAGAAAACTTGCGTTTTCTTTTCTTGCCTTCATTCTAGTACCTAGCCTGCTTCTTCAATATGATGATTAGAATAAGGGTTTTAAAGATATAGAAGTAGCTACTAGAATTTATTTTTCAAGAATCACCAAAAAAATCAAAAGTTCCTCACCTTGCGAGAAAAACCCGGACTCAGCGTTGTCCGAGCCGGATATTTATGACTAAATACGTTCCTTGAACATTTCACTCGCTCTTTAAATTTTTGACTCTAGATTTATCAAAATTTGGGTCTTTAAATTTTGAACTTGATGGCGAATAAAGGCTCTTTTCAAATTTAATCATTTTACAAAAGAAATCCTGTTGTTTTTGGATACTGTAAATTTTATTTCACGCCCAATTTAAAAAGAATAAGTTATTTGTATTGTTTTTAAATTTTTTAGTGGTTTTTTATGAAATAAAAATTAGAGTATCAAGTTGTTAGCTTGACCTTTTGCATTGGCAATACAGTCAGTATTGCATCAGTTTGATTACTAGAGAATCCCGATTGGTTGACAGTACATGTAAAATAGTACATACAAGCAAGAAATAAAACTTTACAAAAATGAAACTTTACAAAAAGTTTGCTTTTGGGATAAGAACCAAGGACAAAAAATGTCTATAAAAAAAGTTGGGTGGAAGGGTGTTTTTTCGCAGACAAGAGGGAGGGGGTGAAGGTCAAAAATATACTGAAAAAAAAATTGTTAGTTGAATATCATCACATGACACATGTTTTCAAGGTATTTTTTGATTCTGAATCTAATGACATAAAAATAAAGTCAATACGATTGCTTTAAGAAAAGTTATTGTCGATTAAAAACAAGGGCGCTTGTTTTTTGACTTCAACAGGTAAAATATAACCAAAATAACATGTAAAAAATATGCTACACTGATGAAATTCGGGATGAAGGTTTTAGATAAAGCAGGGACATAGGATTCAAAAAGTTCTTAAAATTATTTTTGGTGAAAGGGTGTTTTTTTTATAGGTTAAGTTGTGTGTGAGAAAGGTATCATAACAGCTAACTTAAATTTTATAAATTTTTAAAACTTGGTGAAAAAGTTTTGGTTGGTATAAGAATTAAGAAACTATAAAAAGTACAAAATTATCTTGAGTTAAAGGGTGCTTTTTTTTAAGATATGATGAAATCATGAAATATTTTAGGTTAAAGGGTGTTTTTTCTTGGGAAAATAGGGAAAATCCAAGATAAGTCCAATAAAATCAATGGTATAAAAGGTACCCTCACGAAATTCAATAAATATGTTCTCTTTCTCATGGGGATTACGAATAAAAGAAATCTATACCTAAATTTTTTTTCATGTGAAAGGGTGTTTTTTTAGGTGTATTGAAAATATGGGTATATTTGGAAAAGTGTGCAATACTAGAGTAGTGCTAGTGGTATCCTATTGAAATTCAGGAATTATGTAACTTTTGAGATAAGAAACAAGAATCTAAAGTGTCTATGCAAAATTTCACGGCTAAAAGGGTGTTTTTTTTAGTGAAAACAAAAATGATGGATCACCCTAATGAAATTTGGTGATAACTTTGAATTTGAGATAGAAAGCAAGAATAAAGAGTTTTTATAAAAACAAATTAGGCAAAAGGATGTTATTTCGAAGAGACAGTAAAATCTGTAATTGGTCCCAAAAAGCCAATGATTCGTGTAAAACGTCTAAGAACTTAAGTATAAACGTTCAACTTGCCTTCGAAAACAAAAATAAAATTAATCTTTTTTAGGGACCAGTTACAGATTTTACTTTCTCTTCGAAAAAAACACCCTTTCACACCCTTTGAAAAAATCACTTTCTAGTACAGAAAGTGATTTTTTTTTAATTTTACATAAAAGATGCCATAGCTATTTCTTCTCAATTGGCTTGAATAATTTTTCTGAGAATTCTCATAAACTCACATATGACTTAATTTTAAATCCCCATACATCCTTATATTATGGCTTCTGAACAAACAATAACAATATTAATAACTATAAAAAAAAATAGTATAAAGATTTACAAATCGCTTACCGCTTTATTATTATATCTACCTCGCCAAACGAGATCCGTATGAACGCTATAATCGTAAAATGCAGCAAATCCTTACCAAACACTCTCCTAAACGCTTTTCGAGAATATCGCTCGTCGTATATATATCCTTAATCACACAACTGATATGAGATGCAAAATGCATTCAATCACCTCCCATAAAAAAATGGTTTTCACATTTAAATTCCAAGGAAAAAGAGAGCTATAAACGTGTGCCAGTATATAAGAGTATGCAGCATAGTGCCATTAATACACCATCATCCTGAAAGAACCTCAAAAAAAAAAGACAAAAAAAAAAAAACTATACTGAACAGGAAGAAAGCAAAGAACCACAGAAAACCCTTTAGAATATCACATAATAATTTTAAACTTAACGCAGTGCTGAAAAGCTGCATACCTGGCATTTTCGCCAGGATATACTTTATGAGTCTCTCAATGGTTATTTATGTCAGTCATATAATTCAGTCTGGGTTCGGTTCGGTTCAGTTCTGTGGGGTGCAATGCGTTTCGTTTGGGGGGAATCCTGGGCTCATGGCTTATGCATCGCGATGCGGTTACAACCGAGAGAAAAAGAGAGATGGTAAGCAAGGTCATGAAAATGCACTTAAGTGGGTTTTCGCACAACCGAATGTTAATGCGCCATCTTGTGCTAGCTCTTCTGCAACGAAATGGCATTCAAATTTTGTTCCCCAATTCAGTTCGGGTTTGGGTATAGAGTATTCACCCACACGGGTACACACAACACCTTTATGGCCTTTTAAGCGATTTTTCTCTCCCCCATCCCCTCTTTTTGAGCTGTGGCTGGTTCTTCGTTCTTTATTCCCATTTTTTTATATTTTTTGATATTTGTTTTTTATTTTATTTCAAGGTGCAAAAAGGAGCTCTATATCGATGGTGTATACATTTGAAATATCCTTTTTTATTCTTCAACAGATTGCACTTGATGTAGTGGTTCCACCGAAATGATCAATGAAGTGTCGATACATGCAAATGCAATTTCAGACACACAAAAAAAAAAAATAAGAAAAAGCACAATCCTCAAAATCCTCAAGTGAATTGCTTGAGAATGGGACCGAAAGTGGACTCTATGATATAAGTGGGTTTTATTGAAAAATCCTTAGAAGGGACATTATTTATGTCGATTGGTGAAGTGTCTGATATAGTGAAAAAAGGGTTTCTCATATATTTTCGTTTATAATGGTGGAGCTTATAGAGCTCTTGTTAAGATGAATTAATTTTGATTTATATGTCTGATTTATAAAGAGGCAATTATTGGTTAGCAAAGAAAAAAAAAAAAAACTTTAGAATGCGAAAAATTGAAACTCTTTTCTTAAAAATATTTGAAAGGGTGTTTTTTTGAGAGGTTGAGTTTTGTATATAACAAAATTATCTTGATTGAAAGGGTGTTTTTGTTTAAGAAAATGATGAAATTCAGAATTAGTACCACAAATACTTGGGTAAAAACGGTACCCCAATGAAAACTGGTAAAAAATATTTAATTTCTAACAGAAATCAGGAATCTAAGAAGTCTAGAAAAATATTTTAGGTGAAAGGGTGTTTTTTTTTTTGGGTAATAAGGAAAATTCGTGATAAGTCCGATAAAATCAATGGTATAAAAGGTACCTTTATGAAATTTATTAAAAATTTCATCTTTACCATGTGAATCTTACGCGTGATTCTCAAATCTATATACATTTTTTTCATGTGAAAGGGTGTTTTTTTAGGTGTAGAGAAAATATTGGTTTTTTTTGAAAAACTAAGTAAATATAATAATATGGGAACCTATCAAAATTCCATAACTATGTTATGTTACTTTTGAGATTGGAATCACGAATCTAAAGTGTCTATAAGGATATCATGGTTAAAAGGATGTTTTTTTTTTAGTTAAAACAAAAATTGATGGGCCACCCTAATGAAATTTGATAAAAGCGTTGCATTTGAGATAGAAAGCAAGAATAAAGAATTTTCATAAACAAATTTTGGGGAAGAAGCAGATTTTTCGTAGAGACATTAAAAACCGTAATTGGTCCAAAGAAGTCAATGATACCTACACGGAGAAAACATAACGCCAGGGATAACTTTACTTCTAGTATATTTAATCAGAATAAAGTTTAATATACCAGAAATAAAGTTAAATATACCAGAAGCATAGTCATCCCTGCCTTATTTTTTCTCTGTGTACATGTATAACGTCTATGAACATTGAATTTGCCTTCACAACAAACAAATAAAAAGAATCATTGGATTTTTAGGACCAATAACAGATTTTATTGTCTCTTCCAAAAAAACACCCTTTTCCCCAAAATTTGTTTATGAAAACTCTTTATTTTTTTTTAATGAAATGCCTTTTTTCAATGTAGGTAGGTACTATTAAGAAAAAGTCTGAGATCATTAACGTATTTAAAAGGAATTCCCCGAGTAAAAATGAAATTCTGCTGCATCACTGCTGCAACACGTCCGCACCATTATTAGAAATTTCTATTGTGCCGCACCACTGCTGCACCACGTCTGCACCATTTTAAAAAATTCTAAACCACCACACCACCGCTGCAACACGTCCGCACCATTACATTTTGAAAAAATGAAAAATATATGAGAAAAATTCGGTGCACCACCGACCGCACCGCCGCACCACGTTTGCACCATGAACAAAAATTCTCTTCTCGTACTTATACAAATGTTTAAGTCCTCTTCAAAGTTATTTTGACTTAAGCAACAAACTTCCAGTTCGTACAAATATGACTTGGTAATCGAGTGGTTAAGGCGTTTGATTTTTAATTGAAAAAATTGAACGGGTGCGAATCTCCTTCTCGTGGGTATTTTTTTTTTTTTATTTTCAAAAATCCAAAATTATGTACCATGGTGCAGCAAATTTTTCATACAAAATGAAATGGTGCGGACGTGGTGCAGTCGTCGTGCGCCAAAATTTCAAGATTTTTTAAAATTTTTTTCTTTAAAAATTCAATTTCTATTTTTACTGGGGTCGATAGTCAGTTTCTAATATATGTCTCTAGGGGGCGCTTAAACGTTTCATAACCTCTAACCTGCTGCCATAGAAATTGCTACAATCAAGCATTTTTTAATTTTTCAAAATTATTTAAAACTAATGAAATTTTTCAAATTTCTGGTGATTTTACATTTTTTTTTTTTTTGTTTCAGAACAAAGCCAACTTAAAATTTGACCTCGAGTAGATAATTAGCTGGTTGAATGAATTTTGTCCCATTTAAGAAGCCAAACCGTCGTCGTCGTATAGTTAAAGTCGTCCTTGTGTCATTGTGTCGTATATACGTGGCCAGGTAAATTGTTGAAATAAATCCCTAAAGCAGCCTCACAAGCAAAAACGCAAACAAAATTAATTTTGTCCTGTCACTTGGGCATATACCATATCGTCCAAAAAACCCTCATCCTCTTGCAATGTGGTGCGGTGTTAGTCTGTTCTACTCACTTTCAACCATCACCATCTTCCATTCTCTTGTCCCCTTTTATTTTTTGGGTATGATGATGGTTCCTTAAAACGATCCCAAAATTTACTTTTCACACTCGACTAAATGTTCTCTGTCCTAGAATATCATCTCTGATATTGAAGCTCATGTTGAAGCTGTTCATAGCAATGTCCTGGCCCATGTCCAACCCAACACCCAACAACAAACGAATATATAAGAAGAACAAAGTAGAAGAAGAATTTTTGACTTTTCACCTTTTTCACAGCTCGTCCTTTTTTGCTTCATCGTCGTCGGTTGGTCGTCCTCCAAATCCTTCGACCAACAGAGACACCATCACGTTTGGGCCCACTACAGTGCGTTTGGTACAAAACTCCCAAAGGTCCCCCATTATACTTACTCTCAATCTCAACCAAACCAAAAACCCCCTCCCCTAATGCTTCATGGTCCAGTTTTGTTACTTGGATGTTGCTGGTTTGCTGGCTACTGCTATTGTAGCTGTGCAAATGTGTCGATCATGGTCGGGTTGTGAGTGACCCAAAATCATGAGGCAGGTAAATATGTAGGTTCTGGTTCTGGTGTTTGTGTCCTCGTCCATCCTTTTGTGTCCTCAGCATCAGTTCACAGTTATCCTGTGATGGTATATAGTGAATTTCTTCGAAGTGCTTTAGGAAAAAACAAATAAAGTCCAACATTACAATGGCATGACTTAACATGTGGCTCAGGGGCCAACAAGTGTCTTTCTCACACATGTGCATGGATGGATCTCTGGACCGTTTTTCATATCTATATGCCATAAGGACTGCATCAGGAGTATTTATGGATTGGAGCTTGTCCACTATATATTGTGACTATATGGCTACTTTGACTTTTTTTTCTATCTCATCCTCTTCCCTTTACTATACTCAACTCATATCCCATTGTAATATATCCCAAGAGCAAATACCTACACGGGATTAACGATGGGTTGGCTATAAATAACCCGAAGGTCGAAAAAAAATACAATTTTTTTTTTTTTTTTTTTTTTTGTTTTCTTCCCGAGATTTTCTCTTCTTTATTGCCAAGAAGGTTGAGGTGTTTGTGACATTCAGCCTATCAGCATGTTTTTTATAGGTGAATTTCACCGAGTTTGTCGGATGTCCGATATTTCTCAATATTTTTCAATTAAGTTTGTCAAAAACAACGCTTATCACCAAAAAAAAAAAAAAGAACTGGCCACAAAATGCAGCCTTGTTTGATCCCACAGTAATGCTCAATTATAGTCAATATTTCTCCGCAAAGTGAATTCATGAGACTCAAGGTGACAAAATATCCCTCTGTATAGGCACACCTCTTTTTTGCGAATTTGGTTTATACTTTTTCATGTCACTAGAACTTTTTTCGGTCTCACTATTTTATAGAGAATCATATATGAAATTGATGTAGAATTTTTCGAAGAATTCGAATATTGTATTTACAATACCAAAAAATGTATTTTCACCCTTACGAATTCATCAGATTTCAAGAAAGCTCAGTAAAACTTGAGGCAAGAAGGAAGAAATCTGTCAAAATTTTACCAAAAAGGTAAAAAAATTCTGGATTTTATTGATATAACGTTGATAGAAAATTTCAAAATGGTAGTTTTCGTTATACTGGCTCTATCCGTGGGTCCATTTGTACATCGAGAGAAGGCCTTAAAGGATGGTTGGATATTCTTGATATTAGGTAAGTATAAATCGTTTTAAGTAATTTTTAAAATTTTTAATTTTAAATATCTCCTTTTTCATATACCTAACGTTTTCGAGGCATTGTTATTTTCTTGTCCTTCTAAAGACAAGAAGCAGATATCAAAGTGTCGAAACAAGTTTTGGTTTACAGATATGAGATCACAGTGAACAGGCCTATGCTTTCAGCTAAAAAAATTACAATTTTATGTTTTTTTTTCATTTTCGAAAATTATCCAAGGGGTACCCCTTGTCTAAAAAAACTGAATTTTCGAAAAATTTCTCCAAATACATTGAATAAGACATCAAAAGAAAATACTCTTTAGACCCTATTCATAACTGAAAACCAAAAGTTTGTAGGAGTTCGGGTTGCTGAATTATTTGCAATCGAAATATTTTTTTCTTAAGGTTTTCAAAATTATCCAAGAGGTACCCCTTGTCTAAAAAAAACTTAATTTCGAAAAAATTCTCTAAATAAATTGAATGATACATCATAAGAAAGGACTCTTTACACCCATTCATAATTGAATGCTGAGTTATTTGCAACCGAAATATTTTTTTTTTTTTAAGATTTTCGAAAATTATCCTTGTCTAAAAAAACGGAAATTTCAAAAATGTTGTCCAAATATTCTAATGATACATCATAAGAAAGGACTCTTTACACCCATTCATAATTGAATGCTGAGTTATTTGCAACCGAAATATTTTTTTTTAAGATTTTCGAAAAATTCCTATCCAAGGAGTACCCCTTGTATTGAAAAACGGAATTTTCTCTGGGTTTTCGGTATTTTGGGTTTTCGGGATTTAGGGTTTTCTGGATTTTGGGCTTTATGGATTTTGGATTTCGGGATTTTGTCCGTCTCCCAAAGAAAGGTCTATCCATAACTGAATTTCAAAAGTTTTTTGGAGGTCTGGTTTCTGAGATATTTTCAACCAAACATTTGTTTTTTACCGAAGCCGATATCTTTTGACCTTTGCTAACCTATATCGTGTTAGCAAAATAGAAATATTCTGAAAATATGATACAGTGGGTGAAGCTCTGTCAATTGGAAAGTGATCAATCTTAATTCTAATACCTACGTACATATATTTTAGAGGAAATGTCAAAGTTTTTGAACCAAAGTTGTATCTAGACTGCAACAAGCTTGCAAGGAACCAATGCTATTTACGAAGGTCGTTAGTTGAAGAGGCCAATAATGCACTTGTTCTCATGATAATTTTCTGACATTATTAAACAAATATGCATTTCATCATTTAATACAAAACTGCAGAAATTCACCTTTTGACTGTGTCGTTCTATTTTAGTGAAGTGGCAAAACAGATGAAGGCAGTTGTATAATTTTTTTTTTTTTTTTGGGGTTTTTGGACCACTTTTCCGGCTGTCCCCGGATTAGGTGCGGATTTTGTTGCTCCACTCTGCCATATATTAATGTAATTAATTATATTAAATAATAAATAAATATAAAATGTGACAAAAACAAAAGTAGCAAAAATAATTCTCAAAATTAAACTTAATGATGGCCAATTTAACCAGCACAAGCATGAAGCAGAAGCAGCAGCAGCAGGCTTAAATGTGTTTGTGTTGCCAATCCAAAAGTACCTCTAATGATAAATGGAGTGGACTGTGTTAATAAGTACAATAGAATAGGTTATATACATTTCATATAGAAGAGGGTTGAGGGTTTTTTTTTTTTTGTTTGGTGGGTTGAGGTTTCAGGACATGTATTCGTATATGCATGTGTTTGTATATAATTGAGAAGGATATAAAATAGTGTCCTGATTTGACACAAACAAAACATATGTGGGCTTATTTATTATTGAAAGTACCAAACATATACCAACTCTTCAAAAACTGGATTTCGCGTTGTTTCCATTATGTTTGTGAGAATTATTTATGGCCTCGTTATAAATAAATAAGAATGCAAGCAGTGTTTTTGGAGATTTTCATCTGAATAATAGTGAATAGACAATGGATATGATAGAGTGAATGTATATACATTTTGTGTATGACGGCACTGGCTAGAGATATAGTAGATATGGGATGGCTTTAATGCACTAGAATTGCATGTTGAATAATTTAGGCAATAAGCGTTGTGCAAATATTTTATTTAAAGAGACAATATAACGATGGAATGGACACATATTAAGTTGGTCGAAAATAGGGCTAAAATAGAGACGTTATTGAATTGGGGAATTTAATAGAATGAAATTTGGGCCAATTATTTGTGATAGAAGTAAAATGAGGAAATGCCTATTAAATACTTATAATATTTTATTTCAATAAGTAAATTAGTAACGTATTAAAAAAAAACTAATAAACAGTAAAATCGCATTCAAAATTTATTACCTCACACAACGAGAATCAATCCTCATGGGACACTGCCTCATTCACTCTGCTGATTTGAATGATGTATTTTAGCAATCTTTTCCTTGAAGCTCTAAATGTAGCTGTAAGTAAGGGGAATAAGCTAACGAGTGAAGTTTTTACTTGCTCAATTGGGCAAGTACCTATTGGTTTCGTTTTGAAAAAAATTAAGGTTTTAATCAAAACCAACATTACGATGATGGAGAAGTCCGAAAAAATGGGTCCCGCTGTTCCGTCCGTCTATGCGTCTGTGCGTCCATCTGTACACATTTCCACAACCTAAACGGGTAGACGGATTTTCTTCGAATTTGGTACAGATGATTTTTATAGAATTCTGAAAGTTGTTTTTTTTTTTTTTCTTATACATATCTCGCTTAATAGTGTACCTTCCATACCTAAAAATTTTTCAATCTATAGCTAATTACTCGAAAACGGCTCTAACGATTTTGATACAACTTTTAAGATGTAAAAAAACAATTGCCATAAAACTGCATTTTTAGTTTTTCTAAAAAAAAGTCAAATAATAAGAAAAAAAAATATTTTCATTTAACAAAATGTTTCTCTAAATGTCGACTCTTTCCCAACATCAAATAAATTTCTTTAAAATTTATATAAAGGCAGCTTTTAAAATCTACAAGTAAAAAAACATAAAAGTGCTTTGAACTGTAAAAGCAATTACGTGCGTTCCCAGTCGTGCATTTTATTTAATATAGGAAATTGTGGCTTTAAGGCGGCTAGGTAACGTTTATTTATTTATTAAAAAATAACTAAAATAATTTGAAACATTACTTGTTCTTTTAAAGAGTTCTCTTTTATTTGTATTTTGACGTAATAACACTGAAAATAATAAATTTCGTAAAATTACGAAAATCTTTTCATACACTACATTTTCGTTGGCCCAACGAAACTTTCGTTGGCTCAACGAAAATATGTAATTTTTCGTAATATGAAAACCTTCATCAATTAATGAAAACGTTTCATACACTTTTTCTCCCTTTTTAGTGCCAAAAAATCCAATTCAATGAAAAGATTCATCAATTAACGAAAAATTTCATACTCATTTTAAAGAATAAAAATAAGAATTTTTTCCTTATATTATTAAAGTTTTAATTAAGTAACGAAAAAATTCATTAACTTATTAAATTCAACATTAACTAACGAAAATCTTCATAAGCTTATGAAAGTTCTTCATATACTAGGTAATGAAATATTACATTGGCTTATGAAAAAATACATCAGTTAACGAAAAAAATCGTTGCCTTACAAAAAAAAAACGTAGACTTGGGTGCATTTCTGTTTTAATGATTAAAAATTGAATCTTGCTTTATATAGTTCACATTAGGTTTTTGTTTAAAAATCTATGTAAGCTGAGCTGAATATAAAAAATATTTGCGTATTGACAAGGTGTCTCACGATAAGTCGGACTCATCAGTTGACTTAAGTGAGCTCCACCGGGTCGAAACGCCAATTTTTGGTTTGGACTATATTAAATTAATAATTTAACAAGTCCAATAAAAAAATACAATTAATACAACGAAAAGTTTCGTTAGCTAACAAATATTTTTTCGTAATTTAATAAAAATGTTCATTAAATTTACGACAAAATTCTTTAGCTAACGAAAGTTCTTTCATAAATTAATCAAAAAATACATTGACTAACGAAAAATATCACCGTGGTTAATTAAATTTTACGTTAATCGATGAAAAATTTCGTAAAGTGATGTAAAAATTCATTAACTCTCAATCAAAAATTTTTATGAAAAATTTCATTGAAATACTACAGTTTTCGTTGATTGATGAAGTTCTTCATTAACGTATGAAAGCCAATTCGTTGAGCCAATTAAATTTTTCATCGGCTGAAAATTAATTAAATTTTCGTTGGCTCAACGAATTTTTTCGTTGTATTTACGTAAGGATTTGGTTCAGTGTACTAAAATATATACATATTTATGTATATTTTTTGTTTGTTTTTAACTTTTTAAGTCAATATCGAAAGCATTAACATTTCACATTTAAATCAGATTCGTTTAGGTATATTTAAATAAAATGCACGACTGGGGCGCACGAACTTGCTCTTAGTCAATTCAATTCAATTTCAATTTTGTTTTATTGAACATACTATATACAATTGACTTAAGCTTAACTTATTTCTAATAAGATACATTGATTGATATAAAATTTGTTGGCACATATGGGGCCTAACCTTATACAATGGATAAAAGATAAAATATATATAAATATAGTACATGAATAGGCTTAATTTTACAAGTCTGCTGACTAGGTTATCCTCGGGGTGTTCCGTCCCGGTTGTCCAGTTGTGGTATTGATAATGGTGGGTTGGGTGGTATGGCATTTAGCCGCGGTAGTAGGCCGATTGCGTATCGGCGTAAAAGTAAACTACTTCCTCGTTGTCGGTTGGGATTATGTGTTCATCCAGAATATCCAAAGCACTAAGGTATCTGGGTTCGGGATGTCGTTGTTGGGTTCTCATGCTTCTCATCAGCTGATTGGGGTGGTTGGCGATGCTTCCGACAAGTTTCTTTGCAGATTGCAGCAGATACTTTTCCAACGTCATGATGTTTGCTTCCTCGTAAAGTCGCTCGTTGCTGTAGTATTTTTGTAACTTGCTCTTAGTCTTAGGGTTAAAGTTGCAAAAATGTTTTTAAATAGAAATTTAAAATACATCTAAAAAAAAAAAATTGAGCTCAAAAACAAGTATGCAATTTGATTTCTTTTATTGAGATGGATTTTTAGAAAAAAAATTTCAAAATTCTTGTTAAAGAAAACTTATTTTATTTTAAATCATTTTTTGAAAAAAAAAAAAAAAAAAAAAATCAAAAATAAAATTGGTACCTATGCCATTTTGTAGAAATTATATAATCAAAAACTTAAATTTAAAAAAAAATCAAAGTCCCGTTTTCGAAAATTTGATTTTTCAAAACAAATTTCAAATTTTGTTTTTAAATCCAAAAATTATTTTTTTTCTGTCAAACCTCTGATTGATATTAAAATTATAAAAATGAAATTTAATGAGTAGTTTGGCAAAAAAATCAAATTTGATTTGATTTCAAAAAAAAATTTACCATTAAAAAATATAGGTAGACCTTGTAGGTATAGACCTAACATTAGAATTTTTTAAACAAAATCGTTGGAGCGGTTTTCGAGAAAATTAAACTTTTCCGAAACTGGTAGGTATATGACAGGTACCGTTATATTTGGTCCAAAAAATTAATTCCAAAAACCCCTCTGTACAGGATCCAAAAATTGCTACATACCAAGTTCGAAGATCGGACCAGATCGGATACAGATAGACAGACTGGCAGACAATGGACTTTCGAGACCCACTTTTTTTTTGCATTTTTTTCACTGAACCAAATCCTTACGTAAATACAACGAAAAAATTCGTTGAGCCAACGAAAATTTAATTAATTTACAGCCGATGAAAAATTTAATTGGCTCAACGAAATGGCTTCCATACGTTAGTGAAGAACTTCATCAATTAACGAAAACTGACATTTTTCATAGAAATTTTTTATCGAGAATTAATGAATTTTTACATAACTTTACGAAATTTTTTTATCGTTTTACGTAAAATTTAAATGACCACGGTGATATTTTTCGTTAGTCAATGTATTTCTTGATTAGTATATGTAAGGAACTTTCGCAAGATAACGAATTTTTTTGTTAATTTTAAGTTTTAAATAAATTACGAACAAATATTCGTTAGCTAACGAAACTTTTCGTTGTATGTATTAATTATTTTTACTTGCGATATAGGTACTATATATCAAGTTATGCATTCGTACAAAAAAAAAGTTGAGATAACATTTTTCCATGACATTACGATGGTAGACAATGCCAAAAAAGTGGGTCCCGGAAGTCCGTCTGTCTGTCTGTCTGTCTGTCTGTCAGTCTGTATGTCTGTCTGTCTGTATAAGGAGCTACAGCCTAAACGGATGGACCGATTAATGTCAAACTTGGTATGTAGCGTTATTTGGCGACTCTCCAGAGGGGTTTTTGGAATTAATTTTTTTGGACCAAAAATAACGGTACATGTCATATACCGATTTAAGTAAAATTGAAATATCTCGAAAACGGCTCTAACGATTTTGTTTAAAAAATTCAAATGTTAGTTTTAAGCTAAGGTTTATCTTCCAATGAAAAAATTTTTTTTGAAAATCATTATTAACGGTACCTGCCATAGAACGGTTTTTTTCAAATCCGATTATCTCCGAAACTGATTATTCGATTTCAACGAAACTTTTTGTGAAGAAGCATGTATATAATTTAAGTACCTATAAACCAAAAATGAAATTTCCAAAAAAATAATTTTTGGATTTTTAAAAAAAATTTGAAAATTTTTTTTTGAAAAATCAAATTTTCGAAAACGGGACATTGAATTTTTTTGAAATTTTGTTTTTAGATGTTGATTAGTGATTTCTACAAAATGGCATACCAATTTTATTTTTAAACTTTTTTTCCAAAAAATTATTTACAAAAAATTAGTTTTTTAAAAAACGGCTCTAACGATTTTGAAATTTTTTTTTCTAAAAATGCATGTTAATATATCAATCAAAACTGCATACTTGTTTTGGAGGGCAATTTAAATTCAGATTTTATTTTATTTTTTTAAAAAAACGAATTTTATTTTTTTTCCAAATTTCTATATAAAAAGTCTTAAAAATTTAAGCAACTTTAACTCTAAGAGCAAGTTCGTGCGACCCCAGTCGTGCATTTTATTTTATTAGATTATACTTTTCGTTGACTTACGAATTTTTTCATTCATTTTTCTTCCCTTAATTTTGGAATAAAAACCTGAAATTCAGAAAAAGTCTAGAGAAGCGAAAATTTTTAAACATTCAAAAAAACATAAGTATTTTGAATTTTAGTTTTTGAAATTTTAATCATGGGAATACAAAAATTAAATTGAATGCATGGAAAGTTTGGAATAATATATATCTACTTCTTCTCCGTTGAAGTATTTAAGGCATTCCTTCAGGTATTTAATGTCATCTCCTATGCTGGATGCTCGGCTTTTGAGGTATTCCAGGCGGTTAACACGTGTTAGTAAGCTTCCTGAGAGTCTTTGATAGTGTCCTTTTTAGATTTTTTTCCGTTACAGTCCTTTTGAACTGTTTTTTGCGTCGGAAGTAAGTCGGAATATCAGGATGACATCTTTGGAATCTCAAAGAAAATAGATATTAAGAAAAAAGTTAGTATATTTTAAGAGAAAAGAATATGTTTTTTTTTTTTTAATATAGGAAGAAATAATAGAATGGTACTTACATTCCTCTATTTCATCGTTCATCCAATCTTTCAGGACTTAAGTTTGGAAATTTGGTAATTGGTACGTTCTATTGATCGCGGTCGGAATCTGAATATCTAGAATGAAAAGATGTAATTGAATCAAAATCATTGGGAGCCAGTTTACAATTTATCTTATCTATAAAATGCTCGAGTAAATGACCCAAGTTGCTTATTTTTGGCCCAAAATATTCTTTTTATTTATTCCGCGTGATAAGTCTTCCCAATTTTAGTTTTGAATTTAAACTGTTACGACTTCGACTACCAGAAATGCACCCAGGTCTAAGTTTTTTTTTTTTTTTTGTAAGGCAACGATTTTTTTTTTTCGTTAACTGATGTATTTTTTCATATGCCGACGTAATATTTCATTAGCATATGAAGAATTTTCATAAGACAATTATTTATTTTCATCGCAAAACTTGCTGAATATGTCGTGGAAAAATGTATTTTCGAATCAACGTATTGTTCTGTTAGTCGATCTTTCTCTTATTTGTTAGAACAGCATACGAGCGAAAATTTGGAATAAACCCTATGAAATCACTAGTTATAAAGATTTTTCGAAAGGTGGCCGAAAACTGGAGACGGCCGAAAATAGGCAACTCTACCCTAGTATAGATAGGTACCTACAGTAAAACCCGGATAAGTACCTCACCTTAAATGTCCCATTTTGATAGGCACTAAAGCGGGTAAGGTACTTACAAAAACCCGCTTAAGTGCTCATAGGCAGTTATCTCTATATTTATTTAATAATAAAAAAAAAACATGTTTGATTACTAAAAACATAATCTTCACAAAACAAAATTACTTTGAAAGTTTAAAATAGCTAACTAGTTAATTTCTAACTTTAGTAGAATTTTTGAATTTTAAAGCGGTTAAGGAATTGAAGTTTTTCTTACAGTTCAAACTTATTTCAAACGTGTACTTAAGAGAATTTTTTGCAAGTAAATTCAATTATATGTATTTGAAAAGCCAGGCAATTAAGCGGGTTAGGCACTTAAGCGAGAGGCACTTAAGCGAGAGGCACTTATCCGGGTTTTACTGTACATATATCGCAAGTAAAAATAGATTTAAGGCTGACGGAAGAAAAAAAATTTTGATTTTCAATGTCATGCTCTGCATACCTTCAAGACACTCGATGTTAGGAAAGGAAATACCATCAATATACTTTCTAAAGCACTCCATACATAAAAGTCCATATTGAATTTCCAAAAGCATGTTTCACTATCTGTCAGAGCAAATCATTACTCGCCCTGCAGCTTCAAAACTGACCCTCTTAATAAATTAATTTCTATTCCAATGCATGAAATATGATCATCTATTGAAAATGCAACTCAATTAGTGTCAACAATTATTCTCATCGTAATGGAAAAAATTCATCTTTTCTTCTCTCAAATGCTAATAAATAAATTTACACCAAACATGCAAAACTCCCATCCTTCCCATATTCAATACTTAATTCTTCCCAAAATGAAACAATCAAACCCATCAACTACCCCTCTGTTCATCTATAATTTAAGAACTCTAATGTTTGTATTGAAAGGAATCCCCTTCTCTCACAAAGAAAAAATAAGGTGACAAATGTCCAATTTCATCACACAAGAAAAATACCCAATTATACCATCGACTTCGACTTTCCCATTCACATTTTCGCATCATCAATTTATCTTATTCACAAATCGAAAATAGATGCATCCTATCTATAAAAATAATTTTTGCGCGAAGACAATTTTCGAAATGATTTCCCGCCGTTCAAATACACTTATCAGCTGGCTGCAAAGGATGACAAAAATCACCCAACAAGGACTCGTACTGTCTCTTCAAGGAAAAAATAAAAAAAAAAAAAATTGGAACAAGATAAAATCCTCAAACAAAACGTCACTCACATTTCACCCCTGACTGAAACAATCGAAGCAACACTAACAGAAGGCAGTAGCAAGCAGGCAGGCAACAGGGGGTAAATATCAATTTAAGTGAATTATTTATTTCGGTGTCATTAATAAGGGTGACCTGAGTACGAGACAAATAAAAAAAAAAAAAAAAAAAAAATTTCCATCCAAAGTACTTATCTGTCTCCTGTCACCCGAATAAAAAAAAAATCGAAAAAATCGCATACTCCTATAAAACTCCTATAGACAACGAGCACACAGCAAACCCCAGCCACATCCGGTGACTTTTATTTGTGTGTCACGGAAATGGTTAAGGAATTATTGGCCCACAGTCATAGATACTGTCACAAAGCTGACAGTTTAGTTCAAGTGGGAGAGAGAGAGAGAGAGAGAGAGTAGGGGAGGTGGGGGCAGAGTGAGTATACAAGCTCCATGGGGGATTTTGGCCGATTTTGGGTAAAGCTTCGCAATCACACAGCAGGTGCGTGTCGGTACTTCTTCACAAGAGCATATACATAACACAAAACCACCCGAAGGCTGCAAAAAAGGGCTGACACGAAAAACAATTGCTGATAGGGGCAAATAGGTTCCAATCCCAACCATCTTCTGCCGCCCACTTGAAGGGAATGATGAAATATAACGGTAAACAAGTTATTAATCACCTGTTACAACAGAGTGTGTAGTTCTGGTACTCTGGTTCTCTAGCCTCCCCCCTCAAAGCATGCGAACATGCTTACATGTCTCACACATCCGACACCGAGAACCTTATACGACAAGCTATCGGAGAGGGAGCCGCAGAGAGGTGTTTTTCGCATGTGTCATTGCGACAAGCGACAAAGGAACTCATTAAACTCTGCCGCTTACCGCTGCCTTCAGACCAGTTAGTGCATTAGTTGGGGGAATAAAGAGTCCTTGTCACATCAGGCCTTGCCTCAAACCCCATCAAGCTCCATGTGTGGCACAACTGGCAAACGGTGGGTGTCGAAAATGCACTCTAGCTCGGGCTCGGAACGGGACAGCAGCAACAAGTCCTTGTAAGAGGCTAAAATTTATTCCACGTATTGGTTTATGTCTGTTATTAGTCTGTCGAATGGTGGTGGTGCGCGACATCGGCAAAAGGTGGTATACGATACTGTGTTTGCTGCTAATGCAGCAACAATTTGTGGCATGCAACATATACACATAGTTTAGTTGTTTCTGCATTAGGAAGCAATCAGTAACGACTACGACGACGAGGACGACTTGCAATGAACAGTAGTGACTTCAAACCATTGCGGGAGTCTTTTAGGAGAGTTGTATCCAGTAGGTAGTACAACAGCCCTCCCACAGTGCATTAGGGTGGCAATAAACTTTTCTTTAAGAAGTTAATGACTTTAAATGAGAGTTGCGATTCTGTTCTAAAAGGGTTGGGTCTGTGTTGCCCATAAATTGAACGAATATGTTATAATTTTCTCTTTGAATTTGGAGCGAAAGTTTTTTTTTCCGTCTGAAAATGATGAAGGATGGGGGTTTTCTAATCGATTCATATGTTAAATGTATTTTCTTGTGTGATGACGCAGAGTGATGTTGAAGAGTCATTTGCCTTTTAAATTATAGTTTTCTTCGTATTGCATAATGATGGCTATAACAAGTTTAATGGTTTTAGATGGTATTGTCCAGAATTTGGAGTAATTCCTGGAAGAAAAATCACTGAGAAAATTAAAATGATGAATGTTAATAGGCTCAGATAAGGCTCTATACCCACTACCCACAGATATGTTTGATGGTATTCCTTACTCTATGGTCTTAGGTAACTGATTAAAGCAACCAGTGTTTTCATAAGCTTTATTGCTTATTTGCATAAGTCAACTTTAATTGAGTAACAACTTGAGATTAAAAACAAAAATAGTGAGCTTATTTCGAGACAAATGTAACATATTTATTTATTGTACGAACGAAAACAGCCTAGTGAAATAAGACTCCATTAAATTAGGCCCATGAAAAAGGAAATAAGGCCCAAAAAAAAAGAATTTTTTATATTTTACATAAAAATACTAAAGTAAATTGCCTTTCACAGAAAATTTTGTTAAAATCCGCTAATGAAAGGCCCAGAGCTTGTAAAGTACAGCTTATTGCGGACTTCCTGAAGGTTTACAGCACGATCTTTACAATTTAAAATTAAAAATTAGTTTTTTCTCGTAAATTGGGTCGCTACTACAATTAAAAATTTTGAAAAATACACCAAATTTTGTTTTTTTTTTCTCAGAAAATTTTAAAATTTGTAATCAGAATTAAGCACTTTATATTATAGTAGAGTAACTAAAGCAAATTATTAGGGAACCCGGCCGAACAGCTCTGATTTTGACGATTTTTTTTTTCAAACGTAGGTAATTAAAAATACTTTAAAGTCTATAGATTAAAAATTGCCGGTGTTGCCGTATTGTTTTTTAAAATTAAAATTAAATTTTTTTTAACAAAACCATTTTTGTTGCTTAAATTTCATAAAACAAATGATAGCAAAAGATTCTCTAGGTAACTTAAGGAAAATATATAAAAGGCAGTAAGGGACAATCTTCCATAGTTTAAGCGATAAATGCAATTTTCTAACATTCTGACCTCAAACACAAAAAAAAATATTTTGAAAACAACGGCAACACCTACAATATTTTAAAATACAGAAGCCAGAAGCTCATTCTTATCTCATAAATTTAAATCCACTAAATTTGATCAAGACTTTTTGAAAAAATGGTCCTCAAACTCAGAATTAAAAAAAAAAAAATGTTATTAGAAAAATTTAAAATGACTTTTTTCCAAACATTTTCTAATAAAATATGAATTTATTTAAACAAATTTTTGGCCATAAATATTATCAGTTGAATTTCGAAGCAAAAAAGGTAAAATATATCACACTTTTGAAAAAAAAATGAAAAATTATTTCAATTTCAATGGTTTTTTTTTTATTAAAACTGAATTTTTGCATTGAAATAATTAATTATCTCAAAGACTATGGTAAATAAGAACTTTAAATTTTTGCTATTTAACTTTCAACAGTAAGGGTTATTAAATGAATAAAAAATAATTTTATGTTTAGATGTTGAAAAAAAAGTTCTTCGAAAATGAAATACTTTTTAATTTTTTTCATAAACCGTAATACAAATTGACATTTCCTTTTATAATTTGAAATCATAGTAAATGCGGCCAAAAAAATTTGAAAAAAAAAATGCATTTTATATTACGAAAAAGTTTTAAAAACGACATGTTAAAATTTTTTCAATATTTTTTTTTTTTTTTTTTTTTCAAAAATCTGAGTTCAATTACCATTCTTTTAAAAGCCGTTCATTCAATTAACTTAATTTTAATTTTACATATATGACTAAGCTTCTAGCTTTTAAAAAATGTATATTTGAATATTGTAGGTGTTGCCGTTGTGTTCAAATATTTTTGTTTGTGTTTGAAGTCAATTAATAAGAAAATTGCATCTATCGCTTGAACTATGGAAGATTGTCCCTCACTCTCATATATTTTTTTTTCCTTGAATTTCCTAGAAAATCTTTTGGCATCAATTAATTTATGAAATTAAAAAAAAAAAATTTGAAAAAAATTTGTTTTTGTTCACAAAAATCTTCAATTCAATTTAAAAAATCAAAACGGCAACACCAGCAATTTTTAATTTATAGACTTTAAAGTATTTTTAATTACCGACGTTTGAAAAAAAAGATCATCAAAATCTAAGCTGTTCGGCCGGGTTCCCTAATATTTCCAATTTTTGAGCTTTAGTTACTCCACTATTAAATCTGTTTTGAAAGAAATTTTGATAAAAATACAGTGGAATAAAAATGAAGTTTAATTTTGAATATTTTTGAATTTGACATTTTTTTTTGTGTTATTCTGTAGAATAGCTAACTGAGTGATCTTTCTTAATTGAAAAATTCAATGATTTTATTTGATTGTTTATGAGCCTTATATCTTTATTCGACAGACAGTTAACTGGCTGTTTATTAGAAGATTGAAAAATCGGGTCTTAAGCGTACTTTGTATTGTAACAAAAAAAAATTTGTTGAAATTGATATTTTTTTTTTTTTTACTTAAATCTTTAGTGAATTGTAGCGACCCCTAAATTTTCATATTAAAATCGGAAAAAAATACCATATACTATGCTTGTATGGTAGAACATAATGCAGGGGTGTCTAATTAAAAAATCGAGAAAAAGATTTTTTCTACCATATAAGAAGCACCCTAATTAGTGATGGGAACTATCGAATAAAAACTATCAAACTATCGATAGTTGTAAAATATTCATTCGTTCGATAGTTTAAAATCATTCATTCGAATAGTTTTTTCGTTCGATAGTTTTTTATTCGATAGTTTTTTCGTTCGAATAGTTTTTTCATTCGATAGTTTTTTCATTCGAATAGTTTTTTCGTTCGATAGTTTTTTATTCGATAGTTTTTTCATTCGAATAGTTTTTTCAAACGATAGTTTTTTCATTTGAATAGTTTTTTTTATTCGATAGTTTTTTCATTCGAATAGTTTTTTCAAACGATAGTTTTTTCATTTGAATAGTTTTTTCAAACGATAGCTTTTTCATTTGAATTTTTTCATATTCAGTTACTGTTTTCTTTTAGTCTATTAGATTGTTTTTTTTTTTTTTAATTCAGTCATAATTTTATTTCTCTACTATTTGCTTTTTCTCTTGATTTCACAATTTAATTGTAAATGATTTTATCTGCATTTGAAGGAAGGATGATATCTTGAAAGTTTTTCAGGACTGAATTTATGTGTTTTATGTTGGAGTGCCCATATTTTCAAAACAAAGGCGGTAAAGAAAAGAAAAAAAAAAGGCAGCACGGTGCATGAAAAGAAAAGAAGTTATCCGTCGGTCAGTGCGGTGTCATAAAAAAGTGACAAATGAGAAAAAAATAACTCTTTGACCTGGGAAGCGGAACATGTTCATTGTTCAGCCAGTGTATAGTTTATGAACCTAATTAGTGGGAAAACCCATCTTTTCAATTACTTGACGAAACATGGCGCCGGAAGAAGCAAAACATTCGCGCACGCACAAACAGCAGGTATATGTGTCAACAAGTGGATTTTGTAAAGGGTTGTGAATGGGTTAGACAAAAATATGATGCAACTGTGTGGTTGGTTTGGATTATTGTAGGTAGGTATGTATATACTTTTGATATTTGCAATTTTGCATGTGGACGAGCAAAAATAAAAAGTGTAAGAAAAGGAAACAAATCCTTTCCAGTGGTCATTTCTCGACTATTTTTTTTTACGATTTTTATATTATGTACTTCAATGTATGATGGATGCTTCTTTAAGATGAAATCGGATGAAAAGTGAAAAACTTGATAAAATATTATTTTTAAATAGCAACTGAATATTTGATAGTTTTTATTCGATAGTTTATTTGATAGTTTTTATTCGATAGTTTATTCGATAGTTTTTATTCGATAGTTTATTCGATAGTTTATTCGATAGTTTTATTCGATAGTTTTTATTCGAATGAATGAATGAATGAATGAACTATTCGATAGTTCAAATCATTCAGTTACTAACTATCGATAGTTCAAATCATTCGATAGTTCCCATCACTAACCCTAATGTACTTAAACGCTGTCTGAAACATCCTTAAGGAAAAATTTTAAAAGTTTCGTAAATAAAAATGGTTTTATTGGTTTCGGGTTATATTTCAATATCTAAAACAAGGTTTTATTTCACTGGAGAATAATTTCATAATAAATAAATTGCACGACTGGGGTCGCACGTACTTGCTCTTATGCTTAAAGTAACTATAATGTTAAAGCTTTTCATTCAAGAAATTTAAAATTTGATATTTTGAAGAAATTTCATAAGTAGTATAAAAAAATTAAATCTGTTTTTATAATTAATTAAACTCCGTTTTAAATTATCTTAAAAACAATAAAAAAATATGCCATTTTATTTCTTGTATAAAAAGGTATTTTTAGAAAAAAATTTTCGAAAATTGTAGGAGCCGTTTTTTAAAAAAATAATTTTTTATATAGTATAAAAATTTTTTAACATTTTTCAAAAAAAAAGTTGGTATGCCATTTTGAAGAAATAATTAATTTACACATAAAAACTAAATTTCAAAATTTTTCATTGATTCGTTTTCAAAAAATTGATTTTTCAAAAAAAAATTTTGAAATATTTAAAAAAAAACCAAAAATGCGTTTTTTGAAAATTTTCTAAAATTTTAATATTATCTTTACTTACACACTTTTGTATAAAAATTTTCATTTAAATCGGGTTAATGTTGTACGAGATATTCAGAAACGAAAAAAACCGTTCTATGACAGGTACCGTTAATAACGGTACAAAAAATATTTTTTTTATTTAAAAAGTTGGCTATTATGTGTAGTACTACACACAAAAATTTTAATCAAAATTGTTAGAGCCGTTTTTGAAAAAAATTAACTTTTCTATTTCCGTTATATGGCAGGTACCGTTAGTTTTGGTCATAAAAAAAAAAATTTCAATTTGCCCTCTAGGGAATCACCAAAAACTGCTAACCACCAAGTCTGAAGAAAATCACTTCACTCGTTTAGGCTGCAGCTCCAGATAGAGACAGACACACAGACAGACAGACAGACAGACAGACAGAATTGCCGGACCCACTTTTTTGGCATTCTCCATCATCGTAATGTCATGTAAAATTGTTATCTCGAGTTCGAATCCTAAACTTGCCCTATAGTACCTATATCGCAAGTAAAAAGGACCCCAATTTGTGGGCTTATTTCATTTTTTTCTTTTGGAGCCTTAATTTCTGGGGGTCTTATTTCGATGAGCCACCAAAACAAAGGATAGTAGGGTCTTCGACAGTGTATAGATAGTATATGTTTACATATTTTATAAATTTTTGAGTATTGCAAGAAAAAAAAAATTGAATTAAGATAATTTTACCTTTGGCCCGCGATTTGAAGTGCGATGAGAAATACTTAACATTAATATTAAGGACTCAAATTGATAGGCACTTTTGAGCATGGTTCCGAGAAGATCAAACAATTTTTTTTTTTAGGCGTCAAAAATTTGTTGACGAGAACTGTCATTTTTATTCAAAATTGCGGATTCAAAATGGTGGTCAGACAGAATTTAAACAGAATTTTCTGTTTTAAAATGGTAAAAAGTTAGAAATTCAGCTTAGGAGCAGTTGGATAACTTAGCTCATCATACGAAGGGCTCCAAAGCCACTAAGCCACTAGAAGAACTCTAGAAAAAGATAATGCAACAGGGTTGCCTACCAGATTTTTCCATTTTTGGTGTTTTTTTCTTACCGTGACTTAGGTCTTATAGTTAATGGTTAAAACTAGTTTCAAAACTATAGTTAGAGCATAAAAGCAAATATTTAGTCTAACCTTCTACCAAACAAAAAAAAAAAACATCAGGAAAACTTCTTTAAAATTCCAGATTGAAATCAATTGATGAAAAATTTCGCCTAAAGGATTTCAAATCTATATCAACCTCGATCCTCTAACGTTTTTCACCAGTTTTTCTTCTCTTGGTTACAATTATTTTTGTATTTAACGGATTTTTAACACAAAAACAACAACAAAAAATGAGACGTTCATAAAAATTAGACGCAACAACTACCTACCACCTGTGCAATATTCATATGCAACAGACTGTCATAACCAGTCACTTTCACCTCACCTCACCTCACCTTTCCTTCTCTATAAAAATACACCACTCATTTGGCCAGATAGACAGGTAGAATGGGTAAAAAATTGAGCTACAGCTGCATGCCATATCTGCAACAGTACAAACTTTTCCCCTCAGAAAAAAATAAAAAAAAAATTATGTGTGCATTCCAGTTCAACAAAATCAAACAAATCACCACGATTCTGGTGAAAGCTATAAAGCTGTTCATATAAAAAAAAATAGAAGCCCCCTTTTCAATCACCCAGCTTTTATGGTGACATTAAAGCTATAACCTACCAAAAACGGAAGAAAGGTGTAGGTGGAAAGAAAAAAACACGAAAAAAAAACAACAACAACAACAATCCGGAATTAAAACTTCGATTAGTTGAATAGAAAGTTTAGTTTAAAAAAAAACTATATATATACGAAAACGAGATTCTGCAGATATGAGAAGAACAAGAACAAGTACCAAGGGATGCATTCAATACCACCACCTACCCCCTCACACAAAAAAACCACCCAAAAAAGCAACTTTCCGCACACACCAATACACCCAAAGCTCTCCGAAAAAGCCATGCTTGCACAAGTATGCTGGGTTTCTGAGACATGCGCACCCCCAAAACTGGCTAACTGGTGGTTGTGATGACTCAATATTCGAGCAACAGCAACGATGAGCAACAAGACCATATTCCACATCGCCAGCAACAACCATCAACAACCCTTAGCACAATTGAAACCAAACCAAACCAAACCAAAAAAAAAAAAAAAAACAACACAAAAAAAAAACTTGTATAGTTTTCTATATCCGTGCCATAGAGATGAGAAAAGCTGGAAACCAAACACCGATACGCCGACACGAAAACGAAACACGAAGCTCTAACAAGTGTGCGTGCATAGAGCCATCACATAACCAAGGGGTAACAACATAACATAGCGGGCATCGCTAATATCAGTAGAAGGGAGTGGTACGTCAAAAACTGACGCACATCCAGGACAAAACTGCAGACGACATTTTTTCCAATATTCTTTTTTTTTTTAATTTATATATATATTTACACATAAAAATAAAAATAATAAATAAATAAATAAATCATTGCTGCAATATATATGTAAAAAAAAACTTCTATTCGATTATATCCTCTGTGTGCAATTAATATCCTGTCAACTTATAACTTGTATATATAAATTCTCTCTGTCTAACAAAAAAAAAAAACTCTGCTTGTTTGTTTTAACAAAAAATAAATAATTAATATACTACCGACCGACGAAATAAAAATAAAAAAATTTAAGCAACAAAACGTCAAAAAAAAAGTAATAGAAGAAAAAAAAATTCCAAGAGACCGCGCGGAACAAATCTCGAGAGTTGTGAATATTCATTCTATATGTTATAACTGCTGCAGTGAGTGTCCTTTTTTTTTCTTTATAATTTTTTGCATTCATTTGCACTTAAATTGGTGCCTCCATTTTGAAAAGTGATTTTTCTACCATTAAATCAGTGTTTTTGAAGCATAAAATAGGTCAAAAACGGGGTTTTTCAAGTGTTATTCAACCGTTTTTCGAGAGGAGAGAAACATTTTATATGAAAAAAAAAAAAAATCGGATTACGTGAGTGAGAAGATAGTGTTGAAAATTCATCAGTAGCAGCGGTAGCGGCAAGGACCTTCGCACATTATAAAAGCCAAAACAATGAGGATAAACTTTTTGGTGGACCGTTTTTTTTTTTCTTCGATTTTTTTAGTTGAGTGTGTCATCATGGTGGTAGTGTAATGATCGAAGAATATTTTTGTTCTTCTAAAAAAAACAACAAAAAGTCCTTTTAGAAAGAAAAAAAATTGTAAGATTTTTCTAAGAGTTTTTCTCCCAAAAGGATACACGACACATACACAAACTAATACTCACAAAACTTGGGCGCAACCAAACGCCACCCACTGCACACACACACACACATACAGACACAAAATCTTTGAATAAGTTTTTTTTTTTTTAAATAATGATGGGAGAAAACACTTGTTTGCTACAACACACAGCGAACACAACACAACACACCGCACACAACGTGAATGTCCTTTATTTGTTTACACTACAATATTGTGTGTGTGTATTTGTGTCTTTAGTGTGCATTTGTCATGGTATTGGTGGGTTTTTCTATGAAAAATAATGTCAGACACAAAAAGCATGGCTGCCGCGCCAATAATTTCTTTTTTTTTTTCACTATTTTGTGAAGAAGGAAAGGAATGCAAAAAGTGGGAAAAATCGTTTTCTGGCCTCTTCCACTGGAAAAACTAATGGCTAATCCTGTCTTCAAGGATCATTTTGTATAAGCAAGAAAATAAGAAGAAGAAGAATAAATACCTTATAAATGAAGATACTAGTTTTCTGAGATTCAAAAATTTATGATGCGGCAAGTTGATTTCAGAGAGAGAGAGAGAGTTGAGAAGAGTGTGGGTGGACTTTGTGTAGGTATTTTACTTTTTTGGTCCTTTGCAATACCGAACAAAACAAACACAACCCCGAAAAATAAAAATGAAAGAGGATGACGAAAAAATTTATATACGAAAAAACCACCTGAAGATTTTATGAATCGTTGACCCACCAACATGGTTCCTTTTTAACTTGCTTACTGTTTTTGGCGATATAGCTTTTTTTTTATTCATTTTTTTCGCCTTCTTTTCAGTCATACACACTAACACCTACAAGGATCTATTTTTAAGAATTTCTTGTAGTCATTATAATATGAGGGAGGGTGGGGGTGGGTTAGGAGATTGTAGGATTATGGTTGAAACAACAAAAACAATTCATTCATTTATTCATGTTTTAGCAGAGAGTTCATGTGCTTATAGTTTGTTGGGCCGCGTGCCAGAGGATATGAAGCTACTTTTTTTTGTATTATATCGTGTCCTTTTGTCGTGCTGTGTGCGTGTGTGTTGAAATATTCTACTGTGTTCGTTTTTGCGTGCGCCATGCGTCTATTTTCTGGTTTGTAATTTTTTTCCAAACATTTATCCTTAATTTGCATGGAAACTACATATATACCAACTTGCCTTCTTTTCTACCTTCGAAGAAACTTGATCTCGTTTTTGTCTGACTGACGGTTGACGATGAGATACGTGTGGAAAAATAAGCAACAGGACGAAAGCAATGCTACACAAGGGTGTATTTTCATCAGGAGTCGAGTCGACAAAGTAGAATTTCGAATTAACCTTTCGTTGTTGTTGTTCGTTCTGGATGCCCAGAAAAAGGCATCTAGCCCCAACATGTACTACATATATATTTATATTATATTCAAAAGAATATCCTTAAACTATCTCAAGTGTAACAGTGAATTTTTTGTATAGCTGTAAGCTTGTTAAGGAATCCATGTCTCCATTAAGAAGAATAATAAAAACCCCCGAACATGCTCTAATGAACCAAAGCCGGTAAATGAATAATATAGATGAGGGAAGAAAAGGGGATAGGGGGGGGGGGGTAGGTCGAAGAAGGATTCTCTTTGTAATCTGAGTTTGTAGTTTCATACAAATAAAATCTTACGTTAGTCTTAGAAAATATAAATAAGTACGTGGCCTGTGAAAGGAATAAAAATATCGTTGATTGTACGTACAGGGTGTTCCAAAGTTAGCTAGGAAAAGAAAAGTACAGCTTTATGCTGTTCTACGAAGATTTTTTTTACAGTTGTAAAATATTCATTCATCTGATAGTTTTAAATCATTCTTTCATTCATTTAGTTACCATTTTCATTCGAATTGTTTTTTATTCGATAGTTTTTTCATTCAAATAGTTTTTTTATTCGATAGTTTTTGTTCGATAGTTTTATTCGATAGTTTTTATTCGAATCAATAAATGAATGAAAAAAAAACGTTGGTAATTAAAAATAATTTAAAGTCTATAGATTAATAAATTGCCGGTGTTGCCGTTTTGATTTTTTAGATTTAATTGAAGATTGTGTCTAATTTCAAAAATTTTGCTTAAATTTCATAAATTAACTGATGCCAAAATATTATCTACAAAATTAAAGGAAAAATTTTATTATATGGGAGTGAGGGACAATCTTCCATCGTTTAAGCGATAGATGCAATTTTCTTATTAATTGACTTCAAACACAAAAAAAAAATATTTGAACACAACGGCAACACCTACAATTTTTAAATATAGGTACATTTTTAAAAAGCTAAAAGCTTATTCATATTTGGAGAATTAAAATCAAGTAAATTGAATGAAGGGCTTTGGCAAGAATGGTATTTGAACTCAGATTTTTGAAAAAAAAAAAAAATTATTGAAAAAATTTTAACATGTTGTTTTTAAAACTTTTTCGTAATATAAAATGCATTTATTTTTCAAATTTTCCTAACCACATTTTTTATAATTTGAAACTATAAAAGAAATTGTCAATATTTATTACGGTTTATGAAAAAAATAAAAAATTTTTTTTAATATTTTGTTATTTTTTATTCATTCAATAGCCCTTATTGTTGAAAGTTTAATAGCAAAAGCTTAAAGGTCTTATTGGCCAAAGTCTTTGACAAAATCAATTATTTTTAATGCAAAAATTCGGTTTTTATAAAAAAAAATGCAATGAAATTGAAGTAATTTTTATATTTTTTTTTTTTCAAATCTGTAATATATATGTATTAGCTTTTTTCTTCGGAATTCAACTGATAATATTTATGGCCCAAAAATTTTTTTTTATTAATTCATATTTTACTACGAAAAAGTTTGAAAAAAGCCATTTAAAATTTTTTAATAGCATTTTTTTTTCCAAAATTTCGAATGAAGGACTATTCTTTCAAAAAATCTTGAATCTTAACTTCCGCTACAGCCTAATTTACTGAAACGTTTTGCTTCAAACATTGGGGTCCTTGTTTTGAAATTAAAAAAAATGTTAAAACTTTTATTAACGGTACACTTGCGATAGAGCCGTTTTCTTAATTATCTGACTATTCAGAGAACGACTAAGCCAATTTCATCAAAAATTTTGTACGAAATCGTTTAAAGGTCCATAATTTTAAAATTAGGAAAAAAAATTCAAAAAAATAAATTTTTGATTTTTAAAAATAAATAAATCTTTTTAAAAAAAATCTATTTCTCCAAATGGGTCAGTGAATTTTCCAATTTTACAACAATTGTAACAATTTTTCATTCAAAAAGCCTTAAAAACAAACACAATTTAAATTTTTGAAAAAGTATGACTTGCCAAGTCACTTATTTTTGTTATTTTATAATTTTAAATCAAGGCTTCTAAACTGACTTCTAAACCAAATATATAATTAAATAGAAAAAAAAATCTAAATTAAACCAAATATAGTCCTTTTTTAAAATAACATTCCGTTGTATTGTTTACATCTCCCTCAAATAATAAATACATGATATTATCATTGCCTTTATACCTCCAAACAATAAAAAGCACTCTAATGTCTAACCCATAAAATAACAACAGTCACAGAACAAAAAAAAAAAAACACCCTGATACTCTTTATAATAATACACACCAAAACCCCAATTTCTATATACTATAACAAACTCTCACTCTAGGCGACTCGTCACCATGGACAAAATTTTAATTGAATTTTTAACGAATAGCAAACTAACAATTTTAGTTGCGTTTTATTTCTGTGAATGATGCGAATCTCGTTATTGTATCTCTCCCAATTTCACCCACATCTATCACCACCACCAACTTCCAGGACTCTACAGGATATACCTAGCTTTTAAAATCCACCCTCTATATATAGTCCTTTTTGTTAAAGCTCACAAACATACAAACCTACACACGCACACGACAACGAACGACATGCCGCCAACGATACGATGATGACTCTCCTCTCGAATTGCGTTAATTTTTAATGATGATACCTCAAACCAAATTAGGAAATTTAATTAAGTGCTGAAAAGCAATACGCTGCTTGCATCACTCGCCCCCTTCAACATTGCCATTTCACCATCTATCTACTAACAATACTCTCGTATAATAAACCTGATGACTAAAAATATTGACGGTTGGCAAGGATACGCGCCTGCCACTGCGCGTAACATTTCGGTCCAACTCAATTTTTTTTTTTAATAAAATGCAACAATTTTCCCCCTTTTTTTTCATTTTTTCAGCCTGCGTTAAAACAACTATAAATCAAATTAAAAAAATAAATAAATATAAATAAAAAAAAAATGTATAAAAACATATAACAAAAAAAAAATTACAAAAATAAAAAAAAACTCAAAACAACGAAAGCAATATATACCTAACTGTGAAAATATATAAAATTTAATAACAAAAAAAAAAAAATTACATAATTTTTATTCCAAAATTCAAAATTAAGAAAAAAAAAATTAAATTAAAAAAAAATCATCTCTAAAAAGCAATTTTCGATTTTAAGGACAAAAAAAGTTTAACAATCAAATTTTAAATTAAAAAAAAAAAATTATTTATCAAAAAAAAAAAAATTATGAAAATATTTTTTATCTAAAAAAAAAAAAAACTTTCAAAAACTTCTTCAAAAATAATCTCAAAAATATATATATACAAAAAAAAAATTGAAAAATTTAGTCGAAAAAAATGCCACTGGACTATGTTCATTCTAAGAACACCACGACTTTTATCTTCGGAGGCAGATCGAAATCATCGGCAGGTACAATAGCAGCAGGGGCAACAGCAACAACATCATCAACATCATCATCATCAGGTGGAGATTACGAACAAGCTGAGGTGTATTTGAGGGCATTTGAGGATGAAGAGAACCATTACCACCAACACTACCACCAACAGCAACATCAAAATAGTCGTAGCCATGAAGTCCTTAATCAGCAAGCAACAATTTTTATTGTAAAGAAACCGGCCAGCAACGGAACTCACCATCACCACCACCATTACCATAACCAACAACAACAACAACATTACCAGACAGCCCTTACACTCGATTGCGACCGTGTGGAGCTGCTAAAGTCACCCAATCATCAATTTTCGACTTCCGTTGCAGCACAAAGCTCTTCGTATGGCAACAACAACAAAAAAACCAACGACAGGAAGCACAACAGCGAAGCAACTGAACGTCGGACTCCACAACAGCATCAAAATCAGAATCACCACCACCAACACCAACACCAACAACAGCAGCAGGATACTAACCCCCATTCAGCAGGACAACAACGTGGAGTAGAATCAATAGAAAACAACAAATTTAAAAGCACTAACCGGAGCAATTTCAATGGCAAGGATGTTGATAGAGCATCAGCAGCATCAGTTGCATCAGTGGTAGTTGTAGATTCTGCTGCTTCTGCTAGTAGTAGCAACCGCATTAGAAGCCATTGTGGCAATAGCGATACCGGCACTGAAACGGCCAGCAGTGGAAATGGGATGCTCTGCGGGCGTCTCGAATGGACTGCAGCTCAATCACTGGTCGAATTGAATGGCAAGGATAATAATAATATGGCTACAGTAGTAGTTGCAACACAGGCAACAACTGTTGCACCAACACCAATATCAACTGCTGCTAATAGTGCATCTATTCAGCCTTTGCCGCCAACAATATCGAGGGACCAAAAACAACAACAACAACAACAAAGGGAGCCTTCTGCTTTTGGTAAGTGTGGCAAAGATATTTTAAACCTTGTTTTATCTACTTTCTTTTTTTTTTCTATTTTCGGGATACACTTTATCCATTTTTCCTATTTGTATGGTAAAAAGAGCTTTTGTCCTGTTTTAAGTTTATTGTATTGAGAAGAGGGTCCTTTTGTTGGGATAATATAATCTTTCATGTTCTATAAATAGGAATGTGGACAATATGATATGCATGTGATGTGTAGACATGGAAACACTGTATACGATTTTCAGAAAATGCTAAAAAAGACCGCAAGTAGGTACATCCAACAGTTTTTTTTTTTCTGCATCAGAGAAAAAATAAGGTAGGAATAACTATATATCTGGTATATTTCACTTTATTTCTGGTATACTTAACATTATTTCTGGTATATTTAACCAGATTAATTTGGCTAGAATTAAAGTTATCCTTGGCATTATGTTATTTTCGTATGTCTAAGAAAAATAACATTAATAAATAAATTATTATTTAAAAAGACTTTCTAAAGAATTTAAAAATATGTCGTTTTTTTTTTTGTAAGTACCTAGCAATATTGTTAATTTAACAATGAAGCCTTGTTGCCAGTTTTATTTGATGAATAAATGACTATAAAAATCGTATTGTTTTTGAATTGGGGATTTGTGACATTATAGGCAAATGACGATAAAAAATAAAAAAGGTCTGATCTATACAAGCCGACAAGTTTTTCAACCCTTTAAGGAATTTCTAAAAAGAAATTACAAAAAAACATGCTTTTAGTAGAAAAACTCTGTCATAAAATATTTAAGATCAATATATTTTCCATTTCAACGTCAGGTTTTCTAGATTAACTCAAAAAGAGTTCACAGACAACCTGACTCAAAAATCTTTTTGGTTGTTATCTCGAAAACCTGACATGATAGGACAAAATAGACTTCAAATCTAGTTTCAGCGACCCGAAAAACATATATTTACTATAGTCACACCCTCAGATCAAACAAAAAAAATTTGTGTGACTTTGACATTTTTTGAGGTTATCTCGAAAACCTGACGTGATGGGTAAAAATGGATTTCGGATTCGGTTTCAGTGACCCAAAACACATATGATTAACATAGTCGCACCCCCGGATCAGAACTTTTTATTTTTTGTGTGGATGTGTTATCGACGACAGTCATGACCTCAGATGGAGATTTTTGATAACTTTTTGACGTGATAACGTCTTATAAATCGATGAACCATGGCAGCCACCACAAAAAAGTGACGCCATTTTCTAACGTTACACTCTCGCACTTTCGCAGTGCGGCAAAAAATGGCAATTCAAAATTTAAAATAAACTATTAGAGATACAAAAATCTTCTATAGCTTATTTGAAAGATAATAACCTAAAGCTTAATCCAAATGAAGGATTTTTAAAAATTTCGTCATTTAATAGCGTAAACAGGGGTAAAACGGAAAGATGAAATTTGAGCTAAAATCTAAACGCGCCGTAGAGAATTGATTTTTTTGCTATAGATAGATGAGATCAATTTAAGAATAACTGCATTTAAGGAAAAATTCTAAAAAATTTTGAAACTAAGCTATAACGTTTTGTTTGAACGTTGTACACGTGTTGGGGCTATGACAAAATGATGATTTTGGGTAAAGGAAATTTTTTTTGACAATTCTAAAGATTCCAGGTGAAAGATGAGGGAAAAAAAATTAGGCGTCTGATACGGATTTTTTTCCAACACTCTGCGTTTCGAAATATGAATTTTTGAAAAACCCCTTGTTTTTTAGGGGTATTTTCGGATAGTTTTTGATTTTGAGCTTTTTTTTGAGCGTTCAAAAAATCTCAAACTTGTATAACATGTAGGTTTTTACCTTATGCATACATGTGCAATTGGAATCGTTTAGTTGACTGAGTAACGGAAGAAACATGTTTTTAAAAAACACGTTTTTGGACCGTTTTTAACCGATTTTCATCGTTTTTTATTTTTATCTTTTTTTCTTTAATAGATACAGGAATAAAGTATATGGAGTAATGATAGACCATGACTACGACTATATGTGTGCGAAGTGTCAATCATTTTCGTAAACACAATTTTGAGATAACGGTAAAATAAAATTTTAGACTTCAACAGGTTATAACTTTTGACCAAGAGCATATAGAAATTATTATTAAACTTTTATGAAAGGTGAAATAATAAGCTTTCAAATGGTGTATATTTTTTATAGGTTGTCAAACAAAAAAATTGATTTCATAGCCTGAGAACATAAAAATAAATGTTTTTTTTTGCTTTTTTTAATGAAATTTGATCGAATTCAAAAAATTCTAGCTCTTTTTGTAGATGTCTCATAGACATAATTAATATATGTATATATTTTGAGCTAAGATAATAAGCTTTCAGATGGTATACAATTTTTTATAGGTTGTTAGGGAAAAAAAATGGAATTAATGACGTGAGAAGATAAAAATTCATGTTTTCTTTGCTTTTTTTGATGAAAATGATTGTTTTCATTGTTTACTTTTTGCGCATTATAAAAATTTTTAAATATTTTTATTCTTAAGAAGAAATACTTGGCTTTTAAAATGCATAATTTTTTTTTGTAAGCTTTTAAAATAAAAAAATTAATATAATGAGAAAAGAAAAAAGGTATTTTTTTTAGCTTTTTCTTGTAAATTATGATTGTTTGAAATAAATAAACCCTTCAAATGGCTCATTTTAAAAGCACACAACTTGTTTTCTTACGACGTTATCACGTAAAATCATCGTCCGTAAATCGGCTTTACAGACAACCTCTTTTTTTTTAAGTTAATTTAAGTTTTTAGAAACTGATTCTCACTGCTTTACGAAGGGGGAATAGATCCTCTCTCTATACGATTTTTCAAAATATTTAAGTCTTTAATTTAACACCAGCAGAGATAACTTAGCAACGCCTAAGTTGAAACATATTTTTGTTTGTTATGACAAATTTTAGAAGGTTTTTAAATTTTTGTTTGTTCTTATAGAAATTAATCATTTTTGTACAGTTGTTCATCTTCTGAAGAGAAACCTAAGGCACCTCATTTTATACAAAAGCTATGAGTAGGTACCTTTTTATAGTGTATTGAAAATTAATTAAATTAAGGTGACATCACCTTAAATTAAGGTGACAAGTCACATTAATTTCTTGAATGCGCAAATTAAAAAATCTCTTTGGACAAATTTCCAGTTTGGAGAAAATGTTCATTGCACTGACTATGTTTAACACATTTATTTTCATAACCAGTTTTGCGTTTTGAAAACATCAAACTTCGAAATAGTCAAGCGGTCAAAATTCTTTTGTCAAAATTCTGCTTTTCAAAATTCTGTTTTTCAAAATTATGCTTTTCAAAATTCTGCTTTTCATAATTCTGTTTTTCAAAATTCTGCAGAAAATTAAAAAATTGTTTGGAAAATGTTAAAAAAGGTCATGTAAGAATTTTGTAAAAAATATAGGTAATTTTCTCCAAATCGGTCCCTTCGATTTTTATAAAATCATGCAGCTGCAATCGCAATGTAAGATATAGTATGGTCAACGTTGATTCGATTTTGTTCGAAAAACAGTTTAGTCAAAGTGGTTTCCGTTTATTTTAACTAGGTTTAAGATTCACACAGTGTAGAACGTCTATTAACTTCTAACTTTGTTTAAAATGACAACCTCAATAATTTTAACAAATTTTGTTTAACAAAAGCTTTGATTGTATTAATTAAAAATTAAATATAGAAAAATTAATTTTTTGAATTAAGAAAAATATATATATTTTAATATGTCAATTTTTCGAAAAAGGGGCATTTTTTTGCAAAGGGAGCGGGTCAAAATTCTGGCTTCAAAAATCGCGCACTTTCTAACATTTTTCAAACCCTTTTTATATTAAATTATCCCACGCCTCTTTCCCCCCCAGATACCGCACGCGCTGGGGTCCATTTACACCGAGTATGATGGCACTTGCGGTGGCTAGTCATATCGGCACTTAAATTAGAGTTTTTTGAAGAAAAAAAATAAACACGAGATAAGAGCGGGGCTGCTTATTACAAGCAGATACAAAATGTAAAAATAAATATGTAACTATATGGGAGCATGGGGAAACATACAACCATATAGAAAAAGAATTAAAATAAAGTATTAAATAAAGTTAAAATTTAAAAATAAGTAAAAAAATTAAAAAAGTGTAGAAAAAAAAACAATAAATAAAATAAAAAAGCATGCTTATGCACTTGTTAGATCAGTAAAAAAAATAAAAAGTCCAGTTTCAGTTTCTCTTTTACTATTTCACTATTTACTAATCTTTACTAATCTTTAGGTCCAAGAGGGCTATGAAATACCATATAGTAGGTTTTTTTGTGTGATCTTGCTGTTATTACAATCAAAAATATTACAATTTTTATTAACATTCCTTAACATTCTCGTAATCGGTTCATTTTTGCCATAATCAGTTCTATGAAGAGCTTGATGAAATTGCGGGGTCGTTCTGAGAGAATAGGAACTTACGTTAAAACTAATTTGCTCGAGGAGGGTGGAGTTTTCAATTACATTACATAAAATTTGGTGTATGAAAATAACATCGGCAACTTCGCGACGTTTTTCTAAAGATTGTAAGTTAATGAGTTGCAAACGTTCTTGATAAGGGGGCAAGTTGAAATTATCAACCCACGGAAGTCCTCTTAAGGCAAAACGGAGGAATCTACGCTGTACTGCTTCAATTCTCTTGATGTGGACTTGGTGATAAGGGGACCAGACTTGGCTAGCATATTCAAGTAAAGGCCTCACAAACGTGGTATAAAGTGATTTCGTAACGTAAGGGTCAGAAAACTCTTTAGACCAGCGCTTGACGAAACCTAAAGCAGAATTAGCCCTAGATATAATATTGTCATAGTGGGATCTGAAGTTAAGTTCATTATCACAAATTACACCCAAATCCTTAATGGTTGTTACTCTTGAAACAATACATTCATTGATAAAATAGTCACGTGGTGGAGGACGGAGTCGTTTGCGGGAATATGTGATTGCTTGGCATTTTTCAACATTAAGATCTAAGTTATTTTTCTGACACCAAACAAAGAAATTGTCTAAATCAATTTGCAAAAGCAAAGGGTCGTTTGACGATGAAATTGTCCTAAAGATTTTCATATCATCTGCGTACGTAGAGACTTCACAATGCTGAATGACTGATTCTACGTCATTGATTGTCAAAATAAAAATTATGGGGCCTAAATGACTTCCTTGTGGGACGCCCGACTTTGCAATAAATGGATCTGAGATTGAAGATCTAAAAAGTACTTGATATTTACGATTATAAAGGTATGAATTCATCCATTGAATAAAACCGGGAGGAAATCCTAGAGCTTTAAGTTTAAACGATATAATTTTATGTGATATTCTATCAAACGCCTTGCTAAAGTCTGTAGCAATGACATCAACTTCGTTCTTATTTTCTAATGATTTCAAAGTGTACGATACAAACTCGGTTAAATTAGTGGTCGTAGATTTGCCTTTCAGAAAACCGTGTTGTCTGGCTGAAAACAATGATTTACAATTAAAATATAGTGTGTCGAAGATAATACTTTCAAAAAGTTTTGGGATGCACGACAATTTGGCAATTGGTCTATAGTTAGCAATATCACTTTTGCATCCCTTTTTGTGAATAGGGATGATGAATGAATCCTTCCAGATTGATGGAAAAAACCCTAGAGTTATGGATTTTTGAAACAGAGTGGCAATAGGTGAGGCTAAATGGGCTACACAATTTTTTAGTACAATCGCGGGCAAGCCATCAGGACCCGATGAGAAATCATTCTTAAGTTTATGAATTTTTTGTATCACGTCTTCAACAGTAATATTAATTGATACTAAAGATGTTTGGTTACAGTTATTCATGTAGGTGAAATAGTTACTATCAGGCACAAAGTTACTATCAGAAAACGCAAGACTGAAAAAATTGGCAAATAAATTAGTTATAACTTTAGAATCACTAGAAGAGTGATTTAAATAATTTAAGGTATTAGGATAACCGTCTGACTTTCTTTTTAGATTAATAAATTGCCAAAAACGCTTAGGGTTTGAAATTAAATCAATTTGCATTTGATTGATGTAGTCATCGTAGAGAAGTTTTGAAAGGCTCGAAAATTCATTGCTTACATCCATATAAAGAGAAAAATCCATGTCTGATCTAGATCTTAAATATTTCTTCCATAGAGCGTTTCGGGAGTTGCGTAGAGAACGAAGCTCCTTTGAATACCATGGGGGTGAAGAAGACATATTTTTCTTTTGTGAATATGGTACTGACTGGTAAAAACATTCGAAAATGGCTACGTAAAAATTGGTGGTTAAACTATCGATACTATCGTTGACACTATTTAAAATAAGATCAAAATTTATATTACTTAGAAGCTCATTCAGTTTGTTAAAGTTAGCCTTCCGGAAATTAAAACAATATTGTTTTTCAGACTCTACTTCTGAGTTACAATGTTCATAGGCGAAACTTAAGCATAGTGGTGGATGATACAGGTCAATAGTTGAGAGAATAAGGTTACTTTCCTTTACGATGCAGTTATGAGCATCATTGGAGAAGATCAGATCGAGTTGCCTATTCAAGTTATTTTTTATATCGCTAATCTGAAGTAAGCCGCAATCAGACAGATTATCAGTGAATAAAGTTTCTTTTTCGGTTGTTGCGTTAGTTGCAATAAAATGTGAGTCATCATCGGACTTTGACCACGACAGATTAGGAAGATTAAAATCACCTAGGACCAATAAGTTATCATGAACTTCAATAGTGTCATCCAAGAAGTCAACTGCATTAATGAGATTTTGATAAGTTTCGATGGGGCTGCAAGGTCGCAAATAGCAGCACATAATATAAATGTTTTTTCGCATAAGTTTAATTTTTACACAAATCATTTCAATGTTTTCGGTATTAGGAATTTCAATCAGAGAACTGTCGTAACTAGTGTTAACAGCAATAAGAACCCCTCTTCCAGACCTATTCCCTAATTCTAACTGACCATCTTTACGGTAAACATTATAGTCTGATGAAAAAAATTCATTACTATTAAAATCATTAGTTAAATTAGTTTCGCTTAAAGCAAAAACATCAAAAGGAAGCTCTTGCGACTTTAAGAATACATCAGAAGCTTTGGAGCGGAGTCCCCTTACATTTTGATAATAAAGGGACAAGCATATTAGTTTTTTGGAGCTGCATTTAAATGGATTTTTGACCCTTGTGTGTTTTTGTTTACAAATTCTTGAATAAATGTGTTATCAGGCCATGATGAAGGGTGCATCAACAAATTAAACATAGGTTCGGGAACTGAAACTTTAAATGATGCTACTCTTCCATTAGACCTAGTAATGTTTTTACATTTCACTAAGTTTAGGTCATTAGAAACGTTATTTTTAATAAGGACAGACTTAATGTGATCTAAAATGTCTGTATGAGATGTTGAAATATCAAATTTAGAGATAAATATATTTTTGGGACAGGGTACAACTCTAGGTTGAAATATGTTTACTGGAGAATTAGTATTAGCAATAGGCAAAGTGATGTTGGTTGGGTTTTGAGTTTGAATTGAGTTTACATTGATGTTATTATTAGATAAACTTTCAGTGTTTATTGTAAGATTATTGTTGTGAACATGAAACTGCATTTCTTCCTGAATAGACATTGAAACAGGGTTTTCAAGAGCATTGACCGAAGTTTGGTTGGTAGTGGGAATCGTGGAATTAGAAATTTCAATATTGATCAATTTATTTAAACTATCTTTGGTACTTTTTAACTCATTCTCCAAAGCTGCGAAATGATTGTTGCTTTCATCAAAATTATTATTGCTTATTGTTAATAAATTCTCAACTTCATTTGAAAGTTTGAGAACGGATTCAGAAATTTTGTTATTAGTTGAGTTATTGTTATTTTAAATTGTTTGAAAAATTTTGTAAGACAGAATTTTGAAAAGCAGAGTTTTTAAAAACAGAATTTTGAAAAGCACAATTTTGAAAGCAGAATTTCGATCAGCAGAATTTTGAAAAAAAGAATTCTTACCCCGGCAGAATTTTGACCCCAACCCTAAGTATTTTCTTAGTTGCAAAACAAAAGAATTAACTTTTTTAAATATTTACCTACAATTTACAAACTTCTACCAAGCGTCGACTTGTGAATTTTGTTTTTACGTTTACATTCACTTACAATTTTTTTCCTTCTGCAAAAAATGTTTCCTCTGAAGATAAAAATTTAACCGGGTCTCAGAGCAGGGTAAATGTTTGACAGCTGAAAATGTTTGTATTCAAAAATTATTGTCGAAAACTTAGCCTCGGCTAAATATCTAACCCAATTCATAAACGGCCTTAGTGTGTAAGCAATTACAGTAAATCGCCTACTGACTATATTTTGAATCGTGATTTTTTTAATTTTTTTTGTATGTTTCAAAAAACTCTTCATAATAAAATAAATCAAGTTGGCTACTTATATGTATGCAGAGCTTAATTTAAGCTCTGAAACAAAATCCTCTTGAAAATACATTTGATCTAAGATTTTGGATAGGTAGAGCTTTTGCATGTTAATTTAGCATATATTTTGAGCACTTGACCATTTTTTTGATTATTTTTTAGGTAAGTTATTTTAATCCTGTGACCCCCCCCCCCCCCAAACCAAATGTCTAGATCCGCGCCTGCTAGTCACAAATCCGGCACGTCAAGGCTTAACCCCATGTATGGGCGTTTTTTTCTGATGCTGAGAATAAATAATGTTATAAAAATTGAGCTTAAACAAACTCAATCAATGATAAAGTTTAGACTTTGGAGATCTTATGATTTTAACATAAATATATCCATGATATCTTAGTTATTAGATAAAATTAAAAAATAAAAATAACAAGCTTTTTCATAATCAAAACAAATTTCATTGTCTTATAATGTGTTTCACGTTAGTTGGATGTATACCAAAGTCAATATCGATTCTCAAAAAGCCCCATGATTTCAAAGTCATAGACTATCATTAGATCGAACCAAAAATCAATGACTAACAAATACTCCACGTGCTCCAAAATATTTTTTTTTTATAGATTTCCTGGAGAAAAGTTTTAACCAAAGCCATATTGTGTTGCCGGGGCCAAACAAAGATATAATAATAATAAATAAATTCTCGCTCCCAGGAAAGTCATATAAATGAGCCTTCAAACAAAAACACGCGCACCATTAAGTTGGAGCCTTTTTAAGTAGGTTTTCCATTGGGCTAAGAGGGAAATGTGGCAAATGGCGTTTAGATACTTTCCCGAGAGACAGCGGCAGAGTGACAGGGGCAAACAAACTAAAACCCCAAAATATTTATAGATGTTAAAGAGCACACACACACACGCAAGCACTAAAAGGCAAATGAACATGATGCCCAGGATATGAGATATCCTTTTTGTATATATCTAATCTACCTCTCGTGATGTGTACTGAATGTTTGCAACTCAGCCTTAGCCAGGCCATCAAGTTGGTATCGGCATCAAAATAGGAAACAACAGGTTGCGGTGGTTGGTTTTCACTACACATACATCGAAGGCTAAGTCGGGGATTTAAAGCCGAAAACTCGGCATCCAAATTGATTTGTTAACTATCTCTGTGATGCTGTGTATGATAGTGAACGTCATCTGCGCTAGCTACACATCTTCGTCTTTTGGTCCTTTTACGATTTGCATGAATTTTTGATTATTATCCAAAGGTGGGGATTTCGGGAGGTGTGGATTTTAACCCAAAACTCTTGTCAGAGCCCGACCGACCTTCGCAGAGCTTTATGGAAAGGTTTATCCCATCGCAAAGGATCCATCCTGAAAGATGGTCATGCAACAAATGAGGGGACGAAGCATATCACCCATCCGACCGACCAACACGGTGCCAATATGGTAGAAGTGCGGTTGTGTATGTATAATTTATGATAATAGCTTTGAAGGTATCCCCTTTATAGTGTTGTCAGTTACGCATAGCAATCAGGACATGAGCACCGATCAATTTTTGATACATTCAAGTGTTATCCTTCAAGTTTAGGCAAAAGTTTGCCTGAGAAACATACAAATGAGGGTGTTTCAGTTTCGTGTTAGATATTGGGCCTCAAGTTGAGTTAAGTTGGCGAGTGAATATGTATATATGAAACACGAAAACGGGCATGGCTGTGCCATGAGGATATAAGTAGCATATCCTTTTTCATGGAATAAATAAATTAATACATAATGTTTCGATGTCAAAATCCTGTTCAGGTTTTTTTTTTTATTATTTTTTGTTGCTTTTCTTTTTTTTTGTTTTTATTTGTTATTTATATTTTTTTTTAGAAGCTGTGCTGCCTGCTGTTGCTTTATCACATCGGGGTTGTGTCCCTCATGGGTTTCGAAGGGATTTACTACTAAAATATGTAATAAATTGCGGGGATTGTGTGTGTAAGCTTGCAAAGTGTCGTTTTGAATCGTTAAATGGGATTTGTTATTAGAAATTATTTTTCCATTAAATAATAAATAGGCGAGCAATCATATATACGAGTATGTGTAGGTAGTTTGAGGGTGATTTAAAAAATAAATTTGATTTACAGTGGTTTTTGAAGGTCGATATTATAACATTAGGGAATCGACTTGAAAAATTTTAAGCTTTTTCAATAATATAGCATTCATTTAAAATTAATTCATTTTAAGATTTTAAGTGGCTACCCCCCACTAATAAGGGTAATTCCATGCAAGTTGACCACTTTAGGAAAAAAAAAAATGAAAATGAACGTTTAAAAAATTAAATGACGGTATTTCAATACTTAAATGTACCTTTTACTTTAAAATTTTAATATAAGTTTAATTTTATATTATGCTTACTGGAAACGTAATAAAATCTCTTTTCTTATTGAATACGATATCCACGACTTTTCATTCAAAAGTCTACAATATATCTTCTTAAAGTCATCGAAGTAGACAGAATCGATTGACGTAACACCCGTTAAATCTAATCTTAGAAGATTGTAACATTGAAAGACAGGTTAACAAAATGTAACTAAATACATTAGGTTTTTAGGCTATTTAAAACCTTATTTAGTGAATAGCACACAACACCATGATCCAAATTGAAGTAACTATATCACACCCGTTACAGTCTGTGATAACAATTTTAAGAAAAATAGTACTTTTGATGCTCTTTTTATCTCATACCTACATGAAGGCAAACGTAGGTCATCGCAATGGCTCAGACTAACTGTTATATTGAGCATTCGGTCATAGAATCCAAGTAACAATTTAACTTGCATAAGGTTCAATGCAAACTATTTTGTGACTTGTTTAAGAAGAAGGACAAGTCTTATGCAAATCATTTTGGCGCACATTACCGAATTTCCCTAAGACCTTCCTCCACAGGCAATCCACAAGCTAATAGCTTGTGACGAACAGCGTAAAACGACCTTATGCAGGGCTTTTCACCAAACAACGAAACATTTAAGCGAGGCTATAGCTTCGCTAAGGAAATAATCATTATAATTGGATATTATAATAAGGCCTTATAGAAGTTGTTATAAGATGTTGAATTTTCTTTATTTTTCTTTTAATTTTTTTCTATTTTGTTTTTCTTCTTTTCGACCATTGCAATGCTTTTTCTGTTGTTCTGAAATGGGAAGAATTTTATTTGAATTGAACGAGAACACATTTTTTAATTTCATAAAATTGCCCGGCCAGGAATCGATCTCACTTACCTCCGCATACCAGCGCAGCACTCTACCAGTAGGCCACACTCGAACATTAAAGATGAGTGGAAAAAAGGGAGCTACTTGATACCTCACATTGAAATGCAAGGTTTTTTTTTCGAATGCACTAGAAAAATTGCATACTTTTAAGAAAAAACATTGCATACTTAAAAGAAAAAATATTGCATACTTAAAAGATAAAAGCATTGCATACTTAAAAGAACCTCTTGGAACAGGTCTTCTGTCACTTAAAAATACGAGTCTTCCTTAGAACGTTTCAAAAAGGTCTTAAGAAGGCCTTCTTTAACTAAAATTTGCAAAGCTTCCTGTAAACACTTCTAGGTAGTCTTAAGCAGACCTCCTTTCTTTCCAAAATGGTTGACTTGCGTAATTAAGCCTTAAACGAAACCTATGCAAACTAAAGCTTGTCGAATCGAAAAAATTGGACCTTATGCAAGCCAAATTGTTACTTGGGAAGGTCGTTAGTCGTATAACAAATTCAAAACTCATAGATTAAAAAAAGAAATTTGGATCATTTGACAAAATCATTTTTTTTTACTAGGTATATATTATGTTCGTTGGATAATTCACTCCTGTTTGGTTTAACTTTAAGCACAAAATATTGTTGTTAATTTTGTAATTTATCAAGAAAAATATTTATCATAAAAAAAAAAAACTGGAGAACAGAAAATATGATCAAACGTTTGTTTTTTGATCTGGTAAACCCTGTTTGGTTGAATTCAAATGGTAATATTTTTCGATTTAACTTCGACTTTGGAAACTTTTATACCTACCTACTTTTTTGAAAAACAAACTGCAATAACATAGACCGTTACTCAAACAATAAACCATTGTCACACAATACAATTATTTTTGCGGTGTTGCTTTCAAATTTTTCAAAATAACTGCATTCAATCGAATTTAAAACCGTACCTTAGGATTTGTAATGAACAAGTTACCAAATTCATAGAGCCCTTAATTTGGCCTACCATATTTTGGGACACCCTGTATTTCATAAAACAAGGAAATAATTGGTCACATTTAGGCATTTTAAAATAAATTGCCAAAATTAGAAATTGAAATCTTGTGTTCATTTGTTAAACTGTCGCCAGTTCAAGTAAAGTTGCTGAATTAAAATCTGCCTACGCACCTAGAATCCAGCAGCGCCAGTAAATAATCAAATCATAAAGAATTGTTTCGCGATTTTCTATCGAACTGTAAGTACATTAAGGAACATGGCATTTCATTCACTATTTGCTATAGGTACTCTCTTTAAATGTTATAAATCCACTTTGTTCAAATCTAGCATTTGAAATAGTGATGGGAACTATCGAATAAAAACTATCAAACTATCGATAATTGCAAAATATTCATTCATTCGATAGTTTTAAATCATTAATTCATTCATTCATTTTTTTAGTTACTATTTTCATTCGAATAGTTTTTTTCATTCGATAGTTTTTTATTCGATAGTTTCTTCATTTGAATAGTTTTCTTAAACGATATTTTTTTTGTTCGATAGTTTTTTCTTAAACGATAGTTTTTTTCATTTGAATAGTTTTCTTAAACGATAGTTTTTTATTTGAATAGTTTTTTTTATTCGATAGTTTTTTCATTCGAATAGTTTTCTTAAACGATAGTTTTTTTCATTTGAATAGTTTTATTCGATAGTTTTTATTCGAATGAATGAACTATTCGATAGTTCAAATCATTCAGTTACTAATTATCGATAGTTCTTTCTTATTCATTTGGGTTTTCGAATTTGAAGTTTTAAAATCTTCTTTTTTTAAACTGACTCGTAAAACGTTATAGTCCTGGTCATATTTAATGTTTAAAACACTTACCTATTAAAGTTCTTATTGGACTTCAACTTAAGTAGCTGCTACTATTCATAACAATGGGCAACAAGGGTTTTGTTTTTACTAAGTTTGATGAATTTATCCGTTTTCTATCAGCTCGCGTTTTCGATATATCTAACTATTGCCGTTAAAAAATCTCGATAACACTGGTCGGCAAAAAACTAAAAAAAAGTCGGGAGCAAGAACTTTATAAGGTGATTTTGATTGACTTTAGTGTGATGAATTCAAAACTATGTACCTACAGATTTTTTCTATCACGTCTAGTTTTTGAGCTATACTCATCACTATTTTCGCTATAAAGCTTCAAAAACTAATTTTTAATTGAGTTTTTTTATGTTTAGTCAAAAATATATATTTTCCGTAATATGTTGCTCTTTATAAGTCCAAATCAGAAGACTCAAGATGGAATTGATTCAAAAAACCATTCATTACTTTGAAAAAAATAATCAAGATTTTGAAATATCTATCATAAATTTCTTTTTTCAATATCTTTGAGAGAAAAAATAATTTTGAAAAAATATAAATACCTTTAGGACGTGTTGATATGGCGGCGTTTTGAGATTGCATAAGCAGTTTTACAAAAAAAAAAAATTAACGGTGATGTAATTCGATGTCAATGATGACCTATTAATATTCAATTATTTCAAAAACGTGACGTGCCAGTGAAATTTTGACTTCAGATTCGGACTCAGCACACAAAATTCCTCTCGAAAAGTAGGGTTTGGTTCTTGCTCTATATCCGTTGCCGACCAGTGTAATCGATTTTTTGCTACTTTGTTAGCATTTCCCTAGCTAGCTGTGTTTTTGTTACAGGAACACAATAATACTTTTCCAGAGGTTTTGGGTGTGTTGAACTCGAATCCGAAAGCAGAATTTCTCTATTAGATCACGTTTTCGAGATATTTTTGTTATAAAATCTCTACAATCGATTTTTCTCTATACATTTGAAGTAACTGTATCTCCCAAACTAGAGCTAATAGAAAAAAAACTGAGGGTAGATTTGAAATAAGCGATGTGAAAACAGTAAAATACAGTTGAGAAACTTCATAAAACATATAAAAGGAGAAATTTTGCTGACCAGTGTAATTATTCACTGATGGTGGTGAAGCAATAAGCCAGTAATGCATGGAACACAGTATCAAGCTCACAATATCAAAAGCAAAATTGTTCTATAAAGAAGCATAAAATTTTTTCACACATAGACCTTATTTAAGTTTACTCGTAATAAATGTTATTTAAATTAAAATTTTACATTTACGACACTTAGCCTTCAACTACAATAGCAACTATACCTGTGACCTTTTTACCTTTCTTTGATCATTCTCTAGCATCCCACACTTACTTGGGATATATTAATCTTGATGACATCAAATGTCTGTCATTTGAATAAAGTGTTTCGCATATAGCTTTTACATTTTCCAATCACCGTCTTTATTAATAGACACTTATCATTTTTCTTCTCAAAACACCTTTTTATCACGGAACTTCAATTTAAATTTCGATTATAACATCAATCAAAGCTCTAGAAGATCAAAGAAATTACCTTTAAAACAAAAGCATTTTAATTCTTCTTCCAATCTTTACCCTGCTTTGTTCTAAGAACGAAAAACAACAAACTTCTTTGCTATAAGTAAAAAAAAAAAAAAAAAACAAACCCTCATTCTTTCAAATTAATTTAAACTTTAATTTCACTATAACGTACTTTCTCTTCTGCTGCATAAACCTTAACTAACTTATCCCAAAGTACATAACTGCGTAACAGGTCTTCCCTATCAACAAAGAAGCCAAAAATATTAAACAAAAACAACAACAATGAACAACAACAAAAAAAAAAACGACCGAATTTATTCTCCTTCATTTCAATTGAGGCACGTTTCCCAAACCAACCGAAAAAGAAGGGAAACCCATTTCAACACCACCACCACCACCTTTTGGATATATAATTAAATTTTCCTTTAAGAAAATCATCCTCCATTTTCATTTAAGGACGAGGTCTTATGGCTTGAGTTGGGATGGTTCCTCATTCCTCCACACGCAAGCAGGATCAACAAAAATCAAATTTCCCATTTATGCTCCCCTTAATCTGTGAGATATATTCCCAGTTCCCAGGCTTTTTTTATATAGTCCTTCCACCTGTTTTTCGTTTCCTGGTGTTATGGCATTTATAGAATAGAGACAGAAAGCCATATCGTTCTTTCTTTTTCCAAGTCGAAAAGTGCCTAAGACGAAGAAATCATAAAACCAAATAAGATTAAATTTAAATATTCTGGTACAATTTTTATTTTTTTTTTTTTGTATTTTCATATTTTTCTTTTTTTTTTTTCCTTTTTGGCTTCATGGAGACACAAGGAAAGAAATCTTAGCAGACACCAGTGTCAGTCACTAAAATATTCCCAAAAAAAAAATATGAAAACTGGTGCACAATATGATTACAACCGAAGAGCTACGAATTTTCGTTGTCGTCTTTTCATATCCTTCTCGTCTACGTCCTCGTCCTGATTTTGGTCCTTCTTGTTGAGAAAAAAAAAGAGACGCGCGATGAAATTGGAAATCCTTGGCGAATCTATTATTCACCTGTTGATGGTATTATATTTCTTTATGTGGACAAAAAAAAAGCTCCTGTTCACATTTTATTCCTGTTTAGTATATCCCCCCCCCCTTCAGACACACACACACACATACTCATTCAAAAACATCCCCAAAAAAAAGTCGAATCGAGAAGAAGCACCACCTACCTGTTGAACAGGTGTTACGGGTGTTGCGGGTATTTTCGGGTGAATATTTCGAAGAAGGATACCTCTCAAGGGTATCATCTTAAAAAGTTTTTTTGTTCCCTCACTTATCCATCTATCCAAACTCCCACTCTCAACATTCTAGGACGTGTTATTGTTGTTTGTCGAGACTTAAAAGGAATCTTTTTTTTTTTTTTTTTTGAAAGTTTTTTGTATTGGGAATAGAATGGAAATCACATAACTGAAATAGGACTCCAGATCTCAGCCAATCGATATCCAAACTGAAATATTGTGATTTTTTTTTTTTTGTATACCTACCTAACACAAAGCAGTCAAGGACTTGCATTTTGATGTGATTTGGTTTAAGTTTTTTTTTTTTTTTTTTGGTAACAGGTAACGCTAACACCATGTTGCTTTGGCATGACTCTTTTTTTCTAGCTTAGAGGTCTTTACTAGATGGATTTTCAATAAATGGCTATATTTTGGGTTAGTTTTTGGGATCGATTTGTGTTGTGTGAACATGCTCATGATAGTTTTTGGGTTATTTGAAGTAATAGTAACGTTTCTTTGTTTTAGTACATGCAAGCTACTACTCCGCTGAGGTCTGAACCGGTTTATCGTTAAACATCTTTTAAGTATGGTCTTTTGAACCCTTGAGGTCCTTTTTTCATTAAATCGTGAATTGAGGTATTTTTCTCAGGTCTTAACCAAATATTTCAGTTGAAATATACTTTTAGGACCTCTGTACTGAAAAAAGTTTAGAAACCATTGTCACTTTTTGGAATTCCTCTTTGACCATTTTTTTTTTCAACTTTAAATATATGAATAGTAATTTTTTCTAGAGAATTGTGCCCCTCTTTATTTTGGTTTTTATAAGGATCTCTTGGGGCAATGACCGAAAAAAACATGTAGTTGTTTAAGACCTGCATCTTTTGAAACCCAGTTTTTAGTTTTTCTATTTGAGACCATTCTATGACAGATGAAATAAAAAAAATTTCTCAAAACAGGGGTCTCAGAGTATTTTTGATCTTTGTTTCATGGTAAGAACTTCTGGATGCATTTTAAGACCTCTTGGAATTTTAGTTCCTAGAGAACCCTTTTTGCTGGGCATATTTATGGGGTCAAACAAGAATACGACGACACACTTTGGAGAAAAGCAGATCTCTATTTTTTTTTTTAAGATTTAGAAATATAAGGATACAAATCATTCGTAAATGTCAACTGCCTTTTTTATATTTTAGACCCCCAGGGACCTCATGACACTTGACACTTTTTATTTTGTTTCTTCACTAACCCTCTTTAAAAAAATGAAAATTAGAAAATATTTTTTTTTAAGAAGAAGATGTACTCATGATTTCCTGTGAACTCTTGGTTCTTTTTTTTTAGTATGAAGAAGATTTTGGGGGTTCAGTGTGATTTCGTTTGGATCTCTCTTTCAGGGGTTGAATGGGCGACTTTGCTTAATCAATAGAAAAACGCCAGATACGAAGGTGCATGAACCTTTTCTTGATCTCTGGAATTTTTTAAGACCTTTAATGGAAAATTCTTTTATGTGAGGGATTGGGTGTGATTGTTTAGTTTTAATAGACTTGAAATGCTTCCAGAAAGGTCTCAAGGTTTTGATCTAAGGAATTTATTGATTATTTGTTTTATTTTGAAGTTTTTGTGTGCAAAAAAAACGGTTTTCTTATTGAGACCCTCATTTTCTTTGAATACTTAGGCTCTTCTTCAGTTCATTAAAGAATCTTTTAGGACCTCCAGGGATATTTAGATCTTTTTCTTGAACAAAAAAAAAACATTATTCAATCATTTGTGAATCTCGCGAACTAATGGCAACATTCTAGGACCCTTACTTTAAATTGTATGTTCGGTAAATTGTCATAGCAAAAAAAAAAAAAATATTAGGTGAATAGTGTCCTAATTTTTCAATGATATTTTTGACCTCTTGCTGTTGCTGTACTTTCGGCTAAGTTAAGGTCTTAATTGATTTGAGCCAATTTATCATAAATCTTTAACAATTGATTTGATTTGGAATATTTTGACTTGATTCTTGAGAAAAAATAAAGAAATTTTTTGGACCTCGTTTTTGTACCTATAGAAAATGTTTGCCTAAAAAATACAATTATGACCTTCGGGAAATAAGGATACTTTTTTTCTTTCTGCTGATCGGACGTTTGTTTACTTTTTTGCATCAAAATATGAGCTTATTCAATTTAGGACCTTTTTTCTTAGACCCTAAATGAATGGGTCTTAATTGAAAAAACGTTTTGTTGTCGAAAAAATTCCTGCAGGACTCCAACCTGTGTGTCCTTTTGTTTGTGTCCTCCAATACGAACATTCTCTGCTCATATCCCCTCTTTTACTTGATGCATCCATTTTTTTAAAGTTTTTTTGTGAATCCTGTATAAAATCCTTAAATGAAAATCAATGAAAAAAATATAAAAAAATTAAACTGAACCTTTAAAACATTTAACAATCAGAACATGGAATGCCATATTAATGTTCATAGTCAAATGTTTTTTTTTTCTCGTACCTGCTCGTGCCAAGATTGGAGAACAAGCTCACAAAAGTCCTCCCGAATTTTACCACCCCAGAGTCTCTCCACTCTAACCCAAAATCAACCATTTTGATTCCGAAAATTCAACTTGTCTGTTCGATGGAAACCCATATCATGGCAATATCCATATAGGACGAATCAACAAAAGCAACAACAACTACAACAAAACGACCCAAAAAGCCATGAATAAAATTGGGGCTCCCAACTTAAATAGATTAACAATCAGAATTGATGAGCAGCTGGCGTGCAAAATGTAGTAGAAGAAGAAAAACCCAGGTACCTCTACTCTATATATGTAGGCTCAAAGACCAAATGCCGCCACTGACTGCCATCGACTACAATGACGACTCCCTTCTTTCTGTATAAACCTACCCACTATCACAAGCATTCACCGTTAACAGGTAATGAGATGGGGAAGGGCGAAATTCTATAGGAATTGGAAGCCGAAGCCGGATCGGTTTATATGCTTTTCTGCAATCCCATTTAGAATGCTTAATAAGAAAAATGATAATATGCCTCCTTCTTCCTTTTTGGCAGAACACATCGCAGCTAGCTTTTGCAGGTGGTTGGAATGGTGGGTCTCTCTATGAACTATGAAAACCATGAGGCAGCGAGAAAGAGAAGATTTTGCAACATTTTTGTATATGGCGGAATTTTGTGCGCCTTTATTAGATTTTAGTTGTTATACGTTTCGGAGTTTATTGTCGTTCTTGCTAGCTGGGAAATGAGCATTTGTAAATGAGTGTGCCTATTCTTGGTCCTATTATGTACTTTTACATACACACACACACATGGATCTTTTCCTACCTTATTATTATTATTATTATTTTTTTTTTTTCATTTTCCAAATAAATGGAAAAAAATCATAAAAATATGGTGCATGATGGCAAATAATATACTTAAAGGAGCAAATGAAAAAAAAATAATAAATGCCTCGAGTATAGAGTATTTTGTGCGTCATCCTGATATTTGGAAATGAAGGCAATTTATTTCTCGTCTTTGGCAATGCGGAATGATTTTATTCAATTTATACTCTCGTGCAATGTTGACAGCAGTAACAACAACAACAATAAAACAAAATAAAAACACAGAAGCATTAAGTTAATATCCGCGATGCTGCTTCTGCTTGCCAATGAATATTGTCTGTGGCAGGGAATTGTAGGCGTTAAGCGGCAGTAATTATTACTTTTTTTTTAAATAGTCCTCATGAAATGTGGTCGAATCATTTTCAACTTTTTTTTTTATTTTTTGTTTCCAATCGATATTGTAAGATGGTAAATTATTGATAAAGTCTCATTACGCAATACTTCATTTAAAAAAAAAAATGTCAATTTGTTCTTATTCCACAGATCTTGACTAGAAAGTGAACTGTGTTTTATTCTTACTTAAATATATTTCTTAAGCATATATATATAGTTTGTCAAAAAATACATTATTGCACTTCATAGAAATTGTTTTATAGTTCGACAAAAAACGTATATCGTACAAAGAAAACAACTAAAAAAAAAACAGTCACTATGGCGTATACGTACTTTTTTATAATTTTTTTTTTCAACAAATAGTATTGTTAATTTTATAAAAAATTAAAGTTAAAAATCGAAAATTAGTTCTTCTAAAAGGCAGAAGCTTAACAATGATGGTTTTTTTTTTGCAAAAATTAAATCTAATTTCGCAAAAATATATTTTTTTTGTGGATTTCGAATTCTTATTCGTAGCAACTTATTTTGTGGCCTTTGATTTAAAATGAAATGAGCACAAAAAAAATTTCTTAAAAATATTTATAGGTCAAGTCGCAATGCATAGGGACCATAAGAAAACTATTGAAATCAGTGGGCATTATTTTGGATGCGAATATCTTCTAAACGGTTAAAGCAACCAATTTGATGCGAAAGACTTTTTTGTAGAACATTTAAGCCCTTACAATAATCCACTTTACTAATTTAATAATAATGACTTTTCAGTGAATTAGAAAATTTTTAAAAGTAAAAAAAGCTTTTATATTTTTGTTTAACTTTGACCTCGAATATTTTTCAAATGGTGAGATAAATAAAAAAAGTTAATAAGACCTTTTTTGTGGAGCAATCTGTTTCCTAAAAGAATATGTCATGCGCGTTTGATTATTATAATTTTTCAATTTGTTACAAAATTAAGAACAAAAAACGAATTTTTAAAGATTTTCTCGATTTTTGGACCTCAAATATCTACTAAACGGTTAGATAATCCAAAAAAGTGTATTTAACCTTTTTTGTAGAGCGTTCAATTTTCTACAAGAATATGTAAAAAAAAAATTGGCCTAAAATTCAATAAATAAAAAAATATTTTCTTTTTATTAGAAGCTTGATGTAAAAATGGAAAATTGAAAAGCGGAGGACTTTCCCATTAAGATAAAGAGAGCTCATATTTGGTGAGTATATTCTAGAGGTGTCTAGCAATCGAGTTTTCGAAGTACCTAATCAAAAAAACGCATTTCCATTTTTTTGACCCACTCTAGTGCACATACCGTTCTTGATCTTTGACTTTCTCCTAAACAACTTAATCGATTTCAACAAAAATTTCGGTAGAAGCGATTAGTAAGTCGCACTCTTAAAAAATAAATGATATTTTCTTACTAGGTAAGGTTCTTCATAACAAATTTCTCGAAGCGAAATTTTCTTTATAAATAACAATTTTTTTAAACCGAAGAGTTTTTTTTAAATTTTATTGAGAATAAAATTATTGAATTTAACTACTGACCCGTTCGAGAATACACTGAGAATACACTTATTCGGTACCATAGGCCGAAAACATACTCCGTTTTGTGATATTTGAAACTGACAGCAAACTGTTCTTGCATCCATAAGTCAAGCAGGGGTTGGGGTCAAAATTCTTTTGTCAAAATTCTGCTTTCAAAATTCTGATTTTCAAAATTCTGTTTTTCAAAATTCTGTTTTTCAAAATTCTGTTTTTCAAAATTCTGTTTTTCAAGTTTCTGCAAAAAATTAAATTAAATTTAATTTTTTTTTTGCAAAATTCTGTAAAATCATCTTCTTGAAAAATTATCTACTTATTTGATAACTTACCTACATAATTTGTCATTCTTTGAATGCATATTAAATTTTGTTTTATAAATGATTAAATTTGAAAATATTAAGAATAGGTTTTTAATACTAAACATTTCCGAAAAAAAATTTAGGAAAGTACCAATGTTGAATTACATTAATGAGGTGTATTTTTCTTTATTCAGCGCAAATGCTATAAAAAAAAAACAGAATTGGCAGAATTTTTTTGTTCAAGTATAATGCTAGCAGAATTTTGAAAAGCAGAATTTTAAAAAGCAGAATTTTAAAAAGCAGAATTTTGAAAACAGAGTTTTCGTTAAAAAAGCAGAATTTTGAAGCCAGAATTTTGACCCGATCCCGTCAAGCAGGCTACGTCTTCAGTCTCCGAAAAAGATAATCATTTTTTATTAAAAAAAAACAAAACCGACTTCCGTGGACCAAAACTGGGTTAAATGGTTTTTCTCATAGTTCCTATGGTTTAAAATGGACGAAATTGAAATGGTACCACACTGCAGGCACCAGCTTTCCAAAATACAAAGAATTATCAAAATTGGTTCCCTCTGTCCAAAGTTATAAGGTAACAAACATAAAAAAAAAACAAAAACAGACGAATTGAATACCTTCTCCTTTTTGGAAGTCTACAAAAATCACAGTTCATAATGTTATAACTATTTACAGTTATACAGGGTGTCCCGTAATGAGATAAGAACATTTTAGGGGATGATTCTTGGGTATATTTAAGAAAAAATTGTTCAACAGTAACTCTCTATCTGCAAATTTTATAACCTTTAGCGATGATTTAAGAAAACGCTTACTTTGGTATACCTTCACGCATGTTAATGTTAATATCTCCGTTAATACTTATGATAGAAACTACAGTAATGGCTTGATTTTTAGAAGAAATTCTAGTCTTTGTTACTGCATTTAAAAAATGGTAATATCTTTTTTTATTGCTCAGATATTAATTTTTAAATGGAATTAATTTTTTCTTACCCATGATAATTTTTGACTTTGGGGCCGATTTTCTTCGATAAATGCATAATAAACATATTGTTTTATAAATTTTTTCTTATCAAGATAACAATAATGAACAAAAAAGTGATTCACAAGTTTTCCAGAAAACTCGTAGATGTTATGATATTTATGAAAACCTGCACCAGGTAAAATCTTAAAATAAAATCTGTTTGTGACGATTCCAACAAGTCAATTTACTGCCGTTCAACTACTATAACGTCCCGTAATAAATATTTCAAAGTGCAGTGTCAAGTAGTCGAAGCAATTTAAGATAAATCTTTGCAAAGATCTGACGATCTGAAAAGGTCACCTTTGACTTTAAGCTTTTCCCTAATACCCATAGATCTTCAACTTACTAAAATATCAAGTTTGACTGAAACCACTTTTTCCCTATTATATTTTCTTCAATAAAATATTTATATTTTTATATTCTAAGAACACTTTAAAAAATGTTAACAAAAGTTCTGGAAGAACGACATTGTACCTTATTAAAAATGTTCCTAGAAAAACCAAATTAAGACTCAAATAAAATGAAATATTAAACCAATTTTCGTGTGTGTGGTCTTTTCTTCAAATCATCCAGCAGTTAGTTTTGAAAACATAAATTTCATAACATGTGCACTGGGCTAACCTCGCTTCCGGAACTCCTTCAATTTCAGTTTTAAAATTGAATTCAGTGAATTTTTCGGAAGAAGAAACTTAAATATTACTTTCCCAACCAGATGACGATGTCGTCATTGAGCCAAGCAAGAAGCATGTGCTAGAGCCATATGTCTGGACTTCGGACATTAACTATATCTCTCCTCTCTTATACGCTCTTGAAAAGTTGAAATGTGAAATCACATTATGGCGGTATATAGAATATAGTGAGCTTTAGAGTGAATAAAAAAAAAAAATAAGAGATGATACCCAGGATGTTCTATAGAATTGCAAGGATCCTGATGCATACTCTACTCAGTTAAACCCTGCCTCGCCGAAATCGCATGTGTGTGCCAACAACGGCGGCGGAACTGGTAGCAAATGATTTGTTTCTCCTGGAATCGCTCTCTCAACTCCCACTTGCCCACTCCTCCCCTTCGTCCTGTCTCCTGTGTAATAAATATCAAGATGGAGATTGGTTTATAAATGCCATGCATTCATTCCATGGCGTGGATTGTCGGTAGCAGCAGAGCAAAGAGCTGCTTTGCCCTGACCCCAAAAAATGTTCACATTTGGATTGAATAAATGGTCCGAAGCTATTATGTTGAGAGATTCTACCATTCTCATCCTTAGATTCCGTTTCCTATAGTGTTGGATTGGTATGTGTGTGTGTGGTTCCATCATTTGGGAGCAAAGTGGAGTCGGTCGGGATCCACTTTATAAATGGGGAGGGCAATATTTTCGGACATTTCCTAAAGGATGCCATTTTTATTAATTTTCTAACATTTATACTCTCTCGCTGGGCCCCAGTTTGGTCGAAACAGAGTTCCCTTAAAAATGGAGTTGGAGTTTCAAGTAGTTGTTATATCGTATCGTCAGGATGTTCGTGAACTTGTGCACACTTCTACTCTACCTATAAACAATTTCAGGATAGCCTGGTTTTGGCCACATCGACAAACGACCACGGCACAGACACCGACGGGGATAACGACGAACGAGGACAACGACTCAAGAGCGTCCCATCTTTGTCGCCATCATCATCATTATCATCATCATCGTAGTCGTAGTCGTCCGTGTCGTCGTTTTTTGAACAAAGTGGAGTGCTTTTAAAACGTCATTTGTATGGATTTGAGTACAAAATGAAATGTTTCCTCACTTTAATGGGATTATTATAGTTGCAAATTGTATTTTATTTTGTATAAAATATTTTCACTACGATATAAATGAGACAAGGAGGAGGCAATGGTAAGTATAGTGAAAAGAAGACAGCATCATCAGAACCGTTTTTGAGGCAGAGAAGTTGGATTAGGAGGAAAATTGGAATTTTCAGCATGAAATATGCTCTCGGCAAGGACTTATCCTTTTGTGAAATGTGTTTGGATTTAATCTCACCTAGGTAATCCCACTTGTAAATTAAAAATTTTAATAGTTTTTTTTTTCAATTTATTTGTACAGGAAGAGTATAACTGATAAAGCGGGTATTTTAATTATTTTTCTTGTTCAATTATGATGGACTTTTACATATAGATAAAGATATATCACTTTAAATGATTTAACTAAATTTTTAAGATTTTACACAAAGTAAAAAGAATGCAAGAATTTTGTGAAAAGTTTATTCTCATCCAACTATTGCACAGAATCAGAATAGCGATTTGATAAGAATCACACCGAAAAAAAGAAAAAATTGATATTTTTATCATATCAAATTAATTTTTTTTTTTTGACGTGATAACGTCTTATAAAAAATCGATGAACCATGGCAGCCACCACAAAAAAGTGACGCCGTTTTCTCCCGTTCCACTCTCGCACTTTCGCAGTGCATTTGAAAGATAATAACCTAAAGTTAAATACATTTAAAGGATTTTAAAAAATTCCATCTTTTAATAGGGTAAATAGGGGTAAAACAAAATTTTAAAAAATTGGCTATTTTCTAAACGCGAAAATGTAAAGAGTTGAAGTTTTTTTTAATCAATAGATAAATTTATTGCAAGACTGACAATGGTATTGAAAAAATTCTAACAAATTTCAAAACCAAGCTATTAATGGTTTTCTAAAACTAAAACATGAAGTAGTGATTATAGGTAGGGGAATTTTTTTTTTGACTATTTAAAAAACGTCATTTGAAAGATGATAAAAAAGGTAGGGGTCTGATACGGATTTTTTTTTTTTAAACTCTGCGTTTCGAAATAATATGAATTTTTGAAAAACACCTACTTATTTTGGGGGTATTTTTGGGTGAATTTTTATTTTTTTTAATTTTTTGTAGCATTCAAAATATCTCAAGCTTATAGAACATGTAGTCTATGACTGTGCGGATACATGTGCAAAAAATTGGTATTTCAAAATGGCGTTTGACCGAATAACGGCAAAAACAAGTTTTTTTGTCCCAAGTTTTTTTTACCTTTCTTAACCGTTTTTATTTGTATCTTTTTTTCTTCAAGAGATAAATACATGAAATTTATGTTGTAGATAGATATTAGACAGGACTATATCTATATTTTGTAGTCACAATTTTGAAAAAAGGTAAAATAAAGTTTTATTATTCAACAAGTTCTATCTTTTGATCTAAAGCAAATACAAATTTGATTTAACTTTAGTGAGCATCCCTATGATGTTACCTTTCATTTGGTATATCACACATAACTGTATATTCACTACAAGCTACACAATGTTTAATTAAAAAAACTTGCGAAATACCTCAAAACACCTGTGGAGATCTGTTGATCATGAACACAGCCAGCAATGTGGGAAGTGCCGTAATCTCAGTTTTCTACCTTTTTTTCTAGGCATCGCAGAAATAAGATTGAAACGTCATATGAAAGGTGAAATTATAAGCTTTTACATGATATACAATTTTTATAGGTTGTCTAAAAAAAATTGATTCAATAGCGTGAGAACATAAAATTATATGTTTTTTTTGCTTTTTTTGATGAAAATTGATCGAGTTCAAAAAATTCTATCTCTTTTTGTAGATGCCTAATAGACATGATCGATATATATATTTTGAGCTGAAGCAATAAGCTTTCAGGTTGTATAAAATTTATTATAGATTGTTATATCAAAAAAGTGAATTTTTGGGTGATGGAAATGATTTTTTCACTTTTTATCATAAGAAATGATTTGTTTTAATAAATTATTTTAATACTTTTTGCGTATTGTAAAAATTTAAAAATGGTTTTATTATTTAGAAGAAATACTTAGCTTTTTAATGGTACAATTTTTTTTTTGTAAGCTTTTAAAATAAAAAAAAAATTAATATAATGAGAAAAAAGTAACTTTTTTTAAGCTTTTTCTTGTAAATTATGATTGTTTGAAATAAATAAACGCTTCAATTGACTCATTTTAAAAGCACACAACCTGTTTTCTTACGAAGTTATCACGTAAGATCATCGTCCGTAAACTGGCTTAACAGACAAGCTCTTTTTTTTAATTTAATTCTATCTTAATTTAAATTTACAGTTTTATTGTAAATTTGAAATGAAACAACGTCAAAATAACATTTAAATATATCTATATTTTTTAACAAAAAAAAAAAAAAAAAAAAAATAGAAATTTTTACAATAAAAAAATTAATTTTGAACTACTTTTTTTAGATTTTTACACCAAAATTTTTTAAATTATCATAAAAGAAAACAAAAATTTTGCTTTAAAAAATAAGGCCACTTTATCAGTCGAGTCATTCGACCGATTTTATAATCTCTTTCGGATTTTGAAGCTTCCAATATATTCCCTAACCTAGTGAATGAAGTATGTATGTAGTTTTGGATTTTCAGAATACGCTAAAATATGATTATTGACATGGTGCTTTGTTGGTAGTTTTCATTGGAAATGAAACAGAAGTGGGTAGAATGTCAATTTGGCTGTCATTTAAACGAAAAGCTTTAAGGTCTTATTGACTTGTGTAATAATCAGATCGTCAGATCCTTTGCTTATCAAAAAATCGCGACTTCTTTCATTCCAGACGAATATTTCTGTCTATTTTAATGAAACTAATAAAAATGAAACTAAAAAAAAAAACAACTATAAATTTTTACAAAAAACTTAAATGAGCAACAGCTCTATATCAAACAACATCACCACAACAATAAATACTTCAACTACTGGTTGCTAGCTAGCTAGTCAGCAATTCAGCAAAAAAAAATTAAACAATGCGAAAGAAAAAAAAAATTTTAAACAAAGAAACAAAAACAAAAAAATGGCCGTTTTTGCGTTGCGTTGATGCCCATGGATTCAAAGTTACACCGGATGCACCCCAACGGGATTAACAACACGAAATCCAATTTGTATATACGCAAAAACTATGGCGCGCGAAGTCAAAAGTCGACGAGTGTTTGATTTATTCTTTATGGCAGATGCATTGGCCTGTGTAACGCACCAACTCTTGCGAAAATCACAGTAGACTGGACTTTGGGGCTTTGAAACATGCGGACACAATATATACGAGAGGGCTGCCGCACCGCTGCCGGAAGGGTATACCTACCACCACCATCAACATTCAGTGGGAGTTGTTGTTATATTCATTCCTTTTCTATTTTGCTTTTGTTGTTTATTATTGTTGTTGTTGTGGAAATGGGTGCAGCCTTTAAATGCATGCAACAAAACAATAATAAATCAGGGAGTAAAGGGCGGAAAAAAGGTATTAAAACACACAAAACAAGTCGACGCTCATTTATTCGCTTACTCGCAGTTTAACCACCATATATCTCTCCACCGTAACAACCGCCCCGCCATCTCGTTGGCAAAAGGAATTGTGTTGCTAAGGACAAAGGGAAGCGTCTCTGCGATATTGCTCTCCTGAGTCCCTCCTGCCATTTCTGGCCTTCAACCTCATCCGTCAAAGAATATATAACGAGTAATTGCCTCTCCAGTAACTGATGCAAAAACTGCCTTGTATACGGTACGCACAAATTCACATACCATACGCAAAGAAGGGGAGGGAGGGGTAAGGAGGGTAGAAGGGCAATATAAAGTGTATACACGGCGGAATATGGAAAACAATAAATGAAAATAATTAAAAACGATGAATCGAATACTTAAGCGCTTTGAAAACGGACAAAGTTAGAAAAGTTTTCTCCGGCCAATTCACCGATGACGACGACGACGATGATGATGATGATGATGACGCTAAGTGGCTTCTCCAGTATCGTCGATTTTTTTTTTTTTTTTTTTTTTGTATTAATATTTTGTTGTTTCAATACTTAAGAGCCCAGAAAAGAGAGACCAAAAGAGCAAAAAAACACTTGAAAAGTTAATAAATATTCCCGAACAAGTATAGGAAGGGGAGAGGGCAGAGGGAAGGTAATTCTAATGGATGGGGTGGTTTCCAGGCTTTATAATATGTATGTTTGAAGGTACATTGATTTTAAAGAAAAAGTTGGTACTTAACAAAAAACTTAAAAACTCACCGCTCCCTCTCTTATTCTATACCAAAAAAAAAGTGGAGAGAGTAGAATCAAATTAAACGGTCAATTACAAGTGTAAGCTGCCATTTATGCAAGGAGATTTTCAAACTTCAATGGTAATTTCAAGGATTTCTAAGAAGCTTGTTTTCAAAATTGGCTTTAAAATGAGCAATTTTTTTCTTGTTCTTTTTTTTGTATTTAATGGTTCGTATGGAGCTTAGTATGAAAAGGTTTTTGTGCTTTTAGGTTATAACTGCTCTTAAGACAAATTAAACACAATGAAAACATTCAAAGAAATAAGGAAGTAGGGGATTTATTTAAACAAAACTTAATTACCTTTGTTAAAAGCTAGCATAAATCTTATATCGTTTCATATCAATAAAATGGGGAAATAACATCAAAAAGTTTAGAAGTTAGTTTCTGATATTCTTTTCTCGAGTGAATAGAAAAAAAGGGCTTGTCTGTAAAGCTGGTTTACGGACGATGATCTTACGTGATAACTTCGTAAGAAAACAGGTTGTGTGCTTTTAAAATGAGTCAATTGAAGCGTTTATTTATTTATTTTAAACAATCATAATTTAAAAGAAGAAGCTTAAAAAAAATTACCTTATTTCTTATTATATTAATTTTTTTATTTTAAAAGCTTACAAAAAAAAATTATACCATTAAGAAGCCAAATATTTCTTCTAAATAATAAAACCATTTTTAAATTTTTACAATGCGCAAAAAGTATTAAAAGAATTTATTAAAAACAATCGTTTCTAATGAAAAAGTGAAAAAATCATTTCCATCATATCACCCAAAAATTCATTTTTTTTTAACAATCTATAATAAATTTTATACAACCTGAAAGCTTATTCCTTCAGCTCAAAATATATATATCGATCATGTCTATATGGCATCTACAAAAAGAGCTAGAATTTTTTGAATTCGATCAATTTTCATCAAAAAAAGCAAAAAAAACATATAATTTTATGTTCTCAAGCTATTGAATCAATTTCTTTTAGACAACTTATGAAAACTTTTATATCATGTAAAAGCTTATAATTTCACCTTTCATATGACGTTTCAATCTTATTTCTGCGATGCCTAGAAAAAAAGTTAGAAAACTGAGATTACGGCACTTCCCACACTGCTGGCTGTGTTCATGATCAACAGATCTCCACAGGTGTTTTGAGGTATTTCGCAAGTTTTTTAATTTAACATTGTGTAGCTTGTAGTGAATGTACAGTTATATGTGATATACCAAATGAAAGGTAACATTATAAGGATGCTCAGTAAAAATAAATCAAATTTGTATTTGCTTTAGATCGAAAGATAGAACTTGTTGAATAATAAAACTTTATTTTACCGTTATCTTAAAATTTTGACTACAAAATTGATTAAAATTTTGCAAAGATATAGTCCTGTCTATTATTTATCTACAATATAAATTTCATTTATTTATCTGTTGAAGAAAAAAAGATAAAAATAAAAAACGGTTAAAAAAGGTCAAAAAACTTGGGACAAAAAAAACTTGTTTTTCCCGTTATTCGGTCAAAAACCATTTTGAAATACCAATTTTTTGCACATGTATGCGCACAGTCATAGACTACAGGTTCTATAAGCTTGAGATTTTTTGGATACTACAAAAAATTTAAAAAAATAAAAACCCACCCAAAAATACCCCAAAATAAGAAGGTTAGTAGGTATTTTTCAAAAATTAATATTTCGAAACGCAGAGTTTAAAAAAAAATCCGTATCAGTACCCTACCTTTTTTTTATTATCTTTTGAATGACTTTTTTCAAATTATCAAAAAAAAAATTCTCCTACCTATAATCACTACTTTGTCAAAGGTCTACCTCATGTTTTAGTTTTAGAAAACCATTAATAGTTTGGTTTTGAAATTTTTTAGATTTTTTTCTATACCATTGTCAGTCTTGCAATAAATTTATCTATTGATTAAAAAAAATTCAACTCTTTTATTTTCGCGTTTAGAAAATAGCCAATTTTTTTAAATTTGGTTTTACCCCTATTTACCATATTAAAAGATTACATTTTTTGAAATCCTTCAAATGTATCTAACTTTAGGTTATTATCTTTTAAATAAGCTATAGAAGATTTTTGTATCTCTAATAGTTTATTTTTAATTTTTAATTGGAATTTTTGCGGCACTGCGAAAGTGCGAGAGTGGAACGGGAGAAAATGGCGTCACTTTTTTGTGGTGGCTGCCATGGTTCATCGATTTATATGACGTTATCACGTCAAAAAAATGTTTGACCTGTTTGACTCCAAACGAGCCAAATCTTGATCACCTTTGAACTATCGACTGATTTCACTAAAGTTCATTCTTTCCAAGATCATGAGATATTTCCAACCAAACATATTTTTTTTTTTATTTCCGTTGAGTTACATTTTATTTATATTAACAGGTTTCTTAACTACATAATTTCTCGTTGAGGGCCATTGGGTTGGTGCTTTGTTTGCCCCAATGGAATATACGCCCCTGGGAGAAATAATTATGAAAGAATGGCCGGGCTTTGAGGCTGATGATCTTTGTTTTGCGAATATTGATTTTCAGCTCCTGATTTGCTAATTCTCGCTTCACCCTTGTTATCATTTTTGATGGAGATTCATAACCATGTGAGAATGTCAGTGTACGTTTATAGAATAAGATGTCAAAGTCCCTTGATTTTCTCCGTTTACTGTCAAAGCTGCGCGAAGTGCACCACTCATCACCAATTAAAACAATATTGGTGATAGTATGCAACCTTGTCTGTCTCCATTTTTACTTGCGATATAGGCAAAGTTTAGGATTCGGAAAAAAATCGAACTCGAAATAACAATTTTACATGACATTACGATGATAGAGAATGCCAAAAAAGTGGGTCCGGCAATTCTATCTGTCTGTCTGTCTGTAACAACCTCAAGCTGCAGCCTAAACTACTGGAGCTATTTTCTTCAAACTGTGTTGGGAGGACAAATTGAAATTTTTTGTTAAGGAGCAAAACTAACAGTACCTGTCATATAACGGAAATAGAAAAGTTAATTTATTTCAAAACTGGCTCTAACGATTTTGATTACAATTTTTGTGTATAGTATTACACATACATAAGAGCCAACTTTTTTATTTTTATTAAAAATATTTTTTGTAACGTTACCTGTCAAAGAACGGTTTTTTTTTTTGTTTATGAATTTCTAGTAAACGACACAACAGACTTCAACCAAAATTTTTATACAAAAACTTTAAAACAAACGTTATTTAAAAACTTTAAACATTTTTCAAAAAACACATTTTTGGATTTTTAAAAAAATATTTCAATTTTTTTTTTTTTTTTTGAAAAATCGATTTTTTGAAAACGTGTTGATGAATTCAATCGAAATTTCGTTTTTGTTGAATAATATTTTCTTAAAAATGTCATACCAACTTTTTATTTTTGAAAAATGTTAGGAAATTTTTATATCTATAAAAAAAATTATTTTTTTTTTTTAAACCACTCTAACGATTTTCGAATTTTTTTTTTTCTAAAAATTCCTTTTTTTCAAGAAATCAAATTGCATACTTGGTTTTGTGTAAAAGTTCATTAAAATCGGTGTTTAATTAATTATAAAAACAGATTTTATTTTTTGTTTACACTACTTACATAATTATATGAAATTCCTTAAAAATAAATAAAATTAAAATTTCTCAATTTTTTTCGATAAAAAGCTTAAACATAAGAGTTACTTTTATTCATCTGACTCCTGTCATCGTGCATCAAGTTTAGCTTTCGGATATTGTTTTAATGTGTCCCTGAGCAGTTTTTATGATTATTTTGAAAAAACTCTCCAGTTAACGCATTTCATCAGGTCTCAGTTTTTTTAAAAATTCTTCTAAATAATTTTATTTAACGAATTTTTGAATCAAAATGCTTCCAGGCTCATACCTATTATCATGCATTTTCACTAAGCATTTATTTATTTTTAGGAAATTAGCAAATTTTCAAATTTAGATTAGATTTTGCAACAATTTCCAACATAAAATTTAATAATCTTTTTAATATTTATCGAAAAACAATGATTACAAAGTGTATTTTTATATACAAAACTTGCCACCATTATTGCCTGCACACTTGTGCGTTTAATGGCAATCCTCAGGCTATTTTAATATGGACTGAGGTTTCGTTAAACTAAAACTCTTTTATATAATAATTAGACTAAAACTCCGCAAGAGGGAGTGTGTGTAGTGCAGTGCAGAGTGTGCAAAAGGGGTTATTTTAAGCTGAAAATACGGTAACATTCAAATAACAATTACGCATTATGACGCACTAATCATCGCTGAACGTTTTGGATAATAACATTAAAGAGAGGCCTTTGCGTTGCGTCTGTCGTCCGTCCCACAAATGCGATAAATTTGTTGCGCTTTCCTCTGATGGCCGGCGGGTGCGTGCGGCAACGACGGCAAAACCAGTGATAGTGAGCTCTAGAGCTGTGTTGTTGCATAGTTTTAGGAGCCATTTTGAAAACCATGCGAATGTGTTATTATTACAAACATGTATAAACATCGCCATCGTGCTGCATATTGGACGCCATGGACCGGCAATACTTCAGCATCTGGATGTCATGGGTCTCGTTCGACTCTCGAGTGGCATGCGACGACGATGCGATGTGTTCCCGATTAGCGCGAGCGATATGTGCCATTGTGGGTTTAAGGTTCGGGTTCGGATGAGAATAGGTGGGTGGTTGGGTTGAAAACGGTGGTGCTTAGAGAGTTTTTGGGGTCGATGTCAGAGTGAGATGGTGGTAAAATGGTGGCAATGGTGTGGTTGTGAGCCAGTGTCATCGTATCAAACGGGACTTTGGAATATAATCTTAATTTGAAACTGTACGAGCGTATATATGCATACGAGAGAGAGGCCATGGCCGGCTGTCCCATTTGTCTGGCGTATTTGGAAGGTTAAAATAGCTTATCGGATTGTGTATAGCGCGATGGCGATGATTTACGGATGCAAATGATGGCCCTGTACACAAACACAGACCCAAAAAAAAAAAAAAACACTGACACGAACACATTGCAAGCATTACCATAGCAAAAGCACCACCATCAGGCAATATTATGATTTGGTGAAAGTTAAATCGTGCGCAGGGTGCCTTTTACCTGATATTAAATTTCAAATGAGTTTTCGTTCATTTGCAGAGATTAGATTAGGTAGAGTTTTTGCACGAATATTAAATTACTATAAAATTTAATGAGTTTTTTTAAATCGAATTTTAAATTTTAAGTTGTCCTTGCTGAATGATTGTTTTAACTGAAAGCATTTGAAAAAATGATTAAAGATATAACTTTTACTTAAACAGAAAACTCCTTATTGTTAAAATAACGCCTTTTGGTTATAAATTTCATCACTAATATAAATTTCATCAAAAAAAACAAAACCGACTTCTATGATTCAAAACGGGGTTTTATGTTTTTTTTAATAGTTCCTATGGCTTTAACTGAACGAAATTGAAATGGGACCACACTGCAGCCACTAGCTTTCCAATACAAAAAGAATTATCAAAATTGATTGACTCTGTCCAAAGTTATGCGGTAACAAACATAAAAAAAAAACAAAAAAAAAATACAGACGAATTGAATACCTCCTCCTTTTTGGAAGTCGGTAGAAAATATAACTCAAATTCCGAATAATTACTTTTGTTGCATTCATACCCTTCTTTGGCTAGCCAGCATTTCATCATAAAATGGCATCAGTCATAGTCGGGGCGCACTTTATAGGTTCAGAAACTGTTTGAGTTAATTTTTGCAAAACAAAGTTGTTTCAAGATTCTAGAGCACTTCCGGCAAGCACACTCTGCAGGGTAAATAAAATATTATATTGAAGCTTCCCTGCAATATACCACAATAAGGAGTTTGTCAATCGTCAAAACAAGCGGATTCCGCATTAAATTAAGCGGATTTTTGCATGGTTTTCTACCGATATTTCATCAAATTATTGTAATGCGTAAATTTAAAAGAAATCCACTTAATTTAAGGGAAAAATTATCTTATTTGTATGTGGATACATTTTAGTTTAAAAAAAAAAGAAAAAACAATGACAGCCACTGGGGATCGAAACTACAAATGTTGGGTTTCTAGACGAGTGTTTTACCATCAGTCTATTTCGCTGTTGGAAATACGTATGACTTACTGCAACTTAAGAAGAAGCCTGACTAAAATTTTTAAATTAAAATTTTTTTGTCGGTTCTTTCAGATGAAAATTTACATTAAAATAAATGAAGTTCACCTTAAAGCTAACAGAATTTAAGCGGATTCCACTTGTTTTAAGCGGAAATCGTATTGTTTTAGAAGGGCGGGATTTAAGGTGGCCATCATCTTATTCTAAAATGCATTTTTTTGTCTCCGTGTATGCCATACAAAAATAAATTTAAAATCTCGCTATTGTAACGCTAATAAATACAACGATCTGATCTGGATCACGGGAATAATAAAACATAGCTAATGTTCACAGGTATGAACTTCAGAAATAAAACCTGATATAATGTCGAGAGGCGAGCCCTTAGTAAAAACATTGAATACTTAAAACAAAACTGGTAACGTACATTTTTGAAAAGAAAAAAAAAAATCAGTTAAAACTAATTTAAAAAATTAAACTTAATCTTAACTTTAAATTTGAAATCCAATTTTTCACAATTTACTGTCGAAAGCAATTTGATTAATGCACATTCCATTTGACTTAGAGTCACTATTTAAACCGAAAAATATTAAATTAAAAAAAGTAGCTATGTGTAGTTAATATAAGAAAAAGTGAAATGGTAGGTTTTAGAAAAAATAGTTACTTAACATGTTTTAGGCAAATTTACTACAACTTTTTCTCATAATATTTTTCTCTAATAAAAAAAATTAACCGAACTACAAGTGAAAGTCGCAAATAGATTCAAAACAAAATGGCGGCCAAAATTGAACTTAATTTTCTTTATTAATGTTTTCATTCATATTTTGAGCACGAATTGTTGCTGCGAATTAATTCTATACCATATCTAAATCGCTAGTGAATGCTTTTTTTAAAACATAAATTTTTTTCAAATAAATTTCCAATAAGTATGCAACGAATATATGTTTGTAATAATTTTTTAATCACTCAAAATGATGAGAATCAACAAGAACGAACAATGTTATTTTTTTTTTGTGCAAAAATGAAATGAGTTTTGGCAAAAAAAAATACAAATTTAATTGGATGAGATTATTTTATTTATTTCTATTCAAATTATGTTCTTCTTTTATTTACTTAGAAATAAAATGTGTATTTGCCTTGAATAAATAAAATTATTCATGCATTCTATTTTGTTTTTATTTCTCTGTATATACGCTGCACCATTTAAACTCTTAAGCACTTTATTTTCTTTTACAATCTTTAACTAAGTACTCGCACTAACAAAGTCGTTAAGCAAATAGAGTCCAAAAAAATTTACAAATTATTTCCTTTTAAGAGTTCACATCCTGTGCGAACAAGTAGGAGGAACAAAAGAAGCAAAAAAAAAATAAAATAAAAATAGAGTAGAGTTGGAATAAAAACAAAAAAAAAAAATAAGAAAAACTGATCCTTCAGAGTACATACACATTCACATCTTATAGAAGAAAAACACAACACACACAAAAAAAAAAAAACGGGAGGCGGAAAAGTGGTCATTTTTATAAATGAGTTCACAAATTGCTGGGAAATCATAAGTAATTGCATTGAGTGTGTGAAGTTAGCTCTTAAGCCAACATGATTTATGAAGACACTCACGCAGTCCTTGTGCAAGGGTCAAAGGAAACATATCGGACGACTACGACGACACGACCAACCAAACAGCGACGATATAGAGCAACAGCCTTCGTTTCATTTAGTTTGGTCGTCATTTTCAGAGGTTTTTTTTTTTGTCGACTTTTTTTTTTTTTTTTGGATCCCAAATACATTTCATCAGCAAGCAGACTTTTATTAGCTTTTTTTTGGGGGGGGAAGGGTAAGTTGAGAAATGGGATGCCATCATCGTCATCCTTTGCCTTACTGCTATAAAAAAGGACTGTGAGCACATATTTATACTATACGTGATGGAGAATAGCTTTTATACATATTTTTTCTATTTTTGTTTTTGTTGTTTTTAATAGAAAAGTCGATTTTTTTTTTTTGTCTATCGCAGTTTTCTAAACATGTTTTGTGGATATATGGTTGGGGGAGGGGGGTTGAAAACACTCCTATTGTGTGTTTCCTTTTTAATTCGTATAATTTTCTTTTTTTTTAACATTCGTTTTGTAGAAATACATGCGAAAGCTTTTGTTTATTGTCTTGTCTTTCATTTTTTTTTTTCTATTTGCATTCTCTAAGGTAAAATGCAAAATAATGCAACAGTTGTCAAAGCTACACATTTATAGTGAATGGCGCAGCCTTAGAAACTATAGAAAACAAAACCACACTAAGCATGTTTGAAGGTTGCTTTGGCTACCAAAACCATTCCATTTTTATAAAATGCCTTCCACCTTCTCTTGTTTAATGAACCTTTCTTGTCATAAAACAAGGTATATACATATATGAAGTCTATAATATACAACTACAATTGTACAAACACCTTCCATTAGAGCCGATTATGATATTTTCTATTAAATGTTGGTTCTATACAACAATTACATGGAAATATTCGATTTTTGATATTGATAATAATAGGATTTGTTTGACATTTTAGCCTCATGTCTAGTGTCTCCTTTCCCGTTTCGCCTCTCCTGTGTGTAAGTGTCATTACCATTGGTCACGCGAGTAAAAAAAAATTATTGATATTAATTGCTTATATTTTTAGGCTGTAAATTTTGTTTTATTTTGTTTTATGACTTCTTACAAATGGTTATTGTTAGCAGGTGTTTAAGTCATGTTGAGACTTACAAAATGTGGATACTGCATGTCGGAAACACTCAAGTTAAAAAAATTTAAATTAATATTGTTTTTTTTTTTGTAAGTTTAATTTTTAAAAGATACTTGCTAGTATTCAGCACCAAGTAGTGTGAGGCTTTTTACTTACCTACTAAAATAATATTTACTTACTTACTTACCTACTAAAATAAGGTTTTTTGAGAGATTTTGGGGTTTGGAGATTTCAAATGTTTTCTAAACAGTAAGTCGTAGAAGGCTGAATTTTTTTAAGTCGATAGAAAAATTTGTTTGAAAAATTGCTGAAGTGTGAAACAATTGTAAAAAAATTAAGTACTGAGTTTTTTTTTTTAAACAATACAAAAAAGTGGTTACATATTTTAGTAAGTAACATTTTTAACAGAATCTTGAGGAAAGGTATAACAGAAAATAAGAAGTTTAATACAGATTTTTTTCAAAGGCCCTAATATTAGAATATTAGAAATATGAATTTTTGAAAAACACTTAATTTTGTAAAAATATCATTCGGTGGTTTTTTTATTTTTAGAAATTTTTTTAAGTTTCCATAGAATCTCAAACTCACAAGACTTAGGTATAGGTAAGACACATAATTTAAGCTGAAATAATAAGCTTTTTTATGCGATAAAATTTATAGTAGGTTGTAATGTAAAAAGATTGACAAAATGTTATGAGATGAAATAGAAGTAATTTTTTTTTTTTTTGCTTTTTTCATAAAAAAATATATTTTTTTTTTTTTTTTTTACGGGCGGAAATCTTCAAAAGACACTTGGCAGTATTCGACACCAAGTAGTGTGGGACTCTTAACCACTAAAACCACCTCTTTATCAGGACCAATCTTGAGAGATCGACATAAGATTTTTCTTTTTTAACTTTGTAAAATCACTTTGGGGGAAGTTTAAACTTTTAATACTTTCCCATTTTTTTTTAGACCATAAGCTCATGAGGCTTGGTTCTTCTTAATCTCCGAACATGGTTTCTGGTATTCAAGACGGACACCATTTCAGAATTGGTATGACATTGCAGTCTCTGATTATGGGATACAGCGTATTTTTTAACAACTTCTGTAACCGTTTCTATTTGTAAGTCACGATGTAGATCGCTATTTCTTATGTAGGACTTTGTTTTGGAATTTTTGGATGATTTCGGTATTTGTTTTCTTTGTACAGCCCCATAATTGGATACCATAGGTCCAAACAGGCTTTAGTACTTGATTATACAGCATTATTTTGTTTTGGGTTGATAAATCAGAGTTGTTACCAAGTAACCAGTACATTTTTCTATATTTCAAGTTTAGATCTTCTCTTTTCTTTTTGATGTGCTCTTTCCACTTTAGCTTTGCATCCAAAGTCATTCCAAGGTATTTGGCCGTATTGGCGTAAGGTACAGCTTGATTATTAATGAATATTGGAATATTGTTTATCTTTTTATTTGTAAAGTTTATATGTGAAGATTTTGTTTCATTGAGTTTGATACGCCATTTTTCGGTCCAATCTCTGACTGTGTCGACGGCATATTGCAGCTTTACTGCTCCCCTAGAGACACATTTGTCGGGTACCAAAATTGCGGTATCATCTGCAAAAGTAGCCATTATGGTGTGATTCCCAACTGGGATATCCCTTGTGTATAGTAAATACAGGGTAGGACCTAGGACACTTCCTTGTGGTACACCGGCTTCTATTTTCTTCAATTCCGAATATTCTTGATCGTACCTTACTCTAAACAATCGGTCTGAGATGTACGATTTTAATATTTCATAGTACTGTCTGGGAAGATCCCTTTGCAGTTTGTTCTCAAGTCCCTCATGCCAAACCTTGTCAAAGGCTTGAGCAACATCTAAGAAAATAGCTGAACATACTTGTTTTTCTTCTAATGCTTTTTCTATTACATCCGTTATTCTATGAACTTGGTCTATCGTGGAATGTTTATTTCTAAAGCCAAACTGATGATTTGGGATTAACCTTCTTTCTTCTATAATTTTGCTAAGTCTCTTCAGAAGCAGTTTTTCAAAAACTTTTGCCATAATTGGTATAAGCGATATTGGTCTGTAAGACGTCACTTCTGTAGGTGGCTTACCTTGCTTGGGTATGACAATAATTTCAGCAATTTTCCAATGGTGTGGGACATACCGTTGCTTAAGGCATGCATTTATTATATATTGGAGTTTTATGAAGGCTTTCAAAGGCATTTCTTTCATAACCTGAGCAGTAATAAGATCGTAACCTGGTGATTTTTTATTTGATAGTTGATGTAAACACATACTTTTTATTTCTTTTAATCTTACAATTGGTATTTCACTTTCATCTATCTTATCAACAAGCTGTAAGCTATTTTCAGCCGCGTTTGTTGGGTATGGCTTAAAAACATTCGCAAGATGCTCCGCGAAAAGGTTAGCTTTTTCTTTTGGGTTACCGATCCATTTCCCATCTTGAGATTTCAAGGGCGAGTTTAGTAACTGCGGTCTTTTCAGGCGCTTGGCTGCTTTCCATAATGAAAAATCGGTTGAAGCATCAGTCGTTAAATTCTTTAGGAATGTACTGAGTGAATCATTTTTGAATTTATAAATTTGTTTTTTAAGATTGTTGCTTATACGGTTAAACGTTGTTTTATCATCTGGAAATCTAGTATTTTGCCATTTTCTTCGAGCTCTTCTTTTCTCTATTATCAACTCTCTTATCTCTAAAGGATATTTTATTTCATTTTGTCTTCTATTAGAAAATGTTGGAGTACTTTCTTCAGCGGCCTGTTGCACATCAGCAATAAATTGTTCCACTTCATGGTCAATTTGCTCGATTGTATCCATGGGAGATCTTAAATTTATAAAACTTAAAAGCCTTTCTCTAAAATCACTCCAGTTTGTTTTCTTATTTACAAGCTTTGGATTACTTTTTTCTATTACTTCCGATTCACTTAGTGTTAGACTGGAGTATGATCTGATGACAAGTCATAATTACCTTCGACACTAATGTGATTTCGTTTGATTCCTTCAGCTACGAAAAAGTCAATAAGATCTGGTATTTTGTTAGTATCGGAAGGCCAGTAAGTAGGCGACCTGGAGGAATAGAATTCGCAATTGTATTTACGGCCTGCTTGGAAAAGTCTTTTGCCTTTTGTTGATATAAGTCTTGAACCCCAATGGGTGTGTTTCGCATTGAAGTCTCCACCAACAAGAAAGTTATGCCCAAGAAGATTTAATAGATCTGTATAGTCATCTTCTGTCGGGGAGCGCCTTGGTGGGCAGTATATAGCTGCTATCTTAAACTCTTTCTTTTTCATACCAATACTAATAGTTGTTACTTGCATATTTTCATTAGTAAGCTTGGTTTCTTCATAATGTTTTAAAAAAATATTGATTTCAAAAAAATTCATTATTATACTTTTTACCCCTTATATAGACTTAGTTAGTTTTTTTTCTTACAAAAAATATATTTGGCTTTTAGATGGTCAAATTTTTTGTAAAATTTTCACATACAAAAAATGACAAAATGATAAAAATAAAGGTAATTTTTGTTGCTTTTTTTGGTAAGAATTGATACCCTTACAAATATGATACCTTTTTTCTATACAAAACATACAGATAAAAATAATGTCTTAGTTATCAATTTATTCAAACTATACTAAATTAATTTAAAGTTTCCATTTAAAACTGTACCTACGCGATTTGACAGATTTATCATTTTTAATGGTGACTTTAACTATTAACGATAGTGAACAAAAAATTGGGTCTTATTCTTTAGCTTAAATATCATATTATTAAATGGTATTATTATCTTATTAATTTGTATACAAAAAAAAAAAAACTACGAAATAATTGTAATTTTCAATGAACTCCTTTGTATGTAGGTATTATACAAAATAATAATAATTGAATTCATTAAATTTTGCATTTTTTTTACAATATTTTCTTAAGAAAACGTTTTCTCGTAAAATTATCGTGCGTAAAGCGACTTTACACGTAACCATTTTTGTTTTTTTTTTTCAAAATTGGTTGATTCGCATCCAAGAAGGTCTTTTCTAGCTTCCTAATCGTAGAGTTTGAAAAGTTTGTAATAGACAAAAATGTTTAAATAGGAAATGTTTATGACCTGTTAGCTACTTTCTGTGAGTAAAAAATTCGATTTTAATCCAAATTTGGATTCAATACCAGCTTTGTTGCATCTTTCATGTAAATAGTTAAAATTGGATAGAATTCTTAAAATGTTTTTTTTTTATATATATCTCCCATGAATTTTACAAAGAAGAGAAAAAAAGTCCCTTAAAAAAATTTCACCTATTTCACTTTAAAACCTATTCAATGGCAGTTTAAAATGAGGAAATATAAATTGCCATTTGTCCAAGGTTTCTTTTTAAACTTTTTTCAAAAAAAAAAAAAAAAATAATATCAATTTAAACATCACAGGTTTGTTTTTCCTTACTTTACCAAAACTCATTAAAATTCAATGCAATGTCTTGTGTTTTGTTGGTATTTTGTAAAATGTACAAGGCTCCGATTTTATATTTTTATTTTCGGAATATACCAATAGAGTCCAGCCTCATTTGCCTTAACGATGCTTTTAATCCTTTTTTATTGTTATTATAGCATGGACCACAAACTTAAATACAAAAACACGTATTAAAAAGTCCTTTAATGATTAAGTCAAAATATAAATTCGAAATAAATATATATACAATCCTCCTGCCATCCTCCCTCTATCACTCTCTCTCACTCTCTTCGAGGTGAAGGTTATGTTTTTGCACAAAAAGGGAATGTCCTAGCTTGTTGTGTATGGAATATCATGCTCCAGCTCCTTTATTTATGAGTTAGAGTGTGTGTATGCTTGTGCATGTGGATTTGTATTTGAAGAGAAAATTTACAACTCTTCTAACCGGATACAACTTTATAACAGTGTTTATGTATTATGTTTGGATTTTTATGGCCATTTATTTTGTTACCAGGATCAACAGAAATATACACACAAAAAAAAAAAAATTCAGAACCAAAGTGAATGGTCCTGAATTTATTTTTGCCTATACACAAATATAGAAGAAAAAAAAAAAACAACAACACAAACCATTTATGGTGCAGTGTGTGTATATATTTATTTTTCCGATTCACTCATGTTTGCCAATTTAGTCGTTACCCTTATCCCTATATTACCTCCTGCCCCCTCTAAAAAGCCACTTTTTGTATTTGCCAGAAAGCAAAAACACACATTTTTTTGGCTGTGGTGGTGGAGACGATGGAGGGCGGTGGTGGTTCTACCCCAAAATATATGGCATAGAAATACGAACCAGAATTAACAAAAAAAAACGGTTGTTGCATGTGGCGACGGATATGGCAAGAGGAACCACTCGCATACGAATTACTATATTAACCAAATGTTATACCAATTCTAATCAACTTTATATATTTACCAACCAGGCTAGAGCACTGCGCAGCGTTCTATGGTTAAGGATTTTATAGAGTGGGGGTTAGTGTAACTACAGCCCCTTGGGGGCTGAAACTCTTATCAAGAAAAAAAAACACCCAAGGGATGTGGAATATATGAAAAAAAAAATACTCAAAACTTGTTTGTAGAATTCTACACAGGGAAAAAATATATATAAATTCTCTAATTGAATCAAATAGTTGCCTGTTTAAATTTGCTATGTTTAAATATGCAATCATTTTTTTTCAACATTGAACATTGGAGACCAATTGGGACGCAAATACTAACCGCGATAGAGAAACATTTTGGCTACATACAACAATTTATTTTTAAGTAAAATCTTTCGCAAGCTGTCCCAATATTCATATGGATTGCATTATTTTGAAAACGAGAAACTGGTGTGCTAATTTTCAAGTAGGTGTTTTTGTTTTTCTTTGAAAGAAGAATGTCCAAAAATTATAGGACAAAAAACCTAGCATCTACTAAAGTGACACAAATATGGCTTGAAATTGCATCAGCAAGGGCGGATCCAGGATTTTTTTTCTGGGGGGGGGGGCACAAGGGTCGGATTGGCAAAAAAATAACAGTATCATACTACTGACTGACAAGCAGCGAATTTTAACGACGCACAGTGCGGTATTTTAAATAAATAGCCTTTCTATAAATTATTATCATTTCATCACAAAAAATTTTCCCACTTTTTTATGAGAAAAGTAAAAACAAAAAAAAATTTGAAAATGTTGGTTTTTGAACAGTTTTAACGATTAACCTCATTTTTTATCATTTTTTACTGAGATACAGCCTGTCGAAAATCCTTAAAAAAAAATCATAATTTTTTTTTGTTCCCTTCATTTTTTGGGCTAGTGTAGTTTTTGAGATATTAAGTTTTAAAGATTTTATATACGTAAAATTTTGCAATATTATGGACATATTTATACCATTATTTAATGACCTGGTAGTTTTTTGTCAAATACTAAAGACCACATTCTAATAAATATTAAAGTTCCTAAGAATACAAAAAAAAACTGAAACATACTTTTTTCCCGGCAAACCCAGTTTTTTTTTATTTGCATTAAAATTTATATCTCAAAAATATTGTGTTCAAATTGTAGGTCTATTGGAGCTAAATTGACCAAGTTATGAGTATTTTAATATTTCGCTTAAGAACGTTTTAGTCCGAGTTCAAAACTTTAAATCGATCTCTCCACAACTAATGTTTTTAAAGCCGGTTCACCTCATCACTTCAAAGCTACTGCACCGATTCTATTGAAATTTGGAATACTATTTCTTTTCATGTTTTTAAAGGTATCCCTGGAGAAATTTTCCCAAAAACATAATATTTATAAAAATCTATAAGTAAGGGCCGCTTTTGGGAGTTTTTTTTTTTTTCAAGGGGTCTTTACTATTTAATAAAAGGTTAAGCTATGTGGCGTGTTGTGCTATTTTAAAAACACTAATGTTAAAAAAAACAACGCAAATTTTTTAAGTGTGTACTTCAACCCCTCCGTATGAAAAAAATAGAGTTGTATATACAATTAAATTTTTTTAGAATACAATCCAAACCTTGATTGTCGATGTCCAGTCCATATCAAAATTTTTCACCAAAATCACTTTGAAGTTAAAAAAACACTTAGAAAATTCACTTTTTTTTTAAATCGAAAAAAAAAATTCGTGTTTACCCAACAAATAGTCGTTTATTTATTTTTGAGGTGGAGCTTTTCATGGAAGAGGGATGCAACAAACAATAAAATTCGCATTTCCAGCCAGAAATAGACAAGAGTTTCAACCTTTCAACAACTCTTATAATTTGATTTGCTTTAAGTATGAACCAGTTCTGGGGTGGGGGGGGGGGTTCACGTGCCCCGTTTTACTGTCTCTTCGAAAAAAACACCCTTTCATCTAAATTTGAATATGAAAACTCTTTAGGTTTTTTCTTTCTATCTTAAATGCAACGTTTGTACCAAATTTCATTAGGTTGGCTCATCAATTTTGTTTTCACTAAAAAAAAAACACCCTTTTTACTTATAGACATTTTAGATTCTTATTTCCAATCTTAAAAGTAACATAATTGCTGAATTTCAATAGGGTGCCACTTAGTATAACTTAGTTTTTTCCAATATACCCACATTTTCTCTACGCCTAAGACAAACACTCTTGAACGTGAAAAAATGTATTAGACTTATTTTATTCGTTATTCCCATGGGAAAGACAATTTTTTTAATAAATTTTGTAAGGTTATCGTTTATACTATTGATTTCATCGATCTTATCACGAATTTTAGTTATTTCCAAAAAAAAAAAAAACACCCTTTCACCTAAAAAAAAATTATAGACGGCTTAAAATCTTGGTTTCTGTTTTAAATGAACATTTGTATCAATTTTCATTGGGGTACCTAAAATTTTTGTCCCAGTTTTTATGTTACTAAATTAAAATTTAAAAGAAGATTTTGTGAGGATTTATAGAAGCAAAATTTCAAATTAAAAGTATAACTTCGAAAAATATTTTTTTTTTTTATAATTTTAACTATATTTTTTTGTAAACATTAAGTTCCTGAACTATATCAAAGACGATGGCTGACAACTGCCAGACTTTAATTTCTGATGAAAATCAAGAATAAAAAGAGATTTCCAAAATATAATGGCAAAAAAAAATTATCATTGAACAAATCGAAGTTTCCGCTGGTCACTGTGGTGTATGCGTAACATTTTTTTTTTTTTTTTTTTTCAAATCAGTTTATAGACAATTTCTATCGCGTTGGCCTACATGATTGGGTATGCAAACTTAAAGTTATCATATAAAAGAATGTTATAAGTTGTTTTTGGACGTAAGTTCAACGAGATCCACAAGGATTGATTTTTCGATCGAATACTTTTTTGCATGTTGTTTGAACAAATTATTTTTTTTTGTTTTTCTTTTGCCTGAATGAGTTTTCTGTACCTACCAACATAAATACTTGATCTATTGCCAACGAGCTTCTTTATTATTATTATTTATTATTCACTATTGAATCCGAAACTTTTGCAAAAAATATTGAGATGTCACATTTAATCTGTGAATTTTCATAGCCCACCCGATGTTTTTAAGACTTCAAGCACGTCAAAAACCAACGTTGTTATTGGTCGTTAATACAAATTTTATCCAAATATTTGTCAAATAAAATGTTAATTTTTATTAATTAAAATAGAAAAAATTCTTTCACAAAAATTCCTTGCCTTTTCTTTATTTTATAAATCGATTCAACAACTGATTGTGGTAGAAAAAAACAAAAAATATTTTCTGTTTTGAAATTCTTTCGATTAAATGTTAAGTGACATGAAACATCTTTTTTTGTTATGAAAAATATTATATTTCCCAAACATGTAATTGACATGTTTTGAAGCCATCAAGCAACAGATCATAACCATAAAACTAACACCGTTGAATATGCTGCTAAACATTTTTTATAAATATAATAACTTTCTCTTTCTCTTCTCAAACAACAAGTCACTCTTAAACACGCAATGCTGCATTGTCAAAAATGTTGACAATATTTCTATAGAAACAATACCGAATACCACGCCTGCTTGTTCGGCCGATATATTTTTTTCTGGACAATGTCATGGCGTGAATTATTGTCCCTCGATGTCTATTTGGACAACTTTGAACAATAGTAAAACATTCCCAAAACGACTTTATCAACCTTTTAAGCCTCTAAAGCTTTGACAACAATTTAATCAAAAACGACATAATAGAAAAAAAAAATATGAACTGAAACCATAATTATATTGACAAGAAAATTTTTGTTACTACGCCTTTTTGGAGAAAAAAAAAATAGAAACGAAAAAAGGAGTCAACTTTTTCCACTCAAGCTGAAGAAGACAAATAATAAATATCGCTGTGTAGTCCTTTGGAGCCACAGTGGCACAGTCTAACAGAGCTTTAATGACAAAATCGTGTTTTTCGTTTTCATATCTAATTATTATTACCACGCATTAAGCCTCCGACAAAAAGAAGCCCGTAAATTTTTCAAAATACTCATAATCATTAACGTTATGAGCATGACAATTAATCCGACATAAAATGATTCCCAGATAGAGTCAGATTCTTCTTCTTCTTATTCTTGACAATGACAAGGTGGTAGCTTGGCGGTTTTGGTGACGCATGACGACGACGACAGTGGTTAAGTCAAATAAAAAATAAATTTATATATTTTCTTAATTTTGTTACTAATTTTTTTTTTGGTTCCTTAAAAATATTTTTTTGACAAAATATCGCCTTTAATATTTTTTTATATCAAAAACATACCAACATTTAACAAAAAGGAATAAAATGTCCTTGTATTTGTGTTTTCACCCATTTGTCTTGTCGCACGAGAAACACGAGTATTATATACAGCCAAAACCTTCCGGCATTAAGTGTACCCTCTCTCCAAGCCAGATGAAGAGTCTTTTGCTGCGAGAGACCTACGCACACAAAATATTCTACTACACCAGGGGATTGGAGAATATTAAGGGAAAAAAATGAGCTTTAATTGCTTACAAAAAGGTATACATTCAATGTTATATCCTAATGCCATAAATATCTCACGCAACAGGCTATTACGAGCGGATAAACCTTATATCGTAGAGCTGCAAGCTATTTCTTCGACCTCTATTTTTCCGTCTTTAACTTGGATAGTGGTGGAAGGTAGAGTGGTGGGGCTGTTGCTGTTGCGGCCATAAGAAGTGAGTTTTGAATTGTGTTATGCCTTACTTCAAGTGATTCTACTGAGTTAAAAATCTTGGGACATTCACAGGTTCCTATAAGGTTACACTGAGGTGCAACATTTTTCTTAGCTTTTCTTTAAAAAAAGCTTAAAAAAACTATTTCAAGAGCTTAAAATTAACCAAAGATATTGGTTTCAAGAAAATAATAATCAAGACTCTCGAAAAAATTTATCAACCCTTTTACAAAAAAAAATTTTTAATAAAAAAAAATTATAGGTATATTTAAAAAAAAAAACCAATTACATTATCTGGTTTTTGAAAATGTTGTAATTTTTTTATGTTATGGTTATTTTGAAGGCGTCTTAGTTATTTACAAGAAATTCAGAAATAAAAAAAATCAATCTACGGCAGGTACTGTTGAGTGTTAACTGACGTTCAAAAAATATTTTTTCTTATTTTAAAAATTGAGTCTTATTTGCAGCATTATACAAGATTATATTTATCAAAATCGTTGGAGCAATTTTCAAACTCAATTACTTTTTTCTTTTGGTTTTATGACATTTATCGTTAGTTTTGGTCCTTAAAATAATTGAATTTGCATTTTAGGGAATCACTCAAAAAATATTATAAACAATTTTGAAGCTTTGATTTTTTTTTTTTTATCCAAAAGAATTTTCAATTTTGTTGTTAAATATTTAATGCAGAATATACAGGGTGTCCCTCAGTTACCGCCCCAAATGAAAACCTTCAAACCCAATTTTCTACGTGGTTAAGTGGTTTTTTTTCACTTTCATATAATTTTATTTAACAAAAAAAAACACGTTAATGAGTATTAATTTTTCTAGCTTATTAAATCTTGAAATTAAATTTAATTCAATTAAACAAAATAAGCAAACTGAGTGAATTTAAAAAACGAAATTTTTAAATACAAAATTGATTTAAATAAATTAAATCTTTTTCTGAGCTTTATCTATTTGTTCCTTTCCTAACCACAATAGCTCCAAAATAGTTTTCAATTCATTTATAAATCAATTTTGTATTTAAAAATTTTTTTTTTTTTTAATTTAATCAGTTTGTTTATTTATTTAATTTTTATTTTTTTGTAAGAAAATAAACTGGGCTTTAATAAAAAGCGAACAAAATTAATACCCATTTACGTGTTTTTTTCTAAATAAAATTATATGAATTCGAAAAAAAAAACACTCAAAAAACGTAGAAAATTGGGAATAAACTAGAACTGTAATAAATTCTTGATTGGTTGTAAAAAAAATCTTTGGAATCAGACGTTGTTTGGCTAAGATAAAGACAGTTAAGGTAAACGAGAGCAAAAATCATTAAAACCGGCATAACTCGAAAACGGGACGAAAGCTAGCAAATTACCTCATAAGTTTTTCGACTTGAAATGACCTTAGGAATCCATGGTTTTCATTTGGGGCGGTGACTGTGAGACACCCTGTATATAAAAAAGGATTTCAGCATATACATTGAATTTAATTAATAATAAGAAAAATGTAAAAAAAAAAAAAAAAAAACTTTGAAATGGTTTTGTGGTCAAAACGAATCATGGAGTTTGAGTTCCTCGAATTTTAAGAGTTTTTTGCAAAAATTTGATTTGAAAATTTTTTTTTTTGTAATAGGTATCCGATGTACCTATGTTTTTTTTCTGAATTTTATTAAATTTTAAGACCAAAACTATCTAATTGCTTCTGCAAAAGAATTTTTGTTAAAATCGTTTAATTCGCTTGCGGGAAGATCTGAAATGAAAAAAAAAACACGAGTGAATAATTTTGACAGTCAAGGATTTGTCAGCAATGTCAATTGATTTCAATAAAAAAAGTTACTCATTCGTCAAAGTGATCCTATGAATTAAGTTATTTAAACAAATCAACCTTGATTAACAACTAATGAAGTTAGTCAACAAAAAACAAATTTTAATAACTTGTTTCATAGGATCACTATGGCGAATGAGTAACTTTTTTATTGAAAAATCTTAACTTCATTTTGGTAAATTTACATTTGTCGCCAATTCACATAGGGACAGTTTAGAATTTTTAAAGAAATAATTTCAGTTAAACAAAATCGAAACTTTCCATAGAATAAGATATAAATAGAATAAAAATAGAATGAAATATAAAAAAAAAAAAACAGAATTTATGACATTCTCTAAATTGCTTATAGTGCGGAGAAGAAATTTTAAGACAAAGTGTCTCGGGCTGCTCTTCCTTTCATTGTTAGCTATGTGAGGCAACAGACGTTGAACTCTTAGTGAGCGACAAATTTCGTCGTGACTGGAGAGTTAGGAAATTTTGTAATAAGTTTTAAAAATCCAATTTCATTAAGAGCTTAAATGTATAGACGTTCTAAAAGTTTTTTTTTTACAATTTTCACGGGGGTACCATTATTGTTATACATTTTTTTTTTTTTTGGTAATGATTCTAAATTTCAATTTTTCTTAAAAAAAAAACACCCTTTTACTCAAGATAATTTTGTAGACTGTTAAAATTCATAATTCTTTTTATTAAACGAAACTTCTTCACTAATTTTTCAAAAAATAAATTAAGGATAATTTGGATTTGATTGGAGTTGTTACACTGAGGAAAAAAAATTGAAGATGAAACGTCGTTGTTTCACAGATGAACTACTTTGATTTATGTGACTTTAAGATACGATCAAAAATTAACCTTTTTTCCACGTTGATTTAAAAATGTTCATCTTCAACGCAAAATCATTCCGAATAATAGTAAAATCAATGTGGTTTTCATTGATTTCACGTTATTTTATGGTGGCTTTTCCCTCAGTGTACTTATTCATTTTTTGAAGATCTCGTGGCTTTGGTGCCTTAAGTAAATAAAACAATTTTAAGGGTTTCGAATAGTTTTCAATTTTTTTCTTAGTAATAAGACTTCTGACATATTTAAAAAATTTTTTTTGCACCACACTGTTCAAAAAAGCAAGCAAGAAAATTCATCTAACTCCACATGGGTTAAGGTGTCCTTTCGAGTTTCAAAAACTGAAATAAGGGAATAATTATTTTCGAGTTTGAAGTTTCCGGTTTGATTCCAAGATTAAGGAATAATTTCCCATTTACTCAATATCTTCATACTATAACACGACCCACTACCACCCAAAAAAAAGCCTATTTTTAATGCCGTCATCAACCGTACATACACCTTCTTATAGAACAGAAGAGCGGTTGGGTAAGATGGACGACCCACAAAGGAAGGTATAAGTGATTTCGACGAAACGTTTTATGTGAAATGTGCGTTTTATGACGGTTAACTGCGCGCTGGCAAATGGCAAAGTGGGGACTCTTTTAAGGCAAACACGGTGTGAATTCACACACTCATTTTGCAATCGTTATACGATTCGTATTTATCATGCGTGTGGAGAGATAACACAATAGCATCGCTTCTATACCGACCGAAAACCCTCCTCTACCCGCCACCTCTATGTCGAATGGCAATTTCAACATCCAGTTTGTACGGCAAATGTTCCAATTTCCGTTTTGCGTGTGAGGGAAAACGGAGAAACAAGCTAAGGACATGACAAAAATCCTGTTTATGCGATATCTTAAGTGTTTTCGTTTTCGCTGTTGTGCGTATAGCACGCTGCCATAGTCATTTTAAGAAGAGAAAAACCGAGTCGTCTTTATAATGTGCCTAAAGGTACAGAAGTAAGTTTAAAGCTCTGTTGGTGGGGTGGGTGTTCTTTCTACCTTCTTGTAAACCTGGGCAAAAAACCTATACGGAGTATGTTATTTTCATTTAGGGTTCCATTAATACACCTCGACAAAGACTGTACACCAACCATACGTACACCTATAATTTTGAAGGAACTTCTCTAAAATTGAAGGAATGATGGTAAAAGGGAGGGGAGTCTCCCGTTACAACTTAAGGTGATATGTGTGTTATGGCAAAAGGAAAACATGAAAACGCGAGCATCAAGTGATTCACATCTCACAGAAAAGCAAAAAGAAGAGTGTAATTTACCTTTGGTAACGAGGAAAGACACATACAGAATAAAATCGGGCTTTCGCTCTTTCAAAATTGTACTGTAAACAGCTTAAAGAAGGCTTTAAGGGATAAAATAGCATTAGAATATCCATTACTTTGCCTGGCAGCCCACATTTGAATCTGGCTTTTAATCTTTTTCGTGGTTTTTATTGTTTTTTTTTTTTTTTTTTATTATTTTTACTTTTCTGTGAATTGTTTTCTTTTGTCGTTTTTTTTTTTTTTTTGTTTATTTTGTTGAATGAGAGTTTGCAGAGGGACTTAAAAATCTAGTATAAGGAGTCTGAGTTATTATACGATTGAGGTTTGTTTTCTTTTTGGTTTTTGTTTTTCTTGGAAAAGTTAAGTCGAAAATGATATTTTTATTTCCTCAAATAGGTTTTGGAAATTTATACACAGAAATGTGTTGGTTTTAATTATGCAAAATTTGTTTTAAAAGAAAATTTTTTTTTCACAAAAATAAACGACAAACAAATGAGGACAGAGTAAAGTTTTGAATTCCATTTTTGAAGAATTCGATCCTTTTTTATAACAATCTGCTTCATCAATCATAGTGGCTTTTAATATTTAATGTTAATGATCAAAAAATTAACCACAGTAGTCAACTGGTTTCATTACTTGTTTTGCCAAAAAAATTTTGATCTTAAACGATGTTTTTCAAAAAACATGTTACGCATACACCGTAGTGCCCCACAGAGGTTTTTAAGTGGTTCATATTCAAAATTCTGAGATAACGGTAAAAAGATGTTCTTTTTCTACACACGTTATATCTTTTGATTTATTGCACATACAAATTTTATTGAACTTTAATACACATGCTGATGTTTGATATATCACACATAACGGTACGTGCTCTACAAGTTACACAATCTTAAATTGAAAAAATTGAAAAATACCTCAAAACACCTGTGGAGATCTGTTGCCGATGACCAGCTACCAGTGTAGGAAGTACCGTAATCTCAGCTCAGATGTTGTATAGACATGGACGATATAAATATTTTGAGCTGAAACAATAAGCTTTCAGATGATATAAAATTAATATAGGTTGTCATATAAAAAACATGTATATTTAAAGGAGATAGAATAAAAATAGGTAGATTTTTTTTTAAGGTTTCACTTCTACCACGTGTGAATTGCACACATGACTTTTTTTATATTCGTCGAATTTCTCACAATTTTGGCTATTTAAGTAATTGACCATACATCAGCTTTTTCAACTATACTATCGAACCCTTTGTAAGGCCAAATAGTCAAAATTGTAGGAAATTTAACGAATATATGTAAATAAAAAAACTATTTAATGCTCACATTTTGCACTGAATTTTTTTTTTTTTTTTTCACTGCAAAAATATTTTATTTGCAATAACATTTTTTTATGCAAAATATTTTGATTGCAATATTTTTTTTTTTTTTATTTAATGGAAATATTTTTCAGTTGCAATACAATTTTTTTAATGCAAATACGATGATAGAGAATGCATAAAAGCAGGTCTCGTCGCAATTCTGTCTGTCTGTGTCCCTATTTCGAGCTACAGTCTAAAATACTAAGGTGATTTGCTTCAAACTAAGTAGTTAAGGGTTTTTGGCCATTCCTTAGAAATAAAATTGAAAATTTTCTTAAGGACCAAAATTAACAGTAGGTATACATATCATGTATCATACATGTGAAAAAAATGAAATGAAAAATGGAAAACAACGACATGACCAATTTTAGTAAAATTTTCGTAGCTCAACTCAGACTAAAAAATGTTTTTTTAAGAATCACCATACTTTGTATCAACTATATGTAACTGCAGTCGATTCTTAATAGTGCTAAAGCAAATGGTCATTAGAACTGTGTCGAAGCGAAAAACTTGTCAATATCCTTTTCAAGTATTCGTAGTTAAAAGTTTACCATAAACGAATTGAAAAATGGCCGAATATTCAGCGGCATGTTTAGTTTAAATTGGTACAAAGAGCGAATAAGTTGAAGAGCGAATAAGTTGGTTGATATAAATTGCGAGCGTTAGCGAGCAAGGAAATTTTTGTGAAGAAACAAATTTTAACCATTCTTAGACTTTATACAAAAAATTATTTCGCACAATTTTATATATAAAACATTTTATGCATTGAGTTCTAAATTAAATTGGCAATACTTAAAAACAAAAATTTTAAATAATCCAAGTTGTTTGGCATGAGCTAATTATACTTCACTTTGAAATTTAACAATAAACTGAAACTGTTCAATTTTATAATTTGAAACAAAAAAATATCGAAATGTTGTACATACAATTTTAAAGTTCAAGTGATCTCAATTTATAAAGCGTTTCGCCTACTTAAAATAAAAATAATTTTAATAATTTTTTATTATTTTTGTTATTTTTCTTCGTTATTAAATGTTGTACATAGGTACTACAATACTGAATAAATGGATACATTAATTTTCGCTTATATACTGGATTTAAGCTTAACATAGAACAAAAGTGGGTAACAAGCAACTGAAGATATCTCGGACAGTAGAAAAGATGTCGGAAAGATTTAAATAGATTTAACGGTAATATTTCAAAAACGAGATGTGGTCGAATATGTCTGTTAGTGTCCGACCGAAGCTTCGGATTCGGCCTTCGGCTTCGGCCGAATTCGCTCAAAAAAACAACATTCGGCCAAACGTTCGGCTTCGGCTATTTTAGGCCGAAGTTTTGGCCGAAGCCGAAGGTTCTGTTGTTTATATCGAGCATCGTACTAGGCACTGGAAAAAATTTCAATTTTTGAAATTTTTGAATATTTAAGAAAAGATTGCAATTTTTTCTTCGGTAGATATTCAAAAATATCAAAACAAATGTGTGCCATCATAGTAGCCGCCGAACAAAATTTCAAATTTTGAATTTTGGAGGAGAATTCTTGACTTTTTTTCAACTTTAGGCTTCGGCCGGACATTTTCTTTCAGCCTAATAATTCGGCTTAGGCTTCGGCTTCGGCTGAAAATCGACTTTCGGTCGGACACTAATGTCTGTCTTTGGATTCGAGTTCGGCACACCGAAACCCTTTGAAAAAGTATAGTTTATTCTGGGCACCAAAAACCTTGCATAAATACTTGTGGTATTTAAAGGGTTCTTTAAAGAGCATTTTAAGATGTTAGCATGGTGCTTAAGGAAATGGTCAAAGAGACATAAACTCGTTTTTTGAAAAATCCCTTACCAAAATTTGTAATGGTCCAAAAAAATTTTGTTTTGCAAACATTTTTACCAATTTAAATTTTTTTCTTAATCCTTCTCCTACTGCACATCTTCCTAAATCCAAAAAAACAACAAAGTCATTTCATTTATTTTTCTTAGAGATAAGTCGGATTGGTGGAAAAATTTCTATTCCCAACACAAAAACGCACTCCCTTAGAATCATGAAACCCATCACCTTGGCCTCGTCTTCCAAATGCTTTGCCTCTGTTTTCCTACTTAAATGAAGACAAAAAAAAACAGAACAAATGACAAAAAAAATCCAAGAAAAAACACAGAAGAACTTTCTAAGAATAGTACACGAGTAGTATTAGTATTAGCGAAAAAGAAAAGCAAAGAAAGAGAGAGAAAAAAAAACATCATAAAATAAACGGATCGCATAATACGGGTACCTTCGTAATTTTTGCTCGAAGGCAAACAGCAATCGCTGGTGATTGTAGTCGAAGTCGGTCTTGGTTATAGTGTAGCATTACAAATAGCTGCAAGGGGTGGCCAATTGTGGTTGATGGGGGGCGGAGGGGCTTTTGGATGCTTGTTTAGCTTGGCACGACTGACGTCCATTCTGCTGGTTATAGTGGGTGGAACTGGTACTTGCGTTGGGGGTGATGGTTATAACGTATAATACACACAAATCGGTTATTACAGTAATAAGCTTTTCACCCCCCGAGGCCTGTATGTGAATAATTATTGTGTTTTCTTGTTGTTGTTGGGGAAATATTATGCTTAGCTAAGGTGAATTTGTGAATTTGCTCAATTGTCCAGGACTTTTGGTAAATTCGACAACGACATCGATAAATTTATTTATTTTTTTTTTTTTTTTTTTGCTTACTTCGATTCATGATTTTTTTTTTTTGCAGGATTGTTTTCATAAATTTGTTTTTGTGTCCTCGGCAGTCTTTTTACTTAGAAAGGGGATAGGGAAGGAAAAATGGAATTATGCGTGTGTGTGAGGGGAGGGGAGGGTGGTCAGCATTTTGTTTGCCTATGAACTGAATTTCAGAATTCGATATGTGATTCGGTATAATGGTTAATCAGGACATTACAGCTTTCGATTCTTCGTCAGATGGATGGATGACTGCTGAGTAAATATTTTTTTTCCTTACTCTCTTTCTACTAGGGAGCTCGAGCTAATCAATAAGAGTCCGAAAAATGTTCATGAGGCAATTTGGCATATTTGGGTTCCCCGTTTGTGAATCGTTTATGCGGCAACATCTAATTGCAGAGTTTTTTTTTTTTTTTTTCTGAGAAATAATATCATTTCATTTTCAAACAAACAAGTAGACGGGGGGGAAACAAAAAAAAAACTGTTAAGGAAGATGGAATTTGTTTCATTATAATATTTACTCACAAATTATTCTAATTCAATGCAAACGACCGTAAGCAAAATTGTTTTATTTTGTATTTTCTTTTTTCTTGAAAATGTTATTTTGTCTGATTAAGATATTTACTTAAAATAAGGAATTGTTTTGTTGTTTTTGAATAAATAAAATTGCATTTTGTGGTTATAACTAATCAATATGAGGTCAAATATTTGAAATGTATGGGTTATTTTTTGGAATAAGCTCAATAATTGATGTTTAACTAATTTTATTTGCATATATTTTCCTAAATTAAATAAAAAATATTTTCTAAAAATTGATTAATGATTCGATAAAAGTGCTTATTTATATTAAATAGTTAAATGACGAAAGAACTATGCAAGATAAGAAAAATAGTGTGATTTCTGTTCTGAAAAATTTACTACATATTTGTTAAGAAATTTTGGGTATGAAAAAACTGTTTTTCGAGTATAATTCTGGCCCAACCACCAGTGTAATCTCAGTTTGAAATTTTGACATGGTTGGCTTTAAAAAATTCTAACTTTTTTTGTCGATGTCGGACAGACATGGTTGAGGTAAATATTTTTAGCTGAAATAATAACCTTTCATATTATATAAAATCTACTATAGGTTGTCATATAAAAAAATATTTTTAAGGCTGATGGAAGAAAAAAAAATTGTTTTCTAAAAAACATTTTTATTCTTTTTACGAAATGTATAGACTTAAATGTATTTTTGTTCATTTTTGGAAGCTTTTCATACCTATAAAAAATTGATATAATGTGGAAAGAAAAAAAGGTACTTTTTCTTGTAAATTATGATTGGATTCAAAAAATTATTCCATTTTTCTGCAAAACGTATTACTATGTAGATAAAAATATGTAAAGTCTTAATATTTAGCTTAAGTACTGTACCTACTATAAGATGGTATTATTATTTTATAAATTTTTTAACAAGACAGTCAACAGTAAAATAATTTAAATTTTGTACATATGTTTTTTTTATCAAAAGCGCTGTTTCCTTATGAAGTTATCACGAAAAATTTATCGTCCGTAAACCGACTTTACAAACAACCACTTTTTGTTTTTTTTTAATAATTTCATGGAAATTTACCAAAAAAAAAGTTCTCGCAAATTATTTATTGCCAAAAATTAAAAAAAAAAAAAAAAACAAGAAATATAAATCAAATTTGAAATGTATTACAATTTTATATTACTCATACGCCATAGTGTACGCACCTTCCAACAAAGAAATTTCTCTTGAAAATAGAAAAAAAAAGAGTGCGTATATTTGTTCATGGAAAATTTGAATGAAACTTTTGAAATATCATGTTTCATTATGTCCACATTTTAACAAATTGATTTTAAATTATCATTTAGCATCTTCTGAAAAATAAATTAAAACAGCTTAAAAATTTAAATTGTGAGAATTTACTACCAGGATTTTTTCTTTTACATTTTTTTTTAATAGAGAACCATTTTAATAAACAAATATTCCTTCTTGTTTGTAGAATTCATTTTAATAAACTCTTCAGAATTTTTGACATCACAGGCTTGTATACAATTTGTCCTTTAAAATATATTATATGTATCTTAATTTATTATCCCTCCTGTTTTTGTCCTTGTAATAAACAAACTAAGAACTATAATTAAATATTTTACAACCAATTCAATTCAGTGGTCATTTTAAATTCTTCAATAAAATTTCATGTTATTTTATAATTGTAAAACAATAAAACTGAAATTAATATTTTCTCTCCATTATTGGCTGCCGGCCGGCCGGTGTGTTTGTTGAAACCGGTCGATTGGTAAAATAAATTAAATGAATTTTAAAGACCTAACTTTGTTAAAACCGTCCATTTTAATAAAATCCTTCTTCTTTCCAATTTCGATATCGTAAAAAATACTTTTTTTTATATTCCAACAATAATGCATTCAATTTTCGAAACACCTCGCTTCTCTATCGGCCAACCGAAAACAACAGCAAAAAAATTAATAAAAAAAAAATATCTGCATTCGTGTAATTAATAGAACCAACAACGAGCATTCCAGTACAGTAGTTGGGCGTCATGCCGTGCTGCACAACAGGCACTTCCAATAATTCACTAGGATATGCATGTGTAAATATTTTCTGACCACAAATGAGTCTATTTTTTTGTATTTTTTTCATTTTTATGAATTTTTTTTTATAAATATTGTTTTAACTGAGCTGTTCATGTGCTTCAGAATTTTTCAGACTGAATTTCTTCTTTTGGTCGTTACCGAAATTATTGGCAAATAAAAATATGGCCTATACACATTTTTTTCAAAAAAATAAAAAAGATGGGGCTTTGTATAAAAAAAAACCCCAACCGTGCGAAAGGGATGTTTTTCGTGTATGCAGTCAACACCAATTCAATACAGGAAACGAAACACAAAAAAAAAGGACACGCAGCCATAACTTTCGTTTTTATGCCGACGTGGGTGTTTATATTGCACGTAGCCAATTAATTTAATTTTCAATGTGCTGTGTGCAGCAGCAACAGCAGCAGTTGCAGTAGTGTGGTGGCTTTGGTTAAATGCCATTTGCATTGCACCAATGTTCTTTTTTTTTTTTTGTTCTTATTGCCGTGCTACACTCTTGTCCGTCCTGACCAAAAGCAAAGTTATTTATTTCGCTTTTGTGTGGGTGGGTGTGGGCTGTGGGAGATTGGAGAAACAATGCATATATTGAGAATTGAAAAAACGGAACAAAAAAAAAAATATAAAACACAAACTTTCAATAAACCATTTATAAGCGGTTTTCGAATTCAAAAATTCTGGTTTGAGGTTTTCTATTAAAGGGGATTTATGGGGAATTAGAAAATAATTAGTGTTTACACGTTAATAATCTGGAACAAGTGCTAATTGAATATAACAGTCCAGGTGGTGAATTATAATTTTTTTTTTTTTTCAAATAATATTCAAACATGTTTGTGGGGCGTGTCTGGGGTTTGTAGGGAATAAAGTTTAGAAAAAGTTTGCAGTAAAAAGTAAAATTCATACAATTTTAGAAATAATAATAATTAAACTTCTATGACAACTTGAAATTGTTTTTTAAGGTTAGAGGTTTTTTCGGGTTGGGGTCAAAATTCTGCCGGGGTCAAAATTCTTTTATCAAATTCTGCTTTCAAAATTCTGCTTTTCATAATTCTGCTTTTCAAAATTCTGTTTTTCAAAATTCTGTTTTTCAAAATTCTGCTTTTCATTATTCTGATTTTCAAAATTCTGCAAAAAATTAAAAAAGGGTTTGGAAAATGTTAAAAAGCGCGCGCTTTTTAATATTTTCCAAACCCTTTTTTAAATTTAATTTTTGTTTTGTTTGTATTAATTTTTTTTTTATAAATGAATAAATTTGAAAATATTAAGAAAAGGTTTTTAATATAAAACATTTCCGAAAATAATTAAAAATTAATTAATTTATCAAATAAAGATGAATATTGAAAAATTTGAATAAGAAAAGGAATATTTTGTAACAAACAACATCGGTTCCAATTAGTTTACATATTTTATTTGAAAGAAAGTCAGTATATGGAATTCAAAAAATATTTGCGACACTTAAATAAAAAAAAATTAGGAAAGTACCAATGTTGAATTACATTAATGAGGTGTATTTTTCTTTAGCCAGTGCATATGCTATATAAAAAAAAAAAACAGAATTGGCAGAATTTTTTTGTTCAAATATAATGCTGGCAGAATTTTGAAAAGCAGAATTTTAAAAAACAGAATTTTGAAAAACAGAATTTTCGCTAAAAAAGCAGAATTTTGAAAAGCAGAATTTTGAAGCCAGAATTTTGACCCGATCCCGGTTTTTTCAAAACTTATTATTTTCTGTTCAATATTTTTAATTTTTTTTTATAATAATTAGAGTTCATGCAATAAACAATTAACTTAAAGAATACAGAATTTATTTTAATTAAAAGTAGTTTTTATGGGTTTTTAAGACAGACAAACAGTAAAGGGGCAGTCTTGCCCCCTCTTCCCCTATACTCTACAGATTTTGGACTTATCAATTAACACAACTTGCTTCTAATTTTTTCTTGAGATACATTTTTTCTATAGATAAAGCAAGTTCAGGACTCGTAAAAAAATTTAAATTCTAGATAACAATGAGGCATTGCATGCCTTATTTCAATTTCTCCTTTAGAACCACCCTAATAAACAATTAACTTCCAAGTTTGAAGAAAATTTCTTCAGAAGTTTAGGCTGTAGCTCAAGGTAAATGCAGACAGACAGAATTTCGGAACCCGTTTTTTTTGGCATTCTCAATCCATGAATGTCATGTTTGATTTAATATCTCCAGATTAAAAAACATCTAAAAACTAAATTTCGAAAAAATTACTAGCTCGCTTTTTAAATAATTTCTGATAAAGTAGGTACCTAATTTTTTTTTTTTCAAGTTTTGAATTTATACTTCTTAAAAACTACAAAAACACACTTTGAAAAGATTTTGATTAAAATTTTTGTGTGTCAAATAAGGTTATAGTTACAAAATAAAAGAAAACATCGTAAGCCATTTTAACCAATTTTTTTTTTTTATATTAAAGCGGTTTAAAGAAGAAGATGATTGGTTTTATAATACAAATTCTATATACTACTGGAAGCTATATTAAATCAATAAAAGCGGTTTAGCTATCGTTAAATGAAAAATAAGTAAATTTATCGAAAAATATGTTTTAGATTTTTTTTTTTATTGACGAAACGTTAATTTTTTTTTAAGTGTTAGAAAATTTAATATAAAAAATAATTTTAACAAAATGGATCGGGTCAAAATTCTGGCTTCAAAATTCTGGTTTTCAAAATTCTGCTTTTTCCAAGAAAATTCTGTTTTTCAAAACTCTGCTTTTTTTATATTCTGTCTTTCAAAATTTTGCCAGAATTTTTTTGAAGAAAAAAATTCAGCTAATTCTGTTTTTTTTTTTCATAGTATTTATATTACTTAACAAAAATACATTTCCTTAATGTAAATTAAGCTTGGTACTTTCCAAACTGCCTAGAAGACTGACTTTCTTATAACTCACATCTATAAACATACCATTGAAAACTAATTAGAAACGATGTTGTGTAATAAAGAATTTTCCTTTTTTTTCTTTAATTCAAAAAATTTTCAATTAGGTATTATTTTTCGAAGATATTTATCATTAAAGACCTTTTCATTGATTTATAAAAGAAAAACAATGAATATTACAAAAATTGGCATAGTACTCGTAAGTTATTAATCTCAAATAAGCAGCAAATTTTGCGAGATGATGATTTTACAAAAAGCTCGCGCTTTTTAACATTTTCCAAACCCTTTTATAATTTTTTGCAGAATTTTGTAAATCAGAATTCTGCTTTTCAAAATTCTGCTTTTATAATTATTGAAAAGCAGAATTTTGAAAGCAGAATTTTAAAAAGCACAATTTTGTCAAAAGAATTTTGACCCCGGCAAATTTTGACCCCAACCCAAAAAAAAACAACTGCTCTACCTGTTTTCAATTTTTTAAATTCCTTTTTTTTTTTTACATGAAACCTTGCCCAAAATAAACCAGCAAAGCAATAAACACAAACCAATATTAGATATTGATATAGGTATTTTCGAATTTTCATAATATAACAACGAATAATACCAAAAATATGCAATGTATATTTATGTCTCTGCAATTTAAAGTTATAACTTAAAAAGAACAAATTTTTCGAAAGATTGGACCCAATTACCACTTCATCGGTTTAGTAACACAAAATATATTAGATGACGCATAATGACAAAAGCTTCTATAACATACGACAACGTCAAAAAAAACTAAAACCATTCACTTTGATTTTTTTTTTCAAATTTTTCCATTTATTAAATAATAATGAAATCCATTTTTCTGATAAATTATTAAATTAATTAAAGTAAATTAACTCCTATCAATAGGTTAATAGAATTGATTTTATGACTGAGTTGAGTAAAATGTGTAACAAATATCCTTTGGCAATATATGTACATCCAGGTGATCAATATAGTTGACACTTTGAAATGCTCATTTTGGCGATGAGATAGTGTTACAAACCCAAATAAAATCCCCTGAAGGCACAACAAAGCTGACATTTGACTCTGTCAGGACATATTTAATGGAAAAACAAAACTTTGTACGAAATCAATATAAAGGAAGGAAAAAACCCAAATTGATTGGGCAGCTATAAATGTCCTCGTAATAAGGTTAATTGGGGTGCGTGTCGCAATTCTGTACTGACTCAATATACAGTCGCGCTTCAAACAGTGGAATTTTCGTGTCCTTTTTGTACGACGGCAGAGATTGATGTCAATCAGCGTGCAAGTAATTTGATTTGCATTTCCTTCATTTACAATTCAAATGACAGATGATGCCGATAATGTCATCCTGGACAATAAACCACTTAAAACAGTCTCTTCCATGATGAATTTGTTTCAACCTGATGCAGAGCTGCAATATTCTACTGGATGTGATTTAAAATTCAATCACACAACCACACACTTTTCATCATATTGACAACACTAACTTAACCCGCGTTTTGTCTCTGTCCAGTTTTAAATAATCAAAATCCAATATTAGCATCAGTTCTAAGGAATATACACGTACACACTTTTACCATCACCTCCTGCTACCTGGGCTAATGGCATCCTTAGAGCATTGTCTGCAAAGTTTACGCTTCACAAATTATCCTTGAGCATTGCTAATATATAAATCCGTAGCTCGTCCTCTTTCGGATAGCCTTGCCTTGCTGCCTAAGCTTGGATACCACTTGAGGGGGTATTTTAGTGATTTTGCTATAAGTTTATTGGTGTGAAGGGAGTAGGATGATTGTCTGCGCGTGTTATGAATATTTACGCATCCTGTTGCACTACGTACGGAACGGTACGTACACCAGCTATATGGGGTGAATTTTTAATTTTAGTTCTACAATTTGCTTGTTCAAAATTTATAAATGTATATCTCTATCTATGCTATTGAATAGCCTTAGAGTGTGCAAAGAGGATTCACAAAGTTTCATATTTAAGTTATGGACAAAGGCCAGTGAGCAGTCAAAGCAAACAAAATAAATTTATTTATTTTTAAAGAAAATTTGTTTTTTATCCATGCCACTTACCACTAACAACTAAGAACTAACAACTAACAACTAACAACTAACAACTAACAACTAACAACTAACAACTAACAACTAACAACTAACAACTAACAACTAACAACTAACAACTAACAACTAACAACTAACAACTAACAACTAACAACTAACAACTAACAACTAACAACTAACAACTAACAACTAACAACTAACAACTAACAACTAACAACTAACAGCTAACAACTAACAAATCTCCATTTTCTCGGTTGACACTTTCCAGTTTCCACTTGCCACTTAAAAAATCAATTTATCTCTAAAAATTACAAACAAGGACCAAAAAAGTGGCCTTTTAGTAGTATGGCATGACGAAGAAAAAATTGAGGGAATAAAAAGGTCTTTGAAGGCACAAATCTCTAAAAAATAACTCTGAATAACAATTTTATTTTATACTGCAATTCAGCCTTTGACTATATAATTTAAAAAGTGAATTCTGTTTGGATATTCTCCTCACTATCAAAGCGAGTAGTTATTGTATTTTTCTATCTCTTTCTATCACGATTGGACACTCAGTTGGTATATACCAAAGGCATGGGTCATCATAAATTCAAAACGCATTCGGCTTTGGAAACTATAAGACCGTGAAAATAGAATACTCAATCGAATTAATCGATTTCTTTTTTTTTTCGTTGCATACTTTTGTGCAAAATTTTAAATGAATTTTATTTGATGAAATGTATGTCTCGTTTTAAACTTTTATTTTTTTTTTTTACTAAAGCCAATAAAATATTCAGCAGCATTAAAATGATATTTAAAACAAATATGAGCATAAAAAAAATAGATGAAATCATTTAATAGGTTTTCGATGTCAAATCAGGGTTTTTCATGGAATTACATTTGAAACGTTGTGAAACTTGTTTCTCGTTAAGTTTAAATTTAATCCTTCATTCACCGCATAGTTCAATTTATTCTAGATAGCTTTATTTATTGTTATAGTGTCAAACAATTTTATAGTGAGGATTTCAATAGAAAGTATAAAACATCTATCTATCACAATAAACATTTGGTTGATTATATTCATTTAATATTTTTTTTTCACGTCGACATGTATGTTGTTATTCCAGGTCAGAAAGCGGTTGAAGTCCACTCTGAAGTTATAAGCTGTTAAAGTAAAGAAAAAATTTCCAAGTGAAGATGGGAATTCATTTAGGTACCTAAACTGAAAACGAAAGGGGTGTAAGAATGCATCCTTGAGGGACACCATTAACTTTTGGTAAAAAATTAGATAAACTGTTTCCAACTTGGACTGCTTGTCATCTGTTAGTCAGATATAGATATACAGGGTGTCCCACAGTCACCGCCCCAAATGAAAATTATAGATTCCTGAGGTCATTTTAAGTCGAAAAACTTAAGAGGTAATTTTCTCGTTTTCGTCCCGTTCTCGAGTTACCACTGTTTTTATGATTTTTGCTCTCTTGTCCTTTAACTGGCCTTATCTTTGCCAAACTAAGTTTGATTTGAAAGATTTTTTTTACAACCAATCAAGAATTTATTACAGTTTAAGTTTGTCTCAAAACTTTTTTTTCTGCGGACAACCGTTTCTCCACAATTTTGCATCAAACACAATTTTCTTCGTTTTTTAAGTTGTTTTTTACACTTTCATATCATTTAAGTCAAAAAAACACGTTAATGAGTATTAATTTTTTGTGCTTTTTATTAAAGCCCAGTTTATTTCCATAAAAAAAATAAGTTTTATTTCATAAAAAAGGCTACTGAAAGTAATTAAAAAAAAAATACACAAACTGAGCGAATTAAAAAAAAAATAATTTTTAAATAAAAAATTAATTTAAATGAATTATAAACTTTTTGAGCTATTGTGGTTAAGAAAAGAACAAGTAGATAAAGCTCAGAAAAAGTTTTAATTCATTTAAATTAATTTTGTATTTAAAAATTATTTTTTTTTAATTCGCTCAGTTTGTGTATTTTTTTTTTAATTACTTTCAGTAGCCTTTTTTATGAAATAAAACTTATTTTTTTTATGGAAATAAACTGGGCTTTAATAAAAAGCACAAAAAATTAATACTCATTAACGTGTTTTTTTGACTTAAATGATATGAAAGTGTAAAAAACAACTTAAAAAACGAAGAAAATTGTGTTTGATGCAAAATTGTGGAGAAACGGTTGTCCGCAGAAAAAAAAGTTTTGAGACAAACTTAAACTGTAATAAATTCTTGATTGGTTGTAAAAAAAATCTTTCAAATCAAACTTAGTTTGGCAAAGATAAGGCCAGTTAAAGGACAAGAGAGCAAAAATCATAAAAACAGTGGTAACTCGAAAACGGGACGAAAACGAGAAAATTACCTCTTAAGTTTTTCGACTTAAAATGACCTCAGGAATCCATGGTTTTCATTTGGGGCGGTGACTGTGGGACACCCTGTATATAAAAAAATGATTTATACAATATTTTTCAAACATTTTTCAAAAATAAGTAATTTTTGTATGCTACTCAAAGGAAGTAATTTACTTGCCATAGAACCGTTTTCGTGATGTCAGACCTTGTTGTAAACGATACAACTGATTACAAGTGCAATTCTTAAATACAAAATTTCTACTTTGAGTTGTTAAAAAGTTCTAATTTTTTTTTAATCAATTTTTTGAAAATGGTCTAATAAGTTTTATAAATTATTATTTTTATGTTTCGATTGACCAATTTTTTTTTTTTTTTTAATTTTTATATATAAAAAGCGGCTTTAAGAATTTTTCAATACAGTTTTCTAAAAATTAAATAGCTTATTTCGTATGGATGTCAAAACCATTTAAAGATATGTTTTTTGTAACTTTATTTTTTAAGTTTTTTTTTGTTAATTTGTAAAAAATCTACTTTTAAAAACCTTTAATATTCCAAGAAATTTTTAACATAGGTACATGCCACGTACCTGCTATACAGATTTAAGATTTATATTTTGTTAAAATAAGAATCAATGGTCTGGTCTGCCTTGACTTGAACCCAAAAAGTGCCAAATTTTTCTAAAACTTTCCTAAAAGGTGGCTACTTTTTAACCGATTTCCAAAAGGGAGGAGGTTATCAGTTCAATTTTTTTTTTTATTTGTTTGTTGCCTCAGAACTTTGGACTGGGTGAACCAATTTTGATGATTTTTTATGTAAGCTGGAGGTCCCATTTCAATTTGGCCTAGTTCTAATTATGGCAACCATGAGAAAACCGTTATAAATTTCGATCCATAAAAATAGTTTTTTTTTTTTTTGATAAAAATTATTATAGTTATTAATCAAAAGAAATAATTAGAAAATTTTCAAATTTTATTACTGTTCTCGATAAGCTACTAGAAATATTGAATAAAATCACATAAAATTGTTATCAAAATGATTTCGAATACCTTGAAAAACTGTTGAATTTTTTGAACACTTTTGTAAACAAAAATTTATAAAATAAAAGCTTGTAAAGGTGTCTTCAAATTATTACTCATAATAAGTTTTACTGTGTTAAATATATTAAACATTCGTTCTACAAATTATGAACTTTAAATTCGCTTTTTCTAATTTCTACATAAACATGTATTTACTTAAGCTTATTTTAATTCACGTATTTTTATTAATATTTTTTTTTAAGATGGTAAAAAAAGGATCACCTTTGAAAGCAAATTCAAATTAACTTTTTTTTTTAAATAACTTTCCAATTGCCAAAGGAAAAAAAATATATATCATCTTCAAATTAATCAAAAAACCAACCCCTCAAAAAAATAAATTCTAAACAATCATAAACTATGTCAATCAATGCCTGTCTAATCCATATGTCCTTCAGCCAAGGCAACCCTTAAACAAATATCTCGCTGACCTTTTTTTTTCAAAAAAAAAAAAAATATATCAAAAACTCTGCCAAATTTCCATATAATAAGTCTTCTTCTCTCATCCGCCCAATATTACAATTGAATTTTCAATACATTTTTCTGATTACTTCATTGTACATGAAAACAAAAAAAAAATAAAATAAAGAAAAAATATAAAAACAAACAATACCATGTTACCTCTATTTGGCTTTTCTCTCCTCTCTCTCTGCACAAGGACATTTATAATGCATATATAGAAAATATAACAGAAAACTATTTCTGATTACTTTCTGCTTGAACTTGTTTTTGTTTAGTTTAGTTTTTATTTTGTTTTTTTTTTTTGCAGTTCAGACTTTAGAGTCATTTGATGTTTATACTTGAGTGCAAATTAAACTGCCATGTTTTAAGTTTGTCTTTTTTTTTTGAAGTTATAAAATTTGCAGGTTTCACTATTATTTTTTTTTTTATTCTCAAATAAATGACAACGAATTACATAAAAAAATCTCCAAAATACCTAAAGTACATACGTTATCATTTTTGAAATGAATAAGACATGATGTCCATCGATGTTGAATTTCCGCCCTATTGTTCGATACTATCTAGCTTTTTTATAGCTACTTTAATATCATTTTAATCGCATAGCTTCTAAGAAAAGGGATTAAAGCACCTTTTTTTACAAATTTTTATTCCTAGAAATCGAAAAACAGAGCATTTTAGAAGGAATCTACTATACTTTTTGAAGAAATCCGTGGTAATTATTAGAAAAATCGAATATTTGAAGTAATGTATGATACTTGCCATTTCCTAAAAAATTCAAAATATTTACCGGAAAAATTCACATTTCTGGAAAAATCCGTCAAACTGACACAAATCGAACAATCCGTGATACATATCGGAGACTTACTGGTAAAATCGGTGATACTTACTTGAGAGACTCGTCATACTTTCCAGAGATTTATACTTGTGATATACTTTCCAGATCTATGTGTGATACATACCGCAGAAATCTGTGATACTTACCAGACAAATTCGTTATTCTTCTTGGCGACCCTGTGATACTTATTTATGCATTACCCAAAAACAAAGGAAATCCTTGATACCTGCGAGACAAATCCATGACATTTACTGGAGAAATTCTCTTTATCTGAAAAAGTCGTGATAGTTAACAGAATCAATTGGTGAAATTCATGATACATACAAAAAAGAGAAATCGATGATACCTACCATTGTGATATTTATCACAGTAATCCTTAATAAGTTCTAACCGATAAAACTAAGGCATACCATTGGATTATTTGTATGAAAATGATTTTTTAGAAAAAAAATGTTTGAGAATCGTTAGAGCCGTTTTTTTTTTAAATATAATTTTGTATAGGTATAAAGAAATTTTCTAACATTTGTCAAAAAAAAGTTCGTATGCTATTTTGAATAAATAATTAATTTGCACACAAAAACAAAATTTTAAATTTTTTCACCAACCAGTTTTCAAAAATTGATTTTTCAAAAAAAAAAATTGAAATATTTTTTTAAAAATCCAAAAATGCGTTTTTTGGAAATTTTCTAAAATTTTAATATTACAATTACTTAAACTCTTTTTATAAAAATTTTCGTTCAAATCGGAATAGTCTTGTACGAGACATACAGAAACCAAAAAAACGGTTCTATGGCGTTAAAAACTGCACAAAAAATATACAACATTTTTAATCAAAATCGTTAGAGCCGTTTTTGAAAAAAAAAAATAAATAACTTTTCTATTTCAGTTATGTGACAGGTACCGTTAATTTTGGTCTTAAAAAAAATTCCAATTTGTCCTAGGGAACCACCCAAAACTGTTTACTATCAAGTTTGAAGAAAATCGCTCCGGTACACAGTGGGTCACCTCCCATACAAAGTGCGGTCAAAAATATAATGACCATTTTTTTTTAACTAAACACCTGTATTATCATTTTATATAATTTATTATTGCAAAAAAAATGCATCAAGTCAGTTTTTTTAAATTTTGGTTATTTTCAAGAAAAATAAAAAAAGGTAAAAAAAATTTAAAAAAAATGGACCTGCCTGTCAGTCGAGCACTTTACCCTTACCCTCTAGTTCAGTCTTTTATAAAAATAATAGTGTCAAAAAGGAATTTTTTTAGTTTTACGTTGTAATTTTTTTTTTCTCCGTGTATCGTCATTTAAACTCGTATTACTTGAAAAGGGGAAAAAAGGGGAAAAAACGGCGCTATTATTTCGAAAGGTAGGACGGTATTCTTCATTTGAGAACTTAAATTGTAGAGGGCACTCGAAGGCAAACCAACTAAATCTCTAATTTAATGAAAATTGAGCTAAATAAAAATGGTTAAAATTGCTTCGCTAACGAGCCCCATTACAATTAGCCTTAATGTTATTTAACAATATAATTTATGTTTTTAGAAAGTATTAACCTTCTCGTTTAATATCCATAACAATTTAATACTGTTCACAATTTTTTCACCTGATAAGTTTTTTTATCACCCGAGTATAATATTTTGACAAACAAAAATTTACTTTGACGGATGTACTATGGATGATTATTATTCCCGTTGTTTTACTGCATTTTGTTTTGCCAAAAAAAAAAGACAAACCAGTTGCGACACAAGCATTCACCACATTGAATCCCGAAAGTGGATGATAATGCATAGCCAACATATATATTTCCAACCATCAACTATCGCTATTTTGCCACCCCCTCGCCCCTGTCGCCATACCGTGTAGTCAGTCGACGCCATATCCTTCCGCCCGGCATTTTTCTAAGTAATCCATCCATGATGTTTGTCGTCGCTCTTTTGTGTGCTTATAATTTTTTGTATCTTGTGCCAAATTTTTTTTTTATCCCCATTTTTTTTTTTGTCTCTCTATATTTTGCCCTCCTTTTTTTCACTCTCTCTGTGTTTGGGAAATCTTTCAACTCTGGGGCAGGATGAAACAGTTTATTTAACACAAAACATAAAACAAAAAAAAGAATAACTGTAATTATCCTCGTTTCCGCTGTGTGCAACGGTCGGTAGTAGGAGTTTTTTCTTGCTTTGTTTTCCCTTTTTTTTAGGTTTTTATCACTTTTCTGCTATTTTAATTTTCACCGGAAAATCCTCTTATCTTTGTTGTTGATTTTTTTTTTGTTTTCTCTATCTTTTTTCTTACAGAGGATTCACCACATCAGCGTTTGAAGGGTGGTTACGGTGGCGCCATGCTTACAACTGTCAACAAAGAAAAGTTATCCAGAATTTATTCCAACAATTCCTCCACCTCCACATCATCATCATCATCGTCCTCGAAATCCTTGTCTTTAACAGAAGTCGTCGTCGTGCCAAAACAACAACGGGCTGGAGAAACTGAAGCATCATTAAAAGAGACGATAATAACAGCAGCATCAACCCATGACTTGCCGGAGTTGATGAAACGAAACGGACTTCCTCCTATCGCCGGAGACGGTCCACCGAATCCCAAAGTGATCGCGGTTAGTGCCATTAAGAGCACCACCACCAACAATAACCGAGTATTTCCATCAAGGGTCGACGGGGCAAGTTCATCAGGAGGGCAAGTGATTTTCTATGCCCCACCCGCACAAAAATCCACTCCCCAACTCCTGAAGGAAGACCCTCCACTAGTAACCATTAAAAATGAACCCCAATCGATATACCGCGAACGGAGTATCGAAGAAACCGAAGCTGCTCACGACTTGCTCTCACTCTCTCAGAGCTTGCCCCCTTTGCCCGCCCCGTGTGTCGTTACAATTCTACAACAAGACAACGGTATCCCCAATTATGTCGTCACACATGCTCCCGTCATGCAAGAGATCTCGAATTCTTCCAACAGTGACTATCGTCACCATCATCATCACCAGAACCATCATCATTCGGCCAATAGTGGCACAACCAAGTCAATTGCAACATCATCCAAAATCCGCTACATCAGTAGTTCTTATGAGAGCAACAATACCGAAAACTGCTCACCGCTAACGCCGCCAAACTCCGACCATTCCTCAGATGTTGATATTGATATGTCATCGTCATCATCCACCTGTTCGGCCTTGACCTCATCATCGGAGTCGTCTAATCGTGGAGGAGCACAAAGCCTCTGGGGCACGGAGTTACTTAAAGTCAAGAAGGAGAAACCGATGATATCGTCGATGACAGATGGGCGCTCCAAGGGTCGCAAACCCATGAATATTGAGATTTATTCAAAGAGGAAACGTGGGATTTACAAGTGTAACGACTGTAACAGGCAGTATGCAACTTCGAGTAATTTGTCCCGTCACAGACAGACTCACCGTAGTTTGGACTCTCAGTCGGCCAAAAAGTGTAATACATGTGGAAAAGCGTATGTGTCAATGCCGGCTTTGGCTATGCATCTTTTGACCCATAAACTGTCACACAGTTGCGAAATTTGTGGTAAGTTATTCTCAAGACCCTGGCTTTTGCAGGGTCATTTGCGTTCGCATACTGGAGAGAAGCCGTATGGCTGTGCCGATTGTGGTAAGGCCTTTGCTGATAGGTCAAATTTGAGGGCTCATATGCAAACCCATTCGGGTTGTAAGAATTTTAAGTGCGATCGTTGTAATAAGACTTTTGCCTTGAAGTCGTATTTGAATAAGCATTTGGAGTCGGCATGCCAAAAGGATCAGAGTGGTAGTGAGAATAGTTGTGAAGACAACGACGATGATATTATTGTCGCGTAATCCCAAGAACAGTGACGCAGGTAAGTAGTAACCCATTGGTTTGTAAAAAATTAAAACAAAAAAAAAAGCAATAAAATCCGGCGAATTACGGTTAATCACTGTAAATACTAGGGCACACACACTAAGTTAAAAAACACAAAAACACTTACACACAGACACAATTAATACACAGCAAAAAACCCAATTGTTTCGTTTTTTGGAAATTAAAAAATATTTAGACTATATACAAAAAAATTATTAAAATTAAAAATTAAAAAAAAAAAAATATTTACATATTAAAATTATAAAAAAATATTTTTCAGAAAAATAAAAAAATAAAGTTTTTAAAAATTCAAACAAAAAAATGCTAAAAATTAGCGTGTAGCTTAGGAAGTCTTATCATATTAGTCCACAATGAATGATATAGAGGCAAACATTTTTTATTTTAACATTTTTTTTTTTTGCAAAATTTAATTTTTTAATTTTTTCAAAAAATAAAATAAACAACAACAAAAAATTATTAAAAAAAAAAAAAAAAATTAAAATTAAGAAGAATCTCATGCAACGAATATTTATGGAACATAAAAGTAGAAATTTAAAAATACAAAACAGAAAAAAATAAATAAACAAGAAAATACAAAATTTTATGAAAAAAAAAAAAAATATAACTTATTGCCGAGAAAAGTTTAAACAAAAAAAGTTAAAATATATAAAGAAAATGTAATAAAGTTTTTTTTTTTTTAATTCTTATTTAATTTTTTTTAGTTAACATTTCCTTTTTTTATTTAGAAAAGCAAGATATTAGTAATAGAAAATAGAAAGCTTAAAACAGATTAAGTGTCGAAAAACATAATTAAATTCAAAAGTACTAAGGTGAAACGGGGTATTTTTTTTACAAAGATCTTTTTTCAAAAAAAAAAAAAAATTAAAAATAATTTAAAGAAAAAATATAAAGTTATAATATTTCAGTTAAAATTTCTTTAACATAAGGAATTTTAAAGCAGATAAACAATAGTGGACCAAGAACACTTCTTTGTGGAAAACCAGAATAACTTATATCACAATTCCCCAAATACTTTGATGAAATTTGAGTAATAAGAGAAATCGTAGTTTCTTAAAAAATATCTTTGGTTATCAAACTGTTGTTAATCGAGCCAAAAAATAGGCAAAAAGAAAAATAAAAGTCAGTAGCAAAAGAACTTTTTAGGTTATTTTAATTGACTTAAGTGTTCTGAATTCAAAAGTGTTTACAGGTCTACTTTTTGAGCCATACTTATCATTACTTTCACTATAAAGTCTAAAAAACTAATTTTCAATGGATTTCTTTTTGATTTTTAATCAAAAATACATATTTTTCCGTAAAATGCTGCTTTTTTTCAATCAAAATCACAAGTTGCAAACTCGAATTTGGTTTAAAAAACCAAATAATATAATAAACTCCTAATTCCAATATCTAAGCATAATATAAATTTTGAAAAAGAAAAAATAAATATATTTATTTATTTAATAAAGTATGCTTTTTTGAGATTGCATAAGTAGTTTCGCAAAAAAAAATTTAACAGTGATGTTATTCGACGTCGAAAGTGCCCTAAAAATGGCGTTTTTGACCTGTTAATATTCAAGAATTTCAAAAACGTGAAGTGCCAGTGAAATTTTGATTTCAGAATCGGACTCGGCACGTGAAAGTCCTTTAAAATTATATGGTTTGGTTCAAGCTCTATTTTCGTTCGTTGAAAATTGTTTTTTCGTTTTTTTTCTGGTATCTAACCAAATCGATGAATTTCCAACGGCTAATTTTTTATGTCAAGTCGTGCATTTTTTTTCCACAAGTGACACTCAAACGAGAGACACAGGGATGAATTTTTCAGCAAGCATTATTTAACTTTCAAAGCATTCAAAATCAACATACAATATCTTGCCCTTAGAATTTTACAACCAATCAACATGAGATTAAATTTTAAAACAAATACTTAATAATCGTTAAGTTAATAACAAAAAAAGTGTAGGAGCCAAAACGGAACCCTGGGGCACACCATTATTGTTTATTTGTCCATATGAAGATTTCAGTTGAATAGTTCGGAATTGTATCTTACTGAGAATATTCAATACCTATACGCATTTTGAAACTTATTTTATCGAAAAACCATTCAAAAGTTCAAAACTACGAGTTTATTTCCATTATATAAAAATATTCGGTTATGCCCATCTCAAAACACAAGAAGAAACATCATCAACAAGTAAAAAAAAAGTTTTTTTAGTATGAAAACAAAAACTGTCTAGTGTAATGCCTTCTGGTTCTTCTCAGACTTATTTTTCCAAAAGTTTTTTGAAATAATCAAAAATAATGAAGACGCATTTTTAATCCTTGAGGCATCCATGTTAGTGAGTAGAGAGAGAGAGGGAAATGATAAATTACAACACCATAAACATAATTCATTAATTTCCCCAGTCCACCTTTTTCTCCCAACCTCCATTATCGTCGCATCTTTCACCAACACTTAAATCTTAATTGTGTTTCAGAGAGGAAAATTATATCAAACAAAAAAAACTACACATCTTATACAAAAAAACACACGCATGATAATTAATTTAACGCAACAAACGACATTATACATTCACTAAAGAGTCATAAAACATGTATATGAAAAAGAAAAAAAAAATATATCCTTGGAAGGACACACATCCGACAGCTTGAAGCGTTTTATGAGAAATTCTTTAATTTTTCACGTCGTTTTATTTTTTTACAAACACAAGAGCAGTAAAAAAGCAAAAAAAAAACTACTGCAAATTTTAAGTAGGCGCAGATCCCTATTTGCAAGCAAAATTAAAAAAAAAAAAAGAACGCCCTTCGTGTGTTATAATTTCCCACTTTTTCACTTCGCCATTCACATTCAGTTATTCCCGCATCGTGTTCCCGAGCTTTACATTTTGTGTCACCGCAATAATAAAAAAAAAAAAAAAAATGTACGAAAGGACGAAGAAAATTGCATCGTCACCCGTCACCAAGTTTTCAGTCAGCAACAAGCGCAAATCAAAAGAAAAATTATAAAAAAAAAAGAACAGTAAATACACGCGCTGAGCAAATACGAAAAAAGAGGATGTCATCAGGACGACATCTTGTTTCCTTCAATGAAAATAACACACACAGGATATGACGGTGTATATAGAAACTGCTCTGTGTATAGAGATGTGTCAACTTTTTTTTTATTTTTTTTTTTTTACTTGACGAAACGTAACGAATATTGTATACGAGAGAGTGTATAATGTGTATAGGTACCGCATCACGGTGGAGTACATATTTCTCGGCGACGCCAAGTGGCACTTGAATTACTTCTCATGTATGTCAGCAACATTCCGCTTCGCTTGTTGAAGATTATGACCTCCTTTATAGGTCTTCAACGCGTGTACCCTATAAACTAGGGTAACCCTGGGCTTTATGACTTTGCATAATATAGATATGGAGGATTTATTTTGCGTGACATTTTTTGATTATGCCTAATCACTGGCATCGCAGGTTTGTTGAAATGCAGTGAGAATCAAATTACATGTGGATCAAGGACACAATTTGGAATGCAAACTGAGAAGCACAAATTTTAGTGATGTAGAATACAAATCTCATAAGGATACTCAACTACCAACTATTTTTTCGTTTTTTTTTTTTTTGTATCTTTAACTATCCCGTAATTCTAACTGTGTTAGGTGACACAGTTAGAATTTTCCTTAAAATATTGTATGGAGCTTTTTACAAGCGTTATAGGTGCAATATTTTAATTTAAGGATTAGTTAGGTCTTTAAAACGAAATGGATGGACTACCCGAACCGCTATTCAAAAGCTAGGGGCGTACACGTACAAACGTACATAGGTATTACTGAGTACATCATATTTCGGCACCTGAAATTTTTCATAGACCCTCAAAATTTCAAGTTATCGTCAATGTTTTTCACATTCCAACGTTTTCTTAAAAAAATATTTTCAAAAAGAACAAGTACTCCTCTATTTAGAACTGTACAAAAATCTGAAACTGTCCCAAAAATTACTAAGTAAAAAATCGTTGAAATGTGAAAACATTGAAAAACGGTTTTTTGACGATAACTTGAAATTTTGAGGGTCTATGAAAAATTTCAAGTGCCGAAATATGATGTACTCTATCGCCGACCAAATAATTTTACCATTTGAATATTTCAGATCAGTTTTGAAGTTTTAACATCAAAACATATGATTATTGGGTCACTGTGGCGTATGCGTAATATTTTGTCTATAGAAAAAACTTAAACAGATAATTTAAAATTTCTATTGCTTACCAAAAAATTTTACAAATTAACTATTAAAGATCAGTTTTCAAATTTTAAATGACACTCATAACTGGCCGTTCAAAAAAATAATTACACAGATTAAATTACAGAAATCACAATTCTTCTTCATTGAAAAAAAAAAAGAAAGAAAAAAATACAAAAAGCAATTGCTTTCAATTAAAAACCAAGAACAAAAAAAACTTCTCAATTGTTACAAGTTGCAACAATAATAAATAATTTATGATCAAAAACCCAACCACAAAGTATTATGTGTGTATATGGAATTATTCTTTGCTTACACATAGCTTTTTTACTGCATTAAAATTCAGTTGTTTTCATAAAATCATCCAACAAACTCTTGGTAATCTCATCGTCGTCGTCTCACAAAGAAGACTTCAATCCTGTCTCTAAACCTTATACATCGACGTCTCCGTCGTCGAGTCATATCGTATATAAGTCGTCCCTGGGTCTTTTTCTAGTATAAAGTCCTTGTTTCGTTTGTCGAAAACAATATAAGAAAAGGAAAATGTTACCTTGTTGTTGGAAGAAGTAAATGCGACTGGGCTGCTGAGCTGGAGCCGAGCCGTTAACATACACCGCGAAGGAGCTGTTTCCTTCTCATTCAGTCAGCCACTCTTCTTCATTTCATGTGCAACAGTTTTGTTATTTTTTTCTTCACAAGGATAAAATACGTTTCTCTCTTCTCCCACATCCATCTCCCATTCTTTATCCCTTCAACGGAATAAATTTTCTTTTCACATTTCACTACGCAATGTGAAAAGACACAAATGCAACATTTCAATGCGATACACAGTAATAATCAGGAATACCATGTTTTTATTAAGACAACATTCTAGTCGTTCGTCGTAGTTGTCGTTTTGTTGGGAGATAGAGTCGAGGAAGGTACAATAGAACCTTTACCACGTGAAAAGTCCTACAATAATCTACCCCCCTACCCTCTCGGGGGATTTAAGTGTGTGTGTATGTGGTATAGAAAATATCAACAGCCAACAACGTTGCGACGACGACAACATGAAACAAAAGCGTAACAGCATAATGGCAAAAGTTGTGAATGCTGCTGTTGCTGTAGCTCCTTGCCATACAAGCAATCTATAGGAACCAAGGAGAGGAGATGAGGTCGGGTGGAGCACGCAAGTCTTCATCTTATCCTTCGCTTCATTATTAAAAGCTTGTTGCAGCATCAGCATTAAATCTCATTCAAGCATCCACCACCACCAGCATTTTGCCTTCTTCTCCTCCTCTTCAAGCTTCTCAAGCTCAAAAAGATGTGAACGGGAGTGTGCCCTCCCAGCTTCAGGACGACACTATGTGATGCCCTTCCTTATGCTTGTGCCTCCTTATAACCAACCCAAAACCCAACCCATCTTTTCTCCCCATTCTCATGTCTCCGTCGTCGTCAGTCGTCAGTTCGTTGGTTGTGAGGCAGTGTAGCCTGTCATTGTAGTGTCTATCTTTCAAAGTGTAGTTTAAGGATGAAATTACATCTGTAGGTTTACAAGTGCATTTAGAGATTTTTTTTTTTGCACAAACTCAAGTGATGTATACGTGATGCTTATGTGTTTGTAGAGCCATCTATCTATCTTTCTATATAGTCTCTAAAAGCTTTAGTTTGCTTAGATATTTTATAAAATATATATAATATTCTTATATGTATTTTGTATATGTGTGTGGATGTTATTTCTTCATGCACCAAGAGCAAGCATGGTTATAGTTCTTGATTTAGTGTTTGGTTAGGGATTCCATCAGAGTGTCATTAGTGCCTTCTCTATACACAATATTGCTATATCATATATATGTATACCTATACACTACTGCTAGCTCTGTCAGAGGATCTTCATGGGTAGATGAAAAATTTTTGAATTATATTCTTTTAAAATTGACATTAAGGAGGTGATATCGTGAGAAATAGAGATTTAGAAAATGATGAATGATGGAGATGGGCGAGGTGGAAGAAGTTTATTAAACTTGTCGATGATTTCAAGGAATTGAAGTTTTTAGCTTTTAGATGGTTAAAGATATTGACGTTTGTTTGATGTTTCCAAAATGTAAATTATTCAAGTAGAATTTTTGGAAACACTTTAGGAGAGAATTGAAATTTTTCAAAATATTTCAATGCTATGTGATCTATTTTTCAAATGATTAGGAAAAAAAATCCGTAAGAGTGGTATCTTTCGGTACATAGACATTTTATTAGATCCTGTTTCTAAAGTTAAGCCCTTAAAAATAGGTACATTTATCCGACTTGTCTATAAGCTAAATGAAATTTTACTAAGGACTCCTGTTTTTAAATTCAAATTATTAAAATCACATCAAATATCTGCTCCTAAAAGTAGGCAACGATTGCTACATATTTTCTTATCCACTTTCTACATGCTCTTTGCAGGGATTTATGAACTTCAAGAAAATAGTCGAGGATTGCAAATGCAATAAAAAATTAAGGACTTAAGACACTTTCCTGGTGTTAACTTACTGGGATTTCGAATTCCATAGTTAATTTGTTTGATCATATCTTGTAAGATTGAGAAAAAAAAACCAGAATCAATCTGGATCTGAATCAACAGATTTTCCCTTGTTGAGGTTTTTAGCGACTTGAATAGCTTCTTCCACTGTAATTATTGGAGAGTAGAATTAAAGAATCTGTTAATATTAAAACTCTTTCTTGAGAATGCATTTTATAGATAATTGAGCCGTTTTTAAACGCGTACGTTGAGCTGCCAGGTCCCCGGAGAAGGTGAGATATCAAAAGAAACGTCTCTCTAATCTCTATTTAAAACTGAAAACCAAAACATTCTTGGAGGTCTGGTTGCTGAGTTATTTGAAACCAAATATTGTTTTTTTCTTTTATTCGGAAGCAGATTTTTTCGGATTTAAATCTCGAAACAAGTTTAAGGTTGAAGATATGATTTCGCAGTGAACCAGAAATCTATTTTTTTTAGATTTTCGAAAAATATCCAATTTACCCCTTGCCTAAAAATAAGACATTTTCAAAAAACTTCTCGAAATGCATCGAAAGATACATCAATAAAAAGATCTTTCTCTATTCATAACTGAAAACCAAAAACTTGTTAGAGGTCTGGTTGCGGAGTTATTGCAAACCAAATATTGTTTTTTCTTTTATTCGGAAGCATTTTTTTTTTTTTTTTTTTCGGATATAAATCTCGAAACATGTTTTGGCTACAGATATGAGTTCGCAGTGAATGCATTTAGAATTAAGCTAAAAACAATACCATTCTTTTTTCTTCAGATTTTTGAAAAATATCCCTTGCATTAAAAAAGGAAAAAAAGGCATTTTAAAAAGATTCCTCTAAACACATCAAAATTCAAAAGAAAAGTCTCCTTAAGTTTTTCTATATAAAATAATAATACACATACACCACAGTGACCCGCAAATTACTTGTTTTTGTACTTGAAAAGGAAAATCTCCCAAAATATTCAATATATTTTTAAAAGGGTCTTTGCAAACTCGTGTTTTTGCAAACAAAATTCATTCATTTATTGAACGAGTTTGCAAATCAAATTCTTATGATAAATAGAATCATAACAAGAAATAATTTCATAAAATAAAAATAGATTTTTTTAATTTATTTAAATTATTTATTTTTATTCAAATTTATGATAAATAAGATCAGCACTATTTTTCTTCACCTTAGTACTTATACAAAAATCTACAACCTTACTAATTTATTATTCTGTAGTCAAAAATAAAAATTTCTAGATATTAGATAAAAACTAATTAAATATTAATTTTAATTTTAAATTTTGTTTTTTTATTTATTTTTATTTAATATAAAGTGAAAAATTAAATATTAGAAACATATCACAATGACAATACTTAAAATTAATATTATAAAATTTTTAATCATAGATAATAAAAAAAATTAAAATAATAATAAAAAATTATAAATAAAAATAAAATTTTCTTTAAATTTTAATTTTTATTAAAAAAAAATATTATTAAAATGCAAATAAAAAAACATATGATATTATTTTACAATTTTTAAACAAAAATATTTTTATATATATAAATAAGAAAATTAAAAAAAAAAAACAAAAACAATTATCTTTATTAGAAAGATAAAGATATTATAATATTAATTAAATTTAAATTTATTTAATAAGAAGGAAAAAAAAAGACAAACAAAATTTGATAAAAATAAAAAAGACAAACCCAAAAGCAATTGCAATTACACAAAAACAAAAATTAAAAAAAATATTTACAAAGATTTGTTCATGGTAGTAAAAAGCTCAACAGCCATATAAAATAAAAATAACATAAATATATATGATATATATATATTAATTTATAATTTATAAAATTTTGGAAAAAAAAATACACTAAATTATAAAAAGAAATATTAATTAATTAGAAATTACGGTCAATTAATTTTGGAAATATATGAGTTTGGAAATCGAATAAAATTCTATATATACATATATTAAAAAAAAATATATAAAATCATTATACTGTCCCAACAGAACAGATTCCATGCGTAAGAAATTAACAAATCTTCAAAAATATATATATTAAACAAATTAAAAAAAAAAAAGAAAAATATATATAAAAATTGCAATAAATACATGAATACAAAAAAAAAAAAAAACAAAACTGCAAATTAGTAAACTTTCGAACTTAAAACATACAACGATTTGAAAATTTTTCAAAAACAAAACAAAAAAATTATTAACATAAACAAAAAAAAATTACAATTTATATGACATAATAACAAATCGTATTTAAAAAATAAAAAAAACAAAAACAAAATACATAAAAGCATAATTAAAAGTTTATTCTGATAGAAAATTTTGTGATTTAAGAAAAAAAATTATATAAAAGCTAAACAAAAAAAAAATATATTATAAGAAAAAAAAAATTTGCACGTCACAAAAGGACATCAAGGACTGGGCATAAAACTGTAAAACAAAAAAATATATAAAAAAAAAAAAAAAAACAAATATATTGCATGTTGTTTGAAGGATGAAAGCAAAATGTAGATTTTTTTATTTTGCATTATATTTTTTATACAAGAAAACAAAAATAAATAATTAAATAATAAAAAAATTGAAAAAATATTTATTTACATACATTTTTGGGAAAAGTGATTTTTTTGGTCCTTTGGGACGTGCTAAATTGTGTATTTTATATACGTATGAAGAAAAAATAAATAAACACAAGTTAAGAGAACTAAATTCAAGCAATACATTTAATTATTTTTATTTTTTAATAAAATATATAAATTTAATTAATAACACTTGACTTTTGAAAAAAAAAAAAATATATTATATTATTATGATGTAAGATGTAGACATTTAAAACAACAACAAAATTAAGTATATACATAATATTTATATACATATATATAAATATATACATAAAAAAAAAAAACTAAGCATAATTTATAAATTAGAAACAGACCAATAATATTTATATATATTATTAAATAAAAATTATTATGTAAATAAAATTTTTACAAATAATATATAAAAATTAAAAAATCAAAAACAAAATACAATTTCAATTATATAAAATATATATTCACCATATATTTAACAAAAAAAATGTAGTTGTATATAATATTATATACAATATACACACACATAACATATTTAAAAAAAAAAAAATAAATAAATAAACACTGTGTATTCCAGTATCTAGTCAACATTTATAATGTGAAACTATTAAAAAATATACATACAATTATATCAATTTACTTAATTTATTTAATTTAAAAAAAAAAATATTATAAAATTTAAAATAAGCTTTCAGTTGTTCAAAGCTTTCATATAATCTCAAAAAAAAAATCGGCTGTTTTTTTGTAGATATCCAAAAAATAAAAAAAAAACGCAGAAAAAGTTTTTTTTTGTGAAATATTTTCAAATGGGAGAAAACCAATTTTTTAAGATTAAAAACAAAAAAAAATATTAATTTTATTACAATTTATTACATAAAGGACACCAAAAACCAATTTTTAATTATACAAAATTAAATAAATAAAAAAAAAAAGATTGCAAAGACTTGAAAAAAATATTGATAAATAAGAAAATGTACCACTTAAGCATAAAACCCCAAAAACCCTAAAAAAAAAACATACCATATATACATAAAAAATATAAAATTTAAATAAGAATTGAAAATAAAATAAATCTTTTCTCCTACCTATACATATTATATAAACAAAATAAAGAATCTCCTTCTCTCTAGTCCTTTTCTCTTGCAGCTCTAAACACTCAATCAAATATTAAAAATAGAAAAAAACAGAATATGAAAATAAATTTTGATTATTTTTAAATTTAATAAAAAATTTAAAAAATGGTACATGGAATAAACAAACGAATAAAATATACAAGAAAAAATATTTCAATAAAAGAAAACTTACTTTTTTCCAACAATAGTAATATGCTTGAAAGTACGAAAATTTAATTAAAATTTTTCTTTTTAAAAACATTTTTTTTTTTTTTAACTCTTCTTTCAACTTATTTCAAAAACAAAATTAAATAATATTTAAACAAAATAAATCCAATTTCCTTCTATATAGCAAAAAAAAAAATATATACGTACTCAAAAATGAACATGAAAATATGGAAATGAAAATGAATATAAGATGAATTTTTTTAAATTTCATTTGAATGATAATTATATTGAAAGAATAAAAAAAAAGGAAAAACACAAATAAAAACATATATACTCACTCAAGTGTATAATTCTTTGATGTAAATGGAATGTAATGGATTACATGTTTATTGTATGTAAGGCATTAAAAACAAAAAAAAAAACTATAATACTATATACTTAAAAAATATAAAAAAAAAAAAATAAATAAATAAAAAAAACATTTTAGGTGATGATTGTAAAACTATTTTTAGAGCCTTCAAGCAATAAAGAGGAAAACAAATTCAATTGATGTTTTTATTTTAAAATTTTTTTTATAAAGTTAGCTAGAGTAATGGAAAAACTGGGTGAGTATTTTCTTACTACATACCTATGAGGCGTTCAGAATAATGGGTCAAGTCCATTTGAAATTTGTGCATTATTATAAAATTTGATAAGCTTTTTCTCATGAACTAAAGGAACTTTTGAAATAAATGTTTAACAGATCAATAGGTCTATATCTGCAGAATTTTTTTATTTGGTACCTACTTCTTGATATTACAGGGTGTCCCAAAAGTCAACGTCGAAACGAAAACAGTAGATAGGTTAGGTGGTGACTGTTAACAGAAAAATAATTTAAAAAATCGCAGCCATATATTTTGGGAGTTATGGGCATTCGAAAAAAAATCGAAAAAATGATCACCCTGTGACGGTCTTTCATGTGCCGTGACTACAAATCTTAAGTTTTCTCAATTTTTTTCTTTTTGATACGGAACCTTGAATAACCCTGCTAACAAGTGCATTCAAAAATTTTAACTCAGTGGCATCAGTTTTAAAGCAAATTTCACTTTTTTGCCCAACTAAGTAAACACAAATTTTGCATGACCCTAATTCAATGAACCGCAGTGTAAAAAAAATGCACTACGACATTTCGGCAAGTTACCTCAAAAGTTGGTGTGTTCAATTCTCTTCTCAAAATAGTATAATATGCTGAGAATATTCCATAAATCATTGAAATAAAAATATTTTTTCATAGGTATTATTTAATTGAAAACTGAATTTGCGTTTTTAGAAGTAGTAAAGTGCTGATTTTTTAAATGATAAACAAGCTAAAATAATACTCTAAAGATAGAAAATAGTAGAAAAATTTTTAGCACCGGTATTAACGGTACCTGCCATAGAACCGTTTTCTTGATTTTGGAATCTCCCATAAACGACTCAACCGATTTCAGCTAAAAATTGTGTACAAAAACGAGTTTATAATATTTTTTTATTTAGTTTTTATGTGTTGAAATATAATTTAATAAGAATTTCACCAAATTTTTTTTTTTATTTTTATTTTATAAGAACTATTGAAAAAATGGTTTCCTAATATTAAAAAAAAAAAATTCTAAAAATTCTTTGTTGTACAAGAAATTATATGGCATACTAAATTTGGAGATTAACACTTTTTAAAAAATTAAAAAGGGCTTTTCGTAATTTTAAAAACTATTTTTAATCGTTTTTACATTACCGGAAGTACTTTTCTGAAACTTTGAAGTTGAAATAAAAAATGACTGAGAGGAGCCACAAAATTAATTTTTACGCACAAAATTAGCATTTAATTAGCTACAATTTTGGGCATACAAAAAATATTAAAAATATTAATTTTCCTACTTTCATCCGCTAAATTCAGTATTATTTTAGAGGAATTTTGAATATTAAAAAAACTGCTGAGGCTACAAAAACCAAGTTCATGGAATTGAAAAGCATTTAAAAAGCTACAAGTTTGGAGGTCTACTTAACTTATTAATTTTAATCATTTCAGATTTAGTCCGTAAACTTCAGACTTATTTTAGCGGACAATTCAATAATTCAAAAACTAACTTTTAATTAGCTAAAATTAAAGAGATTAATTTTTTTTTATTCCGCCACAAAGTGTATGCCAAAGTACGCAAATTGACATACAAATATTATGGTCACCCTCTCTTATCGAGTCAAAAGCTAAATCGATTTCTTTTCAAATTGAATCATTTATTTTCAAAACATGATTTTAAATTTTGCAGGAGAAGAAAAAAACGTTCTATTTTCTTTTGATAAGTGTAGCAAAATTTATAAAAAATATAGGTTTTCTGTAGAACTTTTGCCTAGGTACAAAATACAATTTCGTTTTTAATTTTTGGAGCTATAGTTCAAAAGATAAAAAATAAAAACGCTTTTGGACTTATCATACTTTGATAATAAACGGATGTGAAATTAATTTTAAAATGGCTACACAAGTCTATCACAAAATTGTATTTGAGATTAAAATAATAATGTCCGGAGTGCTTCTTTAACTTTTAAAGAAGCTTTAAACTTAAAGTTTTACACATAAAAAAGCTGTTGTTTATTTTCAAAAGATTATAAGTCCGGGACTTATCCTGTTTTTGATACTTAAAAAAATATTTCGCTTAGCTGTAAAATCGTATATTTCATTATTTTTAAGATAGACGTGGCTATCCCTAGAGTAACAATTTAGTAAAAAAAACGAATTTTGAAAAAAAGTGGACTTATCATGTTTTGAAAATAAATGATTCAATTAACAAACTGATATTTCTTATAATTTCAAAGGATAACGTGCAATCCAATTTTCCAAAAAAAAAAAATAGCTAAAAAAATTAAAAACTTCGATTCTTTTGATAACTTACTTAAAAGTTTTTAACTACGAGACCAAGTACGTGCGATCCAGTTAGGTATGACAAGAGGGAGGGGGTGAAGGTCAAAAACATACTGAAAAAAATTGTTTGTCGAATATCATCATATGACACATGTTTTGAAGGTATTTTTTGATGCTGAACCTAAGGACATAAAAATAAAGTCAATACGATTGCTCTAAGAAAAGTTATTGCCGATTAAAAACAAGGGTGCTTGTTTTTTGACTTTAACAAGTAAAATATAACCGAAACCCATGTGAAAAACATGCTACACTAATAAAATTCGGGATGAAGGTTTTAGATAAAGCAGGGACAAAAGATTCATAAAGTTCTTAAAATTATTTTTGGTGAAAGGGTGTTTTTTTGATGGGTTAAGTTGTGTGTGAGGAAGGTATCATATTTCAGAAATTTAACAATTCAGATTTCAGAAATGGAAAAGTACCAAACCGGATGAATTGCCGCCGATTTCTGAGATCAACGTGATCAACCTGATAAACCTCACTGACAAATCACTAGCGGGAATCAGATACGTGGGAAAGTATCGATCTTTTCGACATAAATCGCGATTATAACAGCGCCGAAAAAAAGGAAGAAGATGAATTCAGATTTATAATCTAAACCGTCAATAAATCAGTTTGAAAATTTCCGACTTCTGCTAATTTTTTCTACATCAGAGTTCACATGTTTTTTTCTGTTTTTAAACAACCATTTGGTTTTGATGGTATTGGCTCCATCAGGTTTTTATTAATGAAGTCTCTATAAATTTACAAGAATTTTCAAGCCTGAAAGCCTGAAGCTCCGCAAATATTCTAGTTAGAACTGCAAAAAAAAATTCACAAATATTGATTTCCTTCAAAACTAAACCACTGTTTTTGACACATCAGCAAACATTTATATAAATTTAAAAACGAACAAAAAATCATCCCCATTGAAATCGTTTGTCAAAAGTATTTTAGCCTTGCACGAAGCAGCAGCAGCAGCATACATACATTATTTTCAAACGCACAAGGTATTATTTTCAATCACAATTCCATACAAAAATAATTTGTAATATTTATTCTACCATCTCATTGCACATAAATTCAACAACCTTCATTTGGTTTTCTTCGAATGGATAAAGGGGGTCTACAAGTAGTAGAATAGAAAAACTGTTGGTGCAATAGTATAGACCACCATTCCAAAAACCATCAACCAACTATACCCAAGGAGCCAAAATAAAGGACGAAATCACCCAAAAAAAAGTATATTATGCAGACGACTCTGTGAGTTAAAATGTAAAACTACCAAACACACAAATTCAAATAATGTCCCGTCCACAATTCCATTTGATTTGGCTCACAATATATGAAATTACCAAGAGAATCACATGGGAATAAAATATCAAAATTGAATAAATTTCGTCCTCCTTATGCTTGAATGGATTTTGTGTCCTTGTGTAAAACTGGCTCTTGGCTCTCAAACCAACCAAAGCTACCGTCGCTATTTTTTTGCATGCACTGGCACACACACGAGACACGACACACGGGAACCAAATCGACAAAAAAAAAATAAAACTATGATATGTTCCAGAAGAAAAAAAGGCGAATATTGCTGTTTTTTTCTTTTGCTACATCCTGGAACGAGTCCCTCGTTGAGGAAAAACATCATATGGTGAGACGATGACGATATGTTGGTATTTCTGGGATGTGTGATATTCTAGGCGATGTCAATTTCCTGAATGCATGCATAAATGAGAATGAGAAACCTTCTTCGTTCTCGTCCGTCGTCGTCGTCGTCGTCTGCAACAACAAGGACCATTTTTTTTGAAAAACATCCATGAAAGTTACTTGTACGAGTATAACTGCCAGCCAAGTGATATTCAATTCTTTGCCATCCAAGTGGCGATTGATAGTTTTTGTCTTCTTTATTTTTTTTTTTTTTTTTGTGGTTTTTTTGTATTATATCCTGTTATATTCGTCGTAGGTCGTAGCTCAAAAAATCAGTTTTATTTTGTTTATTTTTGAATCAATTTGTGTGTTGTTGCTGAATGGAAATATATAGTTGGTGGCTTCTTTATAGGAAATGGATATAGACAGTTGTGTAAAGAAGTAAGGAACGTTGACAAAAGCGATCTGATAAATATATTTCATTTCAAATTTGACATTTTTAAGATTTAAGATTTTAGTAATTAGCCCAGCTAATTGAGCAAAAAAAATACGGTGATTTGCGATTTAGACAAAACAAATTTTTTTTCATGAATTATGTTTTAATAAATGTCTTCATTATAAAACACAACTTGTTTGGACGATCGGTACACGAAAAGGGTCGCCATCTTGAAAGAGAAGATGGTTATCATTTCACAACACGTTAAGCGTTCATTTTAAAACAATATCACAACAAAAACATTAATGTTAAAAAAAGAGCCAAGTTCTCCTATGTTGAAATTAAGCTGGCACAAAAAGTTGAGATGTAAGTGTACAAAGTTCTAAAGTTTGGGTTCAAATTCGTATCAATAAAATTTTGATTGTTCTCTTGACAATTATTTTTGTTTTCATTACCGATTTTTAAAGTTATTTCAAAAATTGCCAAGTAAACAAACAATTATTGATACTAATTTGAACCCAAACTTTAGAACTTGGTATACACTTTTACATCTCAATACTTTTTGTGCCAGCATAATTTCAACAAAGGAAAACTTCGCTCTTTTTTTAACAGTAATGTTTTTGTTGTGATTTCACTACTTTTTGCAAGGTATGGCTGTAGAATTGAAAACCTCTATATTTGATGAAAATTCAGTAAAAATGGGTGGTTGCCACGCCCCCTGGCTGAAATTCTCAAACTTTAAATTTTGTCCTTTGTATAAACTACCAGCTCTACCATCATTCTACTTAATTTCAAGATTCTACGATAAAATCAGAAGTGCTGTAGGTATAATATTTGATGAAAATTCAGCGGAAATGGGCGATTGCCACGCCCCCTGGCTGAAATTCTCAAATTCTCAAAAAAAGTATTTTTTTTTTTGTATACAATAAATCAAACGATGTTCTTGTAATTTTAAAAATACATGTATAGAAATCAGAACTGAGTGATTAAAAACTGCAATCATAGAAAATCATAGAAGAGTCAAACCAAAAGAAACTTCAAAAAGTTTTAAAACTTTATTTTTTGAAACTTCTAATTATTGTGCGACTACACCGTTTGAAAAAAAAATATTTAATATGCACTAAAACCTCAAAACAAGAAAAAATTAACTTTTACATGTTTTTTTTTTTTTTAATTATTATAGGTACTATAATTTTTCACTGAGACAGCTTTTCGAAAATCACCAAGAAAATCACGAATTTTTTTTGTTCCTTTAATTTTGTTTAGTGTAGTTACCCCGATATTAACTATTTTTCCCTGAATGTACTATTTTTTAAGTTATTTCATAGTAAAGTGTGAAAAGAAAATTAAGTTTGTATTGATTTTGACCACGAAACTATTCGATTTCTTATATAAAAAGAGTTTTTAGAGAAAAAATTGAAAATCTTTAGAACAGTTTCTTTTTTTTTTTAATTTTTGAAGGTATTACAAAGCAAAGTTGGAATGCCATTTTTAAGAAAATATTAATCCACACTTAAAAACTTTAGAATTGTTTCCTATTCGAGAAATTCAGAAATAAAAATTTTTTTTTTGTTTCAAAAACTAATAGACCAGTGCCGATGCCTCCAAAAACATTAAAAAGTAAAAAAAATCATAGTAGGATGAAACCCATTGGAAAAGGAGGTGAATATGATAAAAATTCAAGGAAAAATAAATTACGGGCTAACCAAGTTCGGGAAGTGGGTGGGTTGAGTTTTAAATGGTAAAAAATGGTATATCTCGATTTCCGGCAAAACTACAAGTCCTATAGAAAAAAGTATGTATGGCAAAGTTGTAGGTAATAAAAAGATCTACAACTTTTGTATCGACAATTTTTTCACATAACCTCAAAATTTATGTGAAAAATTCAAATAACCGAGTTTTTGGTTTTTTATTTTTATTTTTATCTTTTTCAAAAACAAAAATTTTTCTACGAAATTTGGTGAAAACTTACCTTATTATATCCCAAATTTTTTTTACACCATCAGAAAATAGACATTTTAACAAACGAAATGCACACCGACTTTTTGAAAAAAACTGATATTTTGACAACTGATTTTCGATTCAAAATTAGGGTGTTTTTTTTGGTATTAAGTCAAAATAAGGTGAAAAAATTAATATTTCAAATCAAATAAATTACAGTGTATTTGGGATATAATAAGGTAAGTTTTCAACAAATTTCGTAGAAAAATTTTTATATTTTGAAAAAGATAAAAATAAAAAACCAAAAACTCGGTTTTTTGAATTTTTCACATAAATTTTGAGGTTATGTAAAAAAATGGCAACTATGCCATACAACTTTTTTCAATAGGACTTGTAGTTTTGCCGGAAATCGAGATATACCACTTTTCCGAACTTGGTTCGCCCGTAATTTATTTTTCCTTTAATTTTTATCATATTCACCTCCTTTTAAAATGGGTTTCATTCTAATATGATTTTTTTTGGTTTCAAAAATTATCGACCCTGGTCTATAAGTCTTAGTTTCAATATTACACCAAAAAGATTTCATTTTGAAGAAAAATAATTTTTTATATGACAGATAATGTTAGTTTTTGTCTTAAAAAAATATTTAACTTTAGAGATTCACCGAAAACTACCAAGTTTGTAGAAAATCGTTTCAGTAGTTTATGCTGCAGCTCGAGAACGAAAACCATTTTTTTGGATTTCTACATTATCGCATATCAGCCATAGTCAACTATAACAAGGAATTTTTTTTTTTTGATCAAACAAACTTTTTGATTGGCCAATACTAAATCGTTGTAGTGTGGGCACGTTCATAAATTTTCATACTGATCGGCCGATAGAAAGTTTGTAGTGTGCAGGGGCTCTAAATCCTTAACTTAAAATTATACATAGGTTTACATATATGTTTAAATTTTTTTTACAGATTGGATTACTTTGGCAACCATACGACTTCTGTCACGCTCCTGTCTAGTTTTTTTTTTTTTTTTTCTTCTTATGTTTCATTATGTTAATAGAAACTTTCAGTATTTTCTCTTTATGTTTTCAATCATTTTTTATTTTAAAATTTCTTAGTAATCAGAGGCAAAATCGGCTAACACGATAGTCGATAATTTATAACCTAAATTATCGTTTTTTGACTATCAACTATTGTGTGTTTTAAGTTTGATTAGATCTGGCAACCTTTTGTCCACCTTTTGGCTCCTGCAAATTGAGATTTGTCTTGCCTAGAAAAATGTCTATCAATTTAATAATCCATTTATCCATTACCGAATAATGCTTTATTTCCTATGTTAGCTTTAAGAGCTACCATATTATTTGACTTTTCGGGTATGTGATGAACTTTTTTCCAAACGATTGAATTTGAAATACATAATTATGAAAAAAAAAAAAGAACTCACTACGGCGTATACGCACTATTTTTTTAGATTTTTCTTTGTTGCGAAATAATTTTGTTTTCTAATCATTAATTATTCGTTTTTCATCGAAAGGCCATTTATGAGGTGGTACTTTTGCCTATTAAGCTCGAAACGGGGATCTGGAGTAAGACATCAGAGCCGATATCAGCAACGAAAAAAATGTATTTGACAAAAAACTTCAACAAATAATGGATAATCGTAAATCATTCTTGCACCTGGACAAAATTACCCCCATAGTAGTGAATAACACTCTTAATTTGGAATCCAGGACTTGAAAACTTAGTTAAAAAATTTATACTAACAAAAATCGAAAACCAAAACAAACCTTGAATCAAGTTAACCAATCGCCGCTTATCCATAAAAAAAAGAAACCAGATTTGATAATAAAATAAACTCAAAAAACTTGTCATAACTCAACTATATTTACCAGCAAAAATAAACAAAAATTGCCTAACTCTGATTTCATAAATAGCTTATCCTTTCGGCCTTAAAACCCAGAACCCTTTTCCAAAACTAAGTTATTCCTATATTTTATGTGTATTTGCTTTTTTTCAAAAAAAAAATACAACTCTTCTACTTATTAACTTAACCAATATCTTGACTTTTCAACCCCAACGTATATCCCCTTTATTCTCATATATCCTACCTTCCTATATGTCATAAAAATCCTCCCACTCAACGAAAAAAAAAGAAACTGATTCCCTTATAAGGTTTTATATATTCTTTCTCGATTTCCGTTATGGATTCACAATTGGGCAGAAGACATTCAATAAGCAATTTGATATTTATTCGGTATTTCGCCAATAAATCCCTCTCTCTCTCTCAAAAAAAGTGAACAACATTTTTTGTATATCTTCAACAAAGCAGCAAAATAACAACAACAACAATAACGAAAAATAAAAATGAAAAATAAGATGAAAAATTCTTTCAAGTAAATCTGTTGCTTGAGCTTCTTCCTTCTCTTCGTATATATACAAGAAAAAAAAAATGTTCTTCCAGAGATAACGTGTGTGCCAATATCGTAGTCAACCCAATCCAACTTCCCTTCGTTTTTTTTTTTTTTTTTTCATTTTTCCCAAATCAACCCTTGATTTTCGTATTTCGATTTTTTTATTGCTATGCAATTTTTTATTTCCATCAACATGTAACGTTTGCATAATATTTGAATAAATGTTTAAAGTGTTGTCCTTGTTAGTGATAATTTATCATGATTTTGTTGTCTACAATACACACCTTGGAGCTTCGAAGCCGAGTCGAACCGAGCGCAGACAGCCCTTGAGTCCTTTTCGTCCTTTCTCTCTGTTGAAAGTGCAATTTCGATATTTTTTTCGATACAATTTTTGTTTTTCCTTTTTTCTCTCTTCTTTTTTTTATGATTGCTCCTGTTTATCTGTTTTTATTTTTTTTTCATCCTTTTGCTCCTGTGTTAAAAAAATAAGCAATGTGTTTGTTTGTGTGTGTATTTGTATATAAATCGTTATTACCGAATATTTATTGGGAAAATATTGAAAAATCATTGGGAAATTTTACCAACCCCCTCAAACCCTCTCCGTCTGCCAATGAGCGATCTGGCAACAAAGTTTATAGGTGAGATTGCATGTTAATAGCCGGGTTGAGGTGTTTTATGGGACAACACACACACACAGCAGCGGAGATTTTTTCCAATTTGCCGTAATGTTTATTTTATAAGCGGCATCGATGGCGACGAAATTGAACTATTCAGCCAAAAGTTCAGTCGATGAGAAAGGAGTGGGAAATAAAGAGTACAGAGTTTACCTGTAAAATCAACCCAGTCCGTATTCGAGGCCGTCATTTGGCATTTCCATTTGCATGCAGCAACCCTATCCGCTCCACAAAAGCGATTGAATTGATGCGTGCTATTTGCGAGCAACGGGCGATAACTAAAATAAATTGCGATATTTTCTTGCAATTATTGGATGAGGATGTTTTCATATTGGGCATCAATTTTGTTTTTCCACCTCGTCCTTTCTTCCACCACCAACGCCATCTACATGAATGAGTGAGTTATATATAACTGGAATATTGGACATTTTTGTTTCCTGGGTTATAAAAGCTATAAGTATCCTTATTACTGCAAATTGGAAGAATATAATGGCTCTTAATGAATTATGGTCCTTTAGGCGGATATCGATATATGTATAATCTTGTGTGTTTGTATAGTGTTGACTATGGTTTGGACAAAAAAGTCGACCAGAGGAGAGTGGTATAGGTATATGTATGTAATGGATTTTGATTAAACCGGATCATTTCAGTTTTATTAAGTTTAATTCCTTAATTTAAGCTTATTAAGTACTCGACGCTGGGATATTATCCTTGCTCAGTTGTGTAAGTATAAAACAAATTAATGGATATTGATGAATTCAATGAAATGAAAACAACAACAAAAAAATAAAATAATATTTTAAGGTTTAATTTTTTTTTTTTTTTTAATTATGTAGTTTCGATTACAGAAGTCAATTATTGTTCTTAATTTTAGTAGGTATGTATTAAAGAACTTTTGTTGATGTGGAAATTACTAAGACCTCACTTTGTACCTATTGACTTTTAGAAAGAAAGGAAATTAAACAAAACTTCTTATGATTTTAGAATCTGTTATCAAAATTTTTAGTGCAAGTCTGTTTTTTTGAAGTTATACTTCTTTTGCGGCGTTGGGCTATGAAAATTTACTTTTTGAAAAGAAATGTCAATGGAGTTAGCCATCTAGCGCTGTTAATTATTGTAAAACACTTGGTGAACTCACACTAATTTTTACTTGCGATATAGGTACTATATATCAAGTTATGCATTCGTACAAAAAAAAAAGTTGAGATAGCATTTTTCCATGACATTACGATGGTAGACAATGCCAAAAAAGTGGGTCCCGGAAGTCCGTCTGTCTGTCTGTCTGTCTGTCAGTCTGTCTGTATAAGGAGCTACAGCCTAAACGGATGGACCGATTAATGTCAAACTTGGTATGTAGCGTTATTTAGCGACTCTCCAGAGGGGTTTTTGGAATTAATTTTTTTGGACCAAAAATAACGGTACTTGTCATATACCGATTTTAGTAAAATTGAAATATCTCGAAAATGGCTCCAACGATTTTGTTTAAAAAATTCAAATGTTAGTTTTAAGCTAAGGTCTATATTTCAATGAAAAATTTTTTTTTGAAAATCATTATTAACGGTACCTGTTTCTTCTTCTTCCTCATCAAGGCAACTTCTACAGAAGTCGTTAGAGATTACGCCAAGTCTTATGGCGTGTCTACCTATGAGACAGTGTCCTGTTAAGACACCTATTACAGAGCTCATATGCAATCTGCTTAGAGACAACAAATTTCTTGAACGTTTTGGATCTAGCCTAGGCCAGATCTGCTTGGTCGTTTGGCAAGTTATAATGTTTGACCATCGTATGTTTGTTGCCTCTATAGCTTCTTGCTTCAGCATGAGTTTGCACGTTGCGATTGGTATACCAATATTTGCCTTATTGGGTAAAATTGGTATTAGAGTTCCATTTCTGGCGAGTTCGTCTGCTTCACAGTTTCCCAGAATATCTCTGTGACCCGGCACCCAGAAAAGGTGAATGTTAAACTGTTCTGACATCTCCATGAGAGATGATCGACAGTCGCGGGCAGTAACGGAGTTTGTGGAAACCGAAGAAGCATTTATATAATTTAAATATAAACCAAAAATTAAATTTTCAAAAAAATAATTTTTGGATTTTTAAAAAAATTTTGAAAATTTTTTTTTGAAAAATCAAATTTTCGAAAACGGGACATTGAATTTTTTTGAAATTTTGTTTTTAGATGTTGATTAGTGATTTCTACAAAATGGCATACCAATTTTATTTTAAAACTTTTTTTCCAAAAAATTATATATAAAAAATTGTTTTTTTAAAAAACGGCTCTAACGATTTTGAAAATTTTTTTTCTAAAAATGCACGTTAATATATCAATCAAAACTGCATACTTGTTTTGGAGGGCAATTTAATTTCAGATTTTTTTTTTTTAAACGAATTTTATTTTTTTTCCAAATCTCTATATAAAAAGTCTTAAAAATTTAAGCAACTTTAACTCCAAGAGCAAGTTCGTGCGACCCAGTCGTGCATTTTATTTTTACTTGGTCTATAGGGCAAGTATTGGTTTCGTGTCAAAAAAATAATTCGAGGTTTTAATCAAAACTAACATTACGATAATGGAGAAGTCTGAAAAAGTGGTTTTCGTCATGACGTCCGTCGGTCTGTGCGTCGGTGCGTCTGTGCGTCGTCAAAAAAAGGTGTACAAGAAGCTGCAGCCTAAACAGGTGGACGAATTTTCTTGAAATTTGGTACAGATGATTATTTCGTAATTTCCAAGGTTGTTTTTTTTTTTTGTTTTTTAATATCTCGCCTAGAACGTATACCTCCCATACAAACTTTTCGAGGTATTGCAATTTTCTCGAAAACGGCTCTAACGATTTTGATTAAATTTGACACAAGTAATGCTGTACGTATATCTAATATAACTGCGTTTTTAGTTTTTCTCAAAAAATACGGATAGATAATTTTTTTTACTTGCTCTATAGGGCAAGTATTGGTTTCGTGTCAAAAAAATAATTCGAGGTTTTAATCAAAACTAACATTACGATAATGGAGAAGTCTGAAAAAGTGGTTTTCGTCATGACGTCCGTCGGTCTGTGCGTCGGTGCGTCTGTGCGTCGTCAAAAAAAGGTGTACAAGAAGCTGCAGCCTAAACAGGTGGACGAATTTTCTTGAAATTTGGTACAGATGATTATTTCGTAATTTCCAAGGTTGTTTTTTTTTTTTGTTTTTTAATATCTCGCCTAGAACGTATACCTCCCATACAAACTTTTCGAGGTATTGCAATTTTCTCGAAAACGGCTCTAACGATTTTGATTAAATTTGACACAAGTAATGCTGTACGTATATCTAATATAACTGCGTTTTTAGTTTTTCTCAAAAAATACGGATAGTGACAATTTCTTTTTTTTTTAATCGCTAATGTCGGCTCTTCCCGTGTATCGTTAATGAGTTATTGCAATTTTCTCGAAAACGGCTCTAACGATTTCGATTAAATTTGGTCTTCGTTATAGTCTTAATGAGTCTAACAAAACTGCGTTTTTAGTTTTTCACAAAAATTTCCTAGAACGGTATGGCGTTGCCGTTTTCTGCCAAATTGATGCATTTTTTAGTTAATGTCGTATATTTCATCAAAGGCTAAGCCAATTTTATTCAAAATTTGCAGATAGATATTTCTTGTCATTTAGAAGTGTAAAATGTAAACAAAATCTAAAATGTTTTGAAAAAAAAAAGTTGAAATGGAATTTTTTTACTTTTATTTTTTTTTTTTTCAAAATTTAACGAAAATCTTTAATTTCCAATAGTTATCTAAGATATAGATACTTTGAACTACAAGAGCAAGTACGTGCGGCCCCAGTCGTGCATTTTATTTTCTTTGAGTTCATATGAATTAACAGTGAACAGCCCTATGCATTTGGGTAAAAATTACAAATTTATTTTTTTTTTTTTCAGATTTTTGAGCAAAAATCAAGGTTAACCCCTTGCCAAAAAAAAAACCTTTTTTTTAATTTCCTCCAAATTCATCGAGTGAGACTTCATAAGAAAGGTTTCTTAAATCTCTATTCATAACTGTAAACTTAAAGTTTCTTGGAGGTATGGTTCCTGAAATATTTCCAACCAAACATTTTATTTGAAGTTAGGTATACATATAATGTACCTTTTTTTGGGTATGAAAATTTACTATTTGCTTAAAGCTACTTATTGAAGATCATCAATGTGACGGGTTATACACTGTGTAAAAATGATCTTGTTAAAAACATTCTGCGTGTGGCATTAGGCCCTGACGCTCTCTTCTCCCCGATTACGAAAACACCCATGACAGACATTTTATACTGAAAAACAAGCCCAAAATGTCATCTTTTTCTCGAACGCTCATTCGTCTCATTTTGTTGCCTTTGACACCGTGATTGCAAAAATACTCATGGCAAACGTTTTATCTACGCATAAATACCCGACAGGTGTTTCGAAGCTGAAAACTAGGGTTTGAACTATACTGGTTTCTATCCTAATAACATGTCAAAAAATCGGTAAAGTGTAAATATTGCTATCACTTTGCCAAATAGTTTCGTTAAAAAACAAGCCTGGTTCATTTGGTCATGGCAACATGAGTTGTGAAATTATTCTAAAATTTAGGTTAAAAAATTCATTTGCCGTTAATTTGACAAGAACAGTTTTTTTAGGCAACTGAACAAAGTTTAGAAATTTGTATGAATTGTTGACACAAAGCCATACCATACGTTCGTTAACGTATATTTGCTAGTGTCCCTTTCTTTTTCTACTGATTAAATAGAGACAGCAACAGTCAAAGCGTTTACGTATGATCGTAATCGTTTTTCGTGATTCGACCCCTGATTTTGGAAGAAGTTTCTTGTCATATTTTAACAAAGAAAAAAATTGATGCATTATATCAAAATATTTCATTAGTTTGAAAATATCGGACAACGAAACGAAATAGCAAGTAATTTAGTAAAAAAAATTAAATCCTTAATTCTTTAAGTGTTTTTTCGTTGACTTTAGGTTAGAATTTTAGTTCTTTTAAATTTTTAACCAACTTTTATTGATACAAAATTTAATTTTCTATCAAAAGGGTCTTAAAACCATTAAAAAGTTTTGCTTGGTTTGCACGACTGGGTCTTGATTAGTTCTTTAATTGAATGAAATTGAGCTCCGAAACAAGTATGCAGTTTAGTTTTTTATAATGACGAACTCTTTGAAAATATTTACAAATTTTTATAACCCAAAAATTAATTTTTTCAAAATTTTATTTTTGGCTTATATTAAAATTATGTTAATGGTTTCATATATACCTACTAAATTTCTTTGAAATTGAATAAGTAGTTTGGGAGAAAATCAGTGGCGTACGTTGAGTCGCCGAGGCCCCGGGGTAAGACTAAATTTTGGGCCCCCTTTGATATTTGGGGCCCCTTACGCCATACGTTTTTTTTGTCTGGGTTATTTATTTTTAGGTTTATTTTAATGTTTTAATATGTTCGTAATGCACTTTGCTATACTTACTTAAAATGTCTCTCATAAAAGTAGTAAACACGTGTACTAGGGGCCCCCAAAATTAAATATTTAGAGGCCCCTAAGCTAAAAATTAGTTTAGCTTAGAATCGATAGTTCTTGGGGCCTCTGTTCTGAAGTAATAAATACATATTTTATTTTCCATCATCAGACATACATAATTTTTTTTATTTTGGGGCCCCTGAAAAATTATTTTTAGAGCCTCAAAATTAAGTGCTTAGAGGCCCCTAAAATATAAAATAATTTTTTTGGAGCTAAGAATTAATAGGTATTGGGGCCTCTGTTCTGAAGTAATATTCGGAATGCCACCAATAACGTAATGTTTTTATTTTGGTCCCTGATGTATTTATGTTGGGGCCCCTGAATTTATATTTAATTTTCCATTTTAATGTTTTGAACCACTCAAATAATATTTGTTTGCTTTTTTGGGGCCCCTAATGCATTATTTGTGGTGGCAAAGATTTTTCAAGTAATAGTTTTTGAGGCCCTAAGATAAAATTATAATTTTTCTTTTAAAAAAGCAGTTTATTTTTTTTGGGGCCCCTGGGGTAACCTTTTTTTAAAATCAATATACACATATATTGTGTGGCTATCAATGCATTATACATTACACTGAATGACATAATTTGTCTCCCTGGTTACTTCGTAACTCAATTTATGCTAACAGTTTCCTTCTCTGCATTGTCTCCAGTGGGGGCCCTGGGGTCGGTCGGGGGCCCCGGGGCACCGCCCCGCTTGCCCCAAGGGAGTGTACGCCCCTGGAGAAAATCCTGTTTAATAAAAATGATTATAATGATTTTCAAAAAAAAAATTCATAAAAACTAGGGTTTTTTCAACAAAATCGTTGGAGCCGTTTTCGAGAAAATCAATTTTTCTAAAATTGGTACATGGAAGGTTCTTTTTGGTTCAAAAAATTAATTTCCAAAAACCATTCTGGGAGAGTCGCCAAAAAAACGCTACATACAACGCCAGTTTGATGTTAATCGGACAGACAGACTGATAGACGGACATGTTAGCATGCGACTTTGTATATACTCATACCATACGACAGATACATGAATGTGTCCCCTAGGGTGTGTCAAAATGCTCAACAATGGAATTTACAAATGTAATAGCTTTTAAAAGTTGCGTTTACAATTTTCATTTTTATTAATATCTTTGGCTCGGTAAAAATATAGGGACTAGGGAGAAATCCAAGATTTTTTTTAGAGATTTTTGAAATATATTTTATAATTAATTACACAGTTTGGATACAAAAAATATATACTATAAATACTTTTAGGCTTTCACGTAAAAGATAACTCCAAGAAAAAAATTGTTTAAACTGAACGCTTAACAAAGAAGCTATGAAATAATAATTGAAGGGAAAAAAATAGTAGTGTATTATGAGTAGGGGAAATTTTTTCGACATGAAAAGTTAATAAAATAAAAATTAGGTATCTCATACTAATTTTTACTTGCTCTATATGGCAAGTATTGGTTTCGTGTCGAAAAAAAAAATTGAGGTTTTAATCAAAACCAACATTACGATGATGGAGAATTCCGAAAAAGTGGGTAACGCAATTCCGTCCGTCCGTCTGTGCGTCCATCTGTACACATTTTCACAGCCTAAACGGGTGGACGGATTTTCTTTAAATTTGGTACAGATGATTTTTATGGAATTCTGAAAGTTGTTCTTTTTTTTATATCTCGTTTAGAACGTATACTTCCCATACAAAAAAATACGATATTGCGAATTTCTCGAAAACGGCTCTAACGATTTTGATTAAACTTTGTATACGTAATATTTAAAGCAGTGGCAACAAAACTGCATTTTTATTTTTTCTCAAAAAAGTCAAATTACAAAAAAAAAAATTTTCATTTAACAAATTTTTACCCTAAATGTCGGCTCTTCTCCAATATCAATTTTTTTTTAATTTAGAGCCAGCTTTTAAAATCTATAACATAAAAGTGCTTTGAACTGCAAGAGCAAGTACGTGCGACCCCAGTCGTGCATTTTATTTAGTCGCTAGATTTCGAAACATAATATTCTGAAAAACACCTAGTTTTTAGTGTTTTTTTCGGTTGGTTTTTAAGAGTTTTTCGAAGTAGTCTAAAAAACTGAAAATTACAGTACTAATAGGTATGTATTTAAAATTTGCATGCATGTGCAAAAACTTAGATTTTTATAATGATATTTGAGCGAAAAACTGGAAAAAGAATTTTTTTGCCCAACATTTTTTGACAGTTTTCAACAGTTTTTTAATTAATATCTTTTTTATTTTGATAGATAAATAAATTATAATTATATATTATAATTTCGAGTTATGAATACTCGGAGATATCGGTAAAAAATTACATTTTTTCAGAGTATTAAGTTTTTTATTTCAACCCATTTGAGCGAGCCAAAGATGGACGATATTATAATTTGTTTTTACATATTTTTAAACCTCAGACCTTTATACAACTTTTGACTACTATTACATTTGAATCGTTTATTTCAGAAACGACATAAGTCCATGAGCATAAACTTTTCAGAAGCAACAAAAAACTGTTTTTTACTTAAAATTCCACAACACTTCAAATTTAGAGTATGCCGAGTTATAATATAGCCTAAGATGCATTTAGAAACCTTTAAAATATAAACTTTTTTTTAGGTCTTTGCGGGTTTTTAAGCCGTTAAAGTCGGTGGACTTATGTCGTTTCTGAAATAAACGAAATTTTTGTGGTAAAACTTTTGTTTTTATTTACCTATAGTTTTTGAACAATACTTTCGATTTTAATAAATTAAATAGCAGTAGATAGAGTAAATCTTTACCTTTTTATAAATGTATAACTTAAAGGCTTGCGTGTCATGATGTTTGAAAAAAAATTTAAAACTGGTAAAATGTCATATTATTCAAGAGTTAAAAATGCTGCCACCACCAGAAATCTGGCTATAACTTTTGAATCCTGAGTACAATTTTAATGAATTTAATAGATATAGATAGAGTAATTCTTCACCTTTTTATAGATATATAACAAAAGCGGGTGCGTGTCAAGATTGCTGCCAAAACTGGTAAAAAGTCATGTACCTATTTAACAGTCAAAAATGTTGTCATCGGGTGAAAATTTTCCTTATATTTTGAACCCTTTTCTTTCAGTTTTCGTATTTTGGGAGGTCTGACATACTTAATTTTTTTTTTCAGAAGATGAATAACTATACATAAATGAGAAATTTCCAAAAAAAAAATTTTTTGGAAAAAGTGGACTTATGCTGTTTCTGAAATAAACGATTCATTTAAAAATTAGAGTAATTTTTTTCAGTCATACAAAAGTGACACACCCTAGTGTCCACCTAATGTTGATAACACGAAATTTCATAAAAACGAAAACCTTTGAAGTTGTCATAATTTTGCTGATTTTAAATCCTTATAAAGTTTCTGTGTCAATTTAAAAAAAAAAAACAAAAATAGATTTTGGTTATAGTTTTTATGTTTGATTTTAATTTTTTTTATCAATTTTGCTTATCGTTCTCAATCGAACTATTAAAAAAATCCTTAATGTTATTCTCATCTTAAAACACAAAATCAGCAAACATCAATTTAAACAATTCTCAACCAACCAACAACATGATGGTAAAAGCTCATTAAATAATTCAAATATACTCATTCCATTTAGTAGAGTAGGGTATAGATACATCAATTTTACAAAATAAGTAGGTATACGAGTAATCTAAGTACACTCTAATACATGTTCATTCTTAATTGTTGAATCCTTTTGCTTACATTTATATGTATACATTCGTTAACTACAAAACCGAATAAATGTTTGAATTGCATATCACATTGAATGATTTTAGTTATTCAGTTATTTTTCTATGTAGTTTTTTTTTTTCCTTCTTAAAGCTCTATTATCTACTTTGCTCCCTTTTTCCTATCTCTCTTATATCAAGAAGTTACAAAAAAAAATAAACTAAAAAAAGAAGTCTCATATTTTCTTGAAAAAAAACCTTTCGTACTAGAAAAGTAGATCGAGAGGGCCGCATGTCATCCTTTTCATATATACATCTCCTTGTCATGTTTATATCGTCCTTGATCTACATAACCAAACACACACAGATAAACACACACACAGAAGAAAAATAAAAAAAAAAAAGTAACTCACTCTGAAATATGCAGGCTTTTGTTCGAAATTGTATCCACATTTGTATTCCGCATCATGTACAAAATGTTACGTATACGCCATAGAGTCCCCCTTCGTACTACTCTCGTCATCATACCGCATGTTGTAAATTGTGTACAATGCAATGAAAATTTATTATCCTTTCTTTGCAGGAGCTCCTTGCAATTTACTAGGGATTTTAGTTTACTCAAGAATGTCATCGTTGTCGTTGCACACAGTCATATCCTCATCATCATCAGAAATAGTAGTAGATATACAGAGCGGTGCAATATCATCATTATCGTCGACATCGACATTGGCTCCACCGCTCCACCCGCACAATTCATTTGTCGTTCATCACACAGAAGCAACAGAGTGCATTGTAGTTGGAAGAGTTGGTACAAGGATTGGCTCTGGGAAACCGTTTTCCATTTGATTGCCTCCACGTTGCCGACGACATGCATCGTTATCATTCCTCTGAAGTCTCACAGCAGAGATATTTATAATTTTAAAATCCTCCCTCTGTAGCTTCTCATATCGAATACACGTGTAGTATGCCCGTTGGAACATCTAAGTTGCCACCTATAGAGTTTTACTGTCATATCTTTGCAAACCTGACTTGGCTCGAAGGATAACAGAATTCAGGGAGAAGAATCTAAAATACAAACAACGTATTCCGGTCATGATTTTGCTACATCGTCGACGACGGTGGCGATGAGACGCGACAATGAGAATACTGCGACATTGCCATAGTCGCATAGTCAGCATCCAGGAATTTTGGTGCCTCAATTCCATCGCTCGATTGTAGAGTTCATCTTTTCAAATGGCGTTGCCGTGTCGAAAGGTGTATTGCGATATTAAACGATGTTTGTCCAAGATACACACACACATGCTCCTTTGTCGTCCTACAGACCTCCTTCGCCTCCATCATCATGATGAAGCTATATGATTCCATAAATCGTTTCGCTTCAATTTCCCGACCTCGAGAAGCTCAGCTCAGCCCTGTGAGTATTTACTTTATAAGAATTCAATTTTCCAATCAATCCGCCACTATTAACCGGCACAGTCCCATGCTGACTTGGAATCTCGTTTTGCGGATAATCCCCCTACCCTTATCTAACAAAACAACCCCAATTCTTTTTTACCCCACAATCAATGCATGCAACACACACACACAGCTGGAAGGCAAGTTAGGTAGGTAGTCTTTTCACATAATGCGGTTCTGATTTAAGGCAAAGCTGCTGCTCCTTGAGAAAACAATCGTAAATAAATAAAAAAAAAATATATATATAAAGAAGTGGATTTGTGAAACCCCTCATAATGCAGCAGTAGCAACAACAGCACAAATCAGAATCAGAACTCTTGTATCCAGATTTTTGTAATCCATGGAGTAATACCTGAGGTTTGTGTTATTTTCTGAGAGTTGAACTTCACTATGTAGGTACTTTTTCATTGGGTGATTGTTGTGTTCTGTTTTTGTTAGTTATGATGAGGATATGACTATTGGTAAGCAACAGGAGTATAGTATGAAAGACCAGAAAAAATAGTTATTGAGCCACCGTACCTTACCTGTACTTATACTTTGCTTGGTATTCAAAAAGGGGATTTTTTTCAAATACAATTTTTGTTTAACTCCTTTTTTTTCCTTTTTTTTTTCTTTAATTCAGTAAATTTTACTTATTTGTATATAAATAAACAGCCATATTTATAAAAGAATCTTAAAGGTTGTTTTACTTTTTCAAAATGTGTGATGTTTCTAAAATGTAGTAGTATTTTGTACTAGATTAGTTAATTTTCCCTCATTTTTTGACACAACTATCGTTTATATTATGAGTTTAGTTAATCATCTGTAGGAATTCGATTATAAATACAAATTTAAGCAACGTTGCTTAAAGACGAATTATATATTTAAGCAAGCTTAACTAAACAACCTTTAAGAGCTAATTTAAGCAAATCTAATAAATATGGCTGAAAGTCTATAACCTTAAAAGTTTCACGATTAAAAAAAAAAAAAATATTAATCGGAACCCATTTTAAAGTAGTAAGTAGGTAGTCAATGAACAGCTCCGTCTTCAGACGATAACACAGACACAAAAACCGAATCCGAAGTTTATTCTACCCCATTACGTTAGGGCTTCGACACAACCTCAAAATTAGAATTTTTTTTGAAAATAAATTTTTTTTTTAAAGACATCATTAATTTAATTTAACATTCACTTGGTACCAGCCTCATTCCTAAACGCCTTTGCATAGCGTTACCTGATCTTAATTGTCAAATGCAGCAAATTTCAAGGCCTACACATCCAATTTTAATTTATTTGGAAATTTTGAAGTAGTAGGTAAGTCACAAAGATCCAATTCTTAAAGAACAGCAGAGATATGCCTGATAGAAAGTGTGATTTTTAATTCACTGTGATTTAAAACTGTGATATTTAACCGTGACAAAAATAATTTTGTCTAAGCAGCTCATGATTTTATTGGCGGGAAATCTGTTATTTAACGGGAACAAAAATTTTACCGAGAAACCCCATAATTTTATCAGGGCAACTTGCAAAGATTCGAGTGCAAATCGTGATTTTTCAAGGGAATCCAAGAAGCCATAATATACGTAATTTTATAGGAGCAACCAGTTTATTAATTTTACCGACAAAGCTTACCTTGATATTATTAGCAAATCCCTTCGTTTTATCGACACGATTCGTGAAAATCCTTGGTTTTACTGGACGGCGTAATTTTTTTTACGACTTCGTGAGCAATACGTACTAAAAGACTATTTTAGCAAAAAAAAAACATAATTTTACAGCAGTGATACATTTGACTGTACCTACCAAAGCAAAACGGGAATTTGACGGGGCGGGAAACATTAATTTAAACAGAATGATTCTTTGGAGCAACTCATTATTTTACTGGGGAGAAACCCTTGATCTTAACAATTTAACTCTTGATAATATCAAGATTTTCGTGATTTTAGGAATAAAACTGTGGCTTAATGCCACATGACTCCTGATTTTACGGTATTCCATTATTTTGTTGGTGTATCCAGGTTCATAGAAACTTCGTTAACTCTTTATTTGATTTGAAGTTCTGACCTGAGCAACCTGTGCTTAATCTGAGTAATTCTTGACAATTTTTGTTTTAAATACCGATTTTTAAAGTTATTTCAAAAATTTGCCAAGTAAACAATCAAAATTTTATTGATACGAATTTGAACCCAAGCTTTAGAACTTGGTACACTTTTATATCTCAATACTTTTTGTGCCAGCATAATTTCAACATAGGATTACTTGGCTCTTTTTTTAACAGTAATGTTTTTGTTGTGATTTCACTACTTTTTGCAAGGTATGGCTGTAGAATTGAAAATCTCTATATTTGATGAAAATTCAGTGAAAATGGGCGGTTGCCACGCCCCCTGGCTGAAATTCTCAAACTTTAATTTTTTTCTTTTATATAAACTACCATCTCTACCATTCTACCAAATTTCAAGATTCTACGATAATCCCCCTGGCTAAAATTCACAAATTTTAAATTTTTTCCTTTGTATAAATTACCAGCTCTACCATTCTACCAAATTTCAAGATTCTACAATAATCAGAAGTGCTCTATAATAATTGATGAAAATTCGACGAAAATGGGCGGTTACCACGCCCCCTGAATTGAAAATCTCAAATTTTCGATTTTTTCCTTTGTATACATCACAAGTCCTATCACCATGTAAAATTTCAAGTTTCTACGATAGCGGGAAGGTCTCCATAATTTTGATGATCTGTCAGTGAGTCAGTTACGATTTTCGCGATTTTTGAAGTCCTTTATCTCAGAAACTACTCATCGTAAGAAGCTGAAATTTTGTGAGGAATTTGGGTTCGGCGAGTTCAACAAATGTAGCGAGTTTGAAATTTCTGGCTTCTTTGGTGTGGAAGTTAGAGGGGGGTCGAAAATGGCCTGAGTTGTTTCCTGTAAATAAGGGTGTAGTGCCAAAGTTGCTAGAGAACTTGGCTGGGCACTACCATGCCCCTTGATTTATAAATATTTTTTATGATTTATCTGTGGCAGAAAAATCAAAATACCATTACCATAGAGTCAGGGTTGAAAAAAATCTTTTTTCTTATGAATTTGTTTTTCATTGAAAATTAAAAAAAAATATTGCAACTGAAATATGTTTGCATTAAAAAAATATTTGTTGCAACTAAAAATCTTTTATCTTAAAAAAATTTTATTACAAATAAAATATTTTCTGCATTAAAAAAAATAATGAATTAATGCAAAATGTGTTCATTACATATTTTTATTAAAATTCCTCGAATTTCTTACAATTTTGACTATTTGGCCTTACATAAGGTTCAATATAATAGTTGAAATAGCTTATGTATGGTCAAATAGCCAAAACATTATTTAATGCACATTTTGCAATGAATTTTTTTTTAGTGTAGAAGTTATTTTTTGTTATCAATGCACAAGTTTTTATTGTAATTTGTTAATCACAAGTTAAATATCGAATGTTGTGATTTTTTGCCAATATCTAAATCCTGTAGGTACGCCTGCGCAACTGTAAAGTTGGTTACTTTTATCTTCGTATTTTAATCAGTCAACAAGTTTAAGTTTTTAGCGGACTGTAATGGGATGACAATTTTAATGGCTACATTCTTGTTAATTAGCTCATATGTATGTAGGTACTTCGCTGAGACGGAATTTTAAAAATTCGACTGACAAGAATAGGAAGTGCTTGTAATCATTTTGGGTATACGAACCTTTTAGCGATGCAGCTCAAATGCATGTCACTGCTTAAGATTTTTCACTTAAGGATTTAGATACGTTTTTATATTTAATAGGCATGATTGATCTTGGAATGAATTGTTACTGTTTGGCCAGTTTATCTGTTTTGCCTTCAAGGTATCTGGATTTACTGAAAATAGTGGTTTTATGTTGCATCTTGGTTTTCAATCGTTTCATGGTTAAAATGTGATTTTATAAAAAAATATATTAATCATACTCAATCCGTCCTGGGATACATTATCGAAAAAGCCGCTCCATACAATATGAATGAGGAAATGAGTTTCATTTATTTTTGTTTTATGCATTTTATAAAACAATATTTGTGCTATTCGGAGGAAAGACGGAATATCGGCCTAGTTATTCTTGAATTATAAATTTTGTAACTAACTTGACTTTGTTTTTTGACTCCTGAAATATTTAAATATAATAAGATTACTAGATTAATCAATTTTGAATCAAAGATGGATAACAGTGCCTTTCATCAAATAATTCGGTATCAGTATATTTTACGTAATATTGTTTAGACCAAAAATACGTTGAAAACAATGATATTAGGGTTGGGGTCAAAATTCTGCGGGGTCAAAATTCTTTTGTCAAAATTCTGCTTTCAAAATTCTGTTTTTCAAAATTCTGCAAAAAGACGATGATTTTACAAATTTTTGCAAAAATTAAAAAATGGTTTGGAAAATGTTAAAAAGCGCGCGCTTTTTTAATTTTTGCAAAAATTTGTAAAATCATCTTCTTGACAAATTTTCTGCTTATTTTTTTTATAAATGAATAAATTTGAAAATATTAAGAAAAGGTTTTTAATACATTTCCGAAAATAATTAAAATTTTTTTAATTTATCAAATAAAGATGAATATTCAAAAATTTGAATAAGAAAAGGAATATTTTGTATCAAACAACATCGGTTCCAATAAGTTAAACATAGATTTTAATTGAATGAAAGTCAGTCTATGCATTTTAAAAAATATTTGCTACACTTAAACAAAAAAATTTAAGAAAGTAGAAATGTTGAATTACATTAATGAGGTGTATTTTTCTTTAGTCAGCGCATATGCTATAAAAAAAAAACAGAATTGGCAGAATTTTTTTGTTCAAGTATAATGCTGGCAGAATTTTGAAAAGCAGAACTTTAAAAAGCAGAATTTTCGTTAAAAAAGCAGAATTTTGAAAAGCAGAATTTTGATGCCAGAATTTTGACCCGATCCCATGATATTATTTGGAACTAACATTAAAACATTATAATGCAAATAAGGACTCTAAGCTGCATCACTGTTTTCCAACGTTTTAATAATTAAGAAAAATGTTTGAAAAATTATATTTTTTTTTCCTTTTAACAATAATGTTTAATAATAAAAAAATTATTATATGTATCTTATAAATTGTATGCATATTAATTATATTAATTAATAATTTGGGAGAATTTTTAAAACTTAAGTAAACAGAAACAAAAAATAAAGCAATTAACTTTAAGAGAAAGTTATAACACGACAATCGTACAACTTTCAAATCATGCAAATGCATTATAATTAATATTCAAACTCTTTTCATATTAATTTCACACATTTAATACTCTGTGTGTTAACATTAAGCCTAATATTATGCTCACAATCTATCAATTTAATAAACATACAAAATAATACACCTAATTCACAGCAGTAAATGAAATAAGATTGATATCTATCTAATTTGGACCTTGAACTTAGCAAAACAATAATTGTTGAATTAATCTTAGAAATTTCGAATAGCTATACAAAAAATTTGCCTTTAAACACCCTCACAAACCTCTTACGTCAAATAAATATGAATATGAATACAACTTTCCAATTATTCGAATCTATTTCGGAACTAACAAAAATGATTTATAACCTACTGAGCCGCCAAACATTCGAGAAAACAGAAAAAACCACACCTACAAACAGTAGTTAACGATTGTTTTGCCTGTCAAATTTATCAACGATTTTCATGATTCATCAAAATTTACATAATATACTTAAATAAAAGTCATAAAAACATATACAAATCGTGTCCTAAATAAAACACCTAAAAGCACTTTGAACTATTTTTCTTTGAATAAAATTAAAATAAAATAAATTCATAAGCATAACTTTGCTACAGAAACATCAAACCGATTTTGATAGAGAGATAGAGGTTAAAGCCCTCAAATCGAAGTACTGTCCAGTTTGTTAAAGTTGTTGTTGTATGAAACTATCCCATAAATAGACAGACTTAGTCAACTTATAAGTTAACAACAGGTGTGCTCGCCTCTATTAATTATAAATTTTGCAATCATCATTAAATCCCGTTTCCCCCATCCGTTACCTATACAATATATACCAACATCACTTCTCATCTTAACGAAAAAAAAGGTAAAGAATTTAGAAGAACAGCAACAACAAGTTCAAGATGATGATGATGCTATTTTGTATGAGCAAAAAATAAAAAAAAATAATAATATGAAGATAGGTACTACATCCAGCATTCTTATAAGCTTCAATCCGCACTACACAAGATCTATCTTCTCATTGTGTGTTGACCTTAAACTTCGTGAGCTTAGAGCTCACTGATTTTAACAGTGCTGTGAGAATTTTTCTATGAAATTTTTGTTTAATTTGTGCCTGTTCTTATAATAAAATAAGCTCTTTGGCTTATTTCATGACATTCATCTTTTTGTAAGATTTATTAATAAAACCAATATTATTTGAAATTGCAATAGTTTTTGAAATTAATGAAGGTAAAAAAATTAATGTAGAAAAAAAAATTAAAATAATTTGGAAATTTTTTGAATGACCCCATTTCGTTTTTTTTTAGTCAAATAAACAAAACATTACAAAATAAATTCAATCATTTTTATCAATAAAAATATATAAAAAACTAAAAAAAAAAACACTCTTTTGCATTTTGCAGAAACTTCAACTTTGAAAGGCTCCAGAGCCGCCATTTTGTTATTTTTTCATTTCAAAAAATTTTTTTTCAATTCTTGATAATGTCAGTAATATCTTGTCTTTTTCCAAATTTCAATAAGTGCTTTCAGTTTTTCATAAAAAAATAGTGAAAAAGGTGTCGTCTGGAGGGATTTCCTCGCTTAATTGTTTGAGTAAATTCTATACAAAATAAAAAGGTCCATTTTTTTTTCTTGATTTTTCAAAAAACCACACCTGATTTTTTAAGGGAAATTTATTCCAGATTTAAAAACTCTCCTCAGCCTAAGATAGTCACGGTTTAAGACAAAAAGATCCTTTTCGATTCAAAATTCGATATTTCAGTAAAAATAATTTCACAAATTTAAGCTGAAAGAATAAGTTATCCAATCCATATCGTCGGCACAGAGCCAAAACCGCGAATCTGCATTTTTTGACATTTTCACTTTAATACGTCATGAACCTTGTTATCGGTTCCTCTATTAACTGCATCGACCCCAGTCCTCCATCTGTTGCCTAAAAACCTAAAATATTAATTTTCGTTGCACGAGTTTTCATAAGATTGCATGAGTTTCCAAAACTTTGAAGCCGTTTTTCTCAAAACTACAATTTTGCAGATTCGTGATTTTGGCGTTGTGCCCACGATATAATATTTAAGTTGGAAAATTTTTGTCCACGGTCGCAAACCAAAAAAAAAAGTACCTGACGTGAAAATTTCGAAAAAAAGATGTTCGTTATTCAGTAGAATTGAGATCATAAGATCTCAAAACTCAAGTTCGAACCTTAAGGTATAATAGCCTACAACGAGAACTTTTTGCATTAAGTCAAAGAGTGAAAATTTTCATCCTCTCTTTGTGACAGTTTTTCTGATCCCAAAATTAAAAACAATGCTTTCTGCATTATCTTTTTGTTTAAAAATAAATTTTTGTAGTTTTTTTTTTCAAAATTACACGGCGTTTGAAAGAAAAAAAACAAAACAAAAAAAATTCAGATTTTTGTATACAATATCACATTTTCAAACAGAGTTGCCATGTACCTTAACTTATTTAAAAGCCGGCTTCTACTATTTTATGTAGTATATGAAAAGGGGTTTAGTCAAAATCTTTTTTATGAATATTAACTTGAATTAGTTATTAAAAATGATACTTTTTGATCTAAGCATATTTTATTTATACAGGGTTGCCACATTTTTATTTTATTTATTTTTGTAACCTGTTCTTATACCTAGTTAGACATGTTAAATATTTCCTTACTTGACCAAAAACTAAATATCTTAGCAGGAATTGTTTCATTTTAATAGAATTTTCAATTTCCAATCGCTTATTTAATAGTGGCAACACTACAACAATATGGGCATTTTCAGTAACGTCTGCCTTTTCTAGGCCTGCTTTAGACGTTTTCATAAAGTCAGATCTACAGATCGTGCAGTAGCTACTGTTCCAAAAAGGCATTATGTCGTCAACGGTCGGGCAGATTGCAGAGCCAAAATTTGATAGCAGCTGCAGAAATTACGAAGAAATTTATTTGGCACTTGATTGGGAATGAGCAAAAATGTTAATTAGAGTGGTGCAAAATATGTTACTTTTTTTTATATTTTCGAAAAATTTGGATTTTAATGACATTAAAAATTTCTATATCGTTTTTTTTTTAGATACATATTCATTTAAAATTGAAATTTTTCATATTAGGGTGGCTTAAAAAATATTATCTTCTACAGTTGCATATAAGAAAAAAAAAAACTCAACGTGGATATTATTTAAACCAAAAAACATTTGCCATTAGGATGGTTGAATTTTTTTTTTTAATTACATAATAATTTTTTAAAAAATTGAATTTTCAGTACAGTGAAAGTTTTGTTACTATTTAAGACTCAGGAAAAATGATTTATTTTACATTTACTCTTGGAATTCAACCACAATCGATTTAATTAATTTGATATTAATTTAATATAACTATACAAAAAAAACTCACTTTATTCACTTTCTGTGCGATAAAACGCTTTTATGAATTTTCAAAAACACAAAAAAAATTTTTTGAACACTTTAATTTAAAAAAAAAAAATTTTTCTTTGACAATTTGTTTCAAATGTTAATCACTTTTTTATTTTTAAATTCCACTGTTAAATGTATAAGAAAAAATTTCTTTTTTTTTAACCACCCTAAGGTAACATGGTTTACAAATTGTCTGCCTTATAAAATATATTTTCCGGAACTGAAAATGGAAATATTTAAAAAAAAAAAAAGTATTTTTTTAACATAAAAAATTTAAAAAAAAAATGTACACCCTACTGTATGTGATGTTGGCGGCAAGATGCCGACTATATACGACAATATTACCTACTTCTCTAGAAGATACGGAACGAGTATCTTTTTTTTTTTTATATTTTATTTTTTATTATTTTTGTTGTATTATTTTTTATTTTGTTTTGTTTTAATTTCTTGTTGTTGTCATATTATTTCCAACAACAGCTGGCTTGCGTCTATTATAAAAGATACTCTCCCATGGCTAAGGTTTCAGTTGTGCTTTTGAGTTGCGGATTCGCGTTTGTATGCCAATATAAAGAGAAAATAAAAAAATTGCTGCAAATATTTTAGTTTAGTGCTGTGCCGTGTATTTCAAGAGTCTAGATATACGACTAGAAAAAAAAAATTAAAAAAATAGAACATAAAAGCGGTGGTTTTTTTCTGTGTCAGTGTGCCTTTATTGTTTCCTCTCTCAACAAAATATAATCTCTTTATCCAAAGATCTTCTTCGCTGAAACATGTCAATGGGATTATCTATGTTATTTACGGTTCTAGGTTTGCTCCTTGCTGCTGCCGGTATCTTAGGTGAGTGACAAACAATGATGACGATGATGGAAAAGCTTCTTTTATACCTTTTAGACCTAGTCTCTGAAATGAGTTTGATGATTTTGTTCCGCTAGAATGAAATGTTTATCAACTTGATTGACTGTTGATCCACATCAAAGTGGAAAGTGGTCGCGCCGCGCACCGACAAACAAGCCACTCTGGTGCCGGTAGTGGTTGGTAAACATAAGAATTTTGTTTAAACAAGAAGAAAAGAAAGTATCATCTTTTTTTTTTTTTTTTGAGAAAAGAGAGTCATGACATCATGTCCGCCAGTCCCAGTCTTAACCTACCTTTACATAGTCCGACTAACAAAAAGCAATATTTTATTTAGTTAAACTTTAGATAATCGAGCCAAAATTAGTCATGCTATGAAACACAAGTACGTACGGATGGGGTCAAATTTATAATCGTGATGATTGAATATTATGTTCTCATGTCCAACTGCTTATGTGAATGATGTCAGGTTTTTGCGCGGCTAGAGGTCGTGCTTTTAAAAATAATTATCTTTTCTTAACCATCTACGCCATAGGATATCGAATGATTTAATACCAGGGAAAACATTCATAGTCAGAAATAAAAAAATATTTTTCCTTACAAAATTGGAAAACTTGTTCTAATGCGGAAATACCTATTATGGGTAAGTTCTAAAATTTAAGCTTTTGGCCCAAAATAACAATTATTTATTTATGAAGAATTAATAATATTCTTGTAATAGAACTTACTTAAGATATGGTCATTTGATCATTGCTAGAAATAGACAGAAACTTAAACTAGTAATAATTAACAATCAACTGTTGTTAAATAGCCTTTTGAACAAAATGAAATAAGTTGTAAAGTCGGTTTTGCTAATAGTACAGGAAAGATAGAATTTTTCGTGGTACGAAATACAGGAAGGCTGATTTTTTCAAATCTGAAAGAAGGGTTTTAGAAAAGCTGGATTTCCTTGGTCCATCTCCCTGGCGAAATCCGCCATTTTGAAAAAAAAAAAAAACGCCAATTGGTATATATCTACTAAACTATTATCTTGACCGAATAAGTTACATAACCAAAGTTGTAGGTAATATAAATATCTTTTCTTGTGCATTCACTGTTTTTCAGCGAGGATAACATTTTTAAGGTTATGTCGTTTTATTTTTTCGGTTTTTGAAGTGAAAACTTCTTTAGTATCGTAGTGATTTGAAACAAGATGAAACGAAAACGCGACACGACTTCAACTTGTTATAACTTTTTTTAAATAGATAGATGAATGAAATTTGTACTGTAGATAGGTAATTAAATAAATTATAATTGTACAAAATTCAATTAATTTCATATTCAAAATTCGGAGATAACGGTAAAAAGATGTTCTTTTCCAACACACGTTATACCTATCTTTTGATCTAGTGCATATACAAATTTGATTTAACTTTAATACGCATGCTGATAACATAACATTTTATTTGTTATATCACACATAACGGTACGTGCTCTACAAGTTACACAATCTTAAATTGAAAAAATTGAAAAATATCTCAAAATACCTGTGGAGATCTGTTGGCGATGACCAGCTACCAGTGTAGGAAGTACCGTAATCTCAGTCTGGAAATTCGACATGGTTGACTTTAAAAAATTCTAACTTCTCTTGCAGACATCTTTGAAATAAGATTTATACATAATTATACAAGGTGAAACAATAAGCTTTCACATGGTATACAATTTTTTATAGGTTGTCAAACAAAAAAATTGATTTAATAGCATGAGAACATAAAAATAAATGTTTTTTTCTGCTTTTTTTGATGAAATTTCATCGAGTTTAAAAAATTCTAGCTCTTTTTGTAGATGTCTCATAGACTTGATCGATATATATATATTTTGAGCTAAGACAATAAGCTTTCAGATGATATAAAATTTATGTAGGTTGTTATATAAAAAACATGGATTTGATAGAATAAAAAAAAGGTAGATTTTTTCTATTTTTTTTTTGCAAGAAAAATGATTTTTTAAGGTTTCACTTCTACCAGAAAAATTAAAAAATGGAAATTTAAGAAGAAAAAAAAATTACATCGAAATTTTGGTTTTTTTTCGAATTTTTGTCAAATGGGAGCTTAAGGCATTATTTGATACCTTCTATTTTCAATATTTATGGTAAAAGTTATTCACTCTGATGTTATTTTTATTATACAAAAATAACTGCTTACACAAATAACTGAATCCAAACTGTAGCCAAACTAGTTCATATTGAAATTCTTTATTTATTGAAAAGTTAAATTAATTTTTTTGCATATTTTTTTTTATTTATTATTTTGTTGCATATACAGGGTGTCTAAAAAGTAATGGATTAACCGAAATGGGCTGATAGGCTAACTTAAGATCTCTCAGAATTTGGTAACTTTTGCTCATCCCAAATACTTACAGTTCTTGTGAAATTTCGAAAAATCCCTACTTTGCAACAGTATTTTACCTTTACAGTTTTTTTTTGTACAAGGCACGGTTCTTGCACTTTAGCTCATAAGACTCGAGTTAGGCTCACAGGGTATGAAAATTGTATTTTTGCTCCCAACGCTACAAAAGCAAATCTTAGGAGGGGAAAGGGTGATTATCTATTGTTTTGGTTTACCATGAACCCAAAAAGTGTAAATTAAACCCAAGCACAAAAAATATTTTTATTTTTGTCGACCTGTGTAATAGATCTGTTTGGGAATTTTTAAGAGTGGGGATGAAAAAGAAATATTATTCCAATTCTTATTTTACCTTTTTGTTTTGCTTCTTTAATTCCATTAAAAACGCAATTTTTATTTTTATATTATCGATATATTTCGAGGGCCTTTTTGCCTCATCCTCAGGATCTAGTAATAAAAACATGCGTTTAATACTAAAAATAAGAATTATAAGTACTTAATCCAGCAATACAAAAAACGAAATATATTATTCCAATGTTCCCACACTTTTTTTTAAACGTATATTTGTAAATATAAATTATAGACAGGCTACAACAAATTTTGTTATTTAATTTCAAAAGCTTGAATGTAAAACTAATCTCAGTTTGTTTGAAGGATTAAATTCAATAAACTTAAGAAAAAATATCTTTGCCGGCGGGTACAAAGGAGCTAAGTCATAAATGATAGTTTGCCAGAAAATGCGATTGAAGCTGAATCTATGAATTTTTGAGCATTGATTCTCTTATTTTTATAGAAAGGAGTATCTCTAAATTTATGTTTTTGATACAAAATAAAAGAGAAAGAAGAACTTATTATTATTTCATCAAAATTCGAAAAGTGCAATTTTATGACTTAACCCTTTTGTACCCGGCGGCAAAGATATAAAACTATGTAAATTAAAGACACACAGTTTCACTAACCAACATCAAGCAACAAATTAACAATAGATTTGTGTATATACTACCTTATTGTTGTAATTTGGTTTTCTACCGAACTCATATTTTTGTTGGAAGAAATCTTTTGGGCTTAAAATCGTTAAGAGGGAAAACTGTTTGTTCTCTCACGAGTGTTCTCTTTTGAGAAAAAACTTCATAGTTTCAAAGTACCCCATAGCGAATACCCTAAAAGAAATGGGGTTAAAAATGTTTAAAATAGTAGAAATATGTATTTCCTTTTCGAGCAATACGCAAATAGACGTAATATTCGTAATTCTTTAAATATTAAATTGTATAGCCTTGGTACATTTCATGCCAAATTGATATTTGTTTTCACTATATTAACACCCAAATTCTAACACCTTACATTAACTTAGCTAAATTTCTCACTTATTAGTTCTTTTACCTTTACCTTTTACCTACGTAAAAAATGCATTTGAAAATTAAAATAAAATAAAATTGTTTGCATTAAAAAATCCAGTGCAAAATGTGGGCATTAATTTTGTTTCCATTATATTCGTCGAATTTCGTAAAGTTTTCACTATTTGGCCTTACATTCAAGCTATTCAACATTTAATATTAAAGCTAATGTATATTGTCAAATAGCCAACAAAATCGAAATAGTATAAAAATGTATTCTTTTAATAAAAAAAAGTTAAAAAAAATTATTGAAGTACCTATTCAGAATAAAATATTTTTGAACAAAAAAAATTGCAGAAGAAAAGTAAAAATTAATTTGACAACTGATTTTGACACCTACTTTTATAGAAATGGTACAATCAGAGAAAAATATTTAAAATTGGGATAACTTTTTTAAGTAGTAAAAAATTGTTATGTGTGACATATTTTACTAGAAATTCGCAGGAATCTCCAAATTTAACTATTAAAATAGTTATATTGTTAAAATTGTAATTTTAATAGTTGAATTGACTATTAAAATAGTAGGTAACAAAAAAACAATTTTAATTATATCAAATAGCTATCCCAATAATAAATATTTTTTACTCTGAGTGAAGAAACCAAAATATTTGGTCTTGATTTTCCATGATTAAGTCTTATAAGGGATCAAATTTTAAAATAAATTGCACGACTGGGGTCGCACGTACTTGCTCTTATGATTAAAGTAACTCTAATGTTAAAGCTTTTTGTTTTTATTTAAGAAATTTAAAATTTGATATTTTGAAGAAATTTCAAAAGTAGTATAAAAAAATTAAATCTGTTTTTATAATAAATTAAAAACCTTTTAAATGATCTTTTACAAAAAACCAAGTATGCCATTTTATTTCTTGTTTAAAAAATTTTTTTAGGAAAAAAAATTTGAATATCGTAGGAGCCGTTTTTTAAAAAAATTTTCTAACATTTTTCAAAAAAAAAAGTTGGTATGCCATTTTGAAAAAATAATTAATTTACACATAAAAACGAAATTTAAAGATTTTTCGAAAAAAAAATTTTGAAATATGTATTTTTTTAAAATCCAAGTGTGTTTTAAATTTTAATATTACCTTTACTTAAACGCTCTTGTATAAAAATTTCCGTTGAAAGCGGATTAGTAGTTGTACGAGTTATTCATAAATCAAAAAAACCGTTCTATGACAGGTACCGTTAATAACGGTACAGAAAATATTTTTTTTATTTCAAAAGTTGGCTCTTACCTATGTGTAATGCTTCACACAAAAATTTCAATCAATATCGTTAGAGCCGTTTTTGAAAAACATTTACTTTTCTATTTCCGTTATATGGCAGGTACCGTTAGTTTTGGTCATAAAAATAAAATTCCAATTTCTCCTCTAGGGAATCACCCAAAACTGCTAAAGACCAAGTTTGAAGAAAATCACTTCACTCGTTTAGGCTGCAGCTCCAGATAGAGACAGACACACAGACAGACAGAATTGCCGGACCCACTTTTTCGGCATTCTCCATCATCGTAATGTCACGTAAAATTGTTATCTCGAGTTCGATTTTTTTTTACGAATCCTAAACTTGCCCTATAGTACCTATATCGAGAGTAGAAATGAAGCACAGTCAATATTATTTCCACTTATTTCATTACCCAGTGTGATTCGGAGAAATAAAATTGAACACGAATTTTTATATTTGAAGACATGTACAAAGACTAAACCGTACCCGTTATTATTTTATGAAATTAAAATTAACTTTAAATTATCACAGACAAATATCAAAGATTATCGAAATGTCGAATGCATTACATTATTTTCTGTTTTAATTTTTATGTGTCATGTTTTTTGATCTTTAATGAAAGAACGTGTCAATTTGATGGGGGGAAAACCAACATTAAAACATGTGTTTGCACTTTCACTTTTTTTCTGTTTTTTAAATGAAATAATTGAGGCAGTTTAAATGAATGGAAACAAACTAATTAGAGAAAGAATGAAATTTTTGCACGTTCTTACTTTACTTATATTCAGTCTTTATAATTGTGCTATTTAAAATGAAGCTTAAAATACTTTGCAAGTAACTGCCAGCAGTGTTTGTTGATAGAGTTAAAGAAAATAAAAAAAAAACTGAATAATTCAACTCATCTCATAAGAAATTAACTGAAAATAAAAAAAACAAATAAATAAATAAATTGTAAATTGCAATAAATAGACGCTTCTAGCATAACAATTTATAACAATGCATTATTTTTCATTCATGTAAGACAATGGATTACCAGTCATGGGTACATGATTAAATTTATTATGAGATTGGTTAAGCTAAAAAGTTCAATCAATTTATGTACTTTTATGTAGGTACAATAGTAATACATTAATGTATATTTTTTATAAGTTGTATGAATCATGTTAAAATAAACGAAATAAAGAAGAAAAACGAAAAAAAATGAATAATTTTAATTATTTTTGTTCATTTTTAGTGAATTTTTTGAAAAACAGTAAATAAAAAATTTATTTACTGTGACTAATTTGGCATCGAAAGCAATTTAATTGCATTTATTTGTCATTACTCAATAACCCACAAATATAGTTTTTTTTTTTTCTTATAAAATTTTCATTCAAAAAATTTTAAGTACGGAAATGTTTTGAAAAATTTAAGCAACTATTATAACAAAAGTACTTTTAAATTCAAAGATAGACCTTTAAACTACAAATTACACTGTGCTACAAAATAAAAAAAAAAAAATACACCCGAGAAATTACATAGTGGAGCCTGTTCGCATGGTCGAATAATGCATAAAAATATTTTTGTTATATTTTTGGAACCCTCCATTTTGTTTTTATTTACAAAAAACCATTTTTACAGACCTTACGATGTAATCTATCAATATCTCAGTCATTTTTCTAACAACTATCAATATGTTATATGTTTTTGGAAAGAAGATTTCCAAACCTTTTGAATGATGTATATAAGTCTATAGTTTAAACAAATTAAGTGTAGGTTTTTATCCCATATATCTTGAAAAAGTGATTTTTTTCTCAGTTTTTTCAACTTTACCTAATTTTTTTGGCAAAATAAAACAAACAAAAAATTAAGTAAGGTTATATTCTGAAAGAATATACGTTTAGGCACAAATTGGCGTATTTTTTTATTGAATTTGACCAAAACTGCGGAATCTATGCTACTTTTTCGTAAATAGAAAATATGGCTTTTCATGATGTGAATTGCAAAGTGCACAATAGGGTGTTCGTTATGTTAAAACAATTAGAATTTCTGTGCTCCTAGGATCTTATATGGTTGAAAATGAACTAAAAAAAATATTCCCCAAGTTTCAAGTCTCTAACTTAATTCTAACCCGTGTCGCCAAGCGGTTGAAGTTTCTTATGGGAATAACATGGGGTTTCTTGGACCTTGTTCGATCAATTTTAAATTCCAGCCAAACCGTTCTTTCAAAAAATTTAAAACTTTACAGAATCAAATTTAATAAGTGTAGCTATCATGTGAAAATTTTTCAGATTTTTAATTGTTATAATTTTAGAGATTTAGCTTGTTAAAAAAATCATTTTTTTCAGACTTTTTCAAAAATCGCTTTTTACACATTAAATGCCAAAAAATTAAAAACATACATTTTTATTCACAAATAAGCGTAGTATGTATATTTAAAATGCATATTCAATTCATAGTTGTATAAAAAATTAGTTGTGTATTCATTCTTCAACTCACATCGATATTCAAAAAACGTGTTCCCGATTTAAGAAAAAGTACTGAAGTAAATAAATAAAGAACTAGTTAATTATATAACTTTGAATTTAAATATAAATTTTAAATAAACATACTACGCTTATTTGTGAATAAAAATGTATGTTTTTTAATTTTTTGGCATTAAACGTGTAAAAAGCGAAACGTTGCACTAATTTGTGAATAAAAATGTATGTTTTTTAATTTTTTGGCATTAAACGTGTAAAAAGCGATTTTTGAAAAAGTCTGAAAAAAATGATTTTTTTAACAAGCTAAATCTCTAAAATTATAACAATTAAAAATCTGAAAAATTTTCACATGATAGCTACACTTATTAAATCCTCTTTCCAAAAACATATAACATATTGATAGTTGTTAGAAAAATGACTGAGATATTGATAGATTACATTATAAGGTCTGTAAAAATGGTTTTTTGTAAATAAAAACAAAATGGAGGGTTCCAAAAATATAACAAAAATATTTTTATGCATTATTCGACCATACGAACAGCCTACACTATGTAATTCGTCGGGTGTATTTTCAGTGTCGCACCGTGTTATTAATTATCTCGGTAACCGCAACGCGTCTTCAAGAAAATGTTGGAATGAATAAAAAATTTTGTATGGCCTTGGAAACCTGCGTTTAAATCTTTTATTTGTTCATTAAATGTTTTTGTTTAATTTAAAAATAATCAAAAATTATTGTCTTCAGAAAAATTTTAAACTTTTAAAATTGTAGTGCAGAGTGCAATAAAATTCATACCGCTTATCTCAATAAAATTTTGATAGTTTTGTTTACAAATCAGTATTGTTTTATTTATTGTTTTTGCTTTTGAATATTAGAATAATTGAAGTCAGTGGGTAGCCTTCATTTGCTCTATCTATTCAAAAAGTTTATAATTTTATTATTAATTTATATTTTAAATTTTAGTCATAATTATTTTCGTCCATTCGGCACAAAAATGTTTTTTTTTTTTTTATTTTTACAAACTGTCTTCTTTTATCATATTCTTAGTTGTTCTTAAAAATTGTAATGATTTTAAAAAATAAATATCAATAAAAATCAACCCCGTTTTTCACGAATGCATCATTTCGTCTGAAGTAGTAAAATAAATGGTATACAATACTGATAACAGATTAAAAATAAAAATGATAATTTTATTGTTCTTTACATTGTTTAATATTTTTATTTTTTGTATTATTAATGTGGGTCAAAGATTAATTGATATTATTTAATAAAAAAAAAAATATGATTGATTTCTTAAAGGTATTTCCTTGATAATTTTTTTTTTTTTAATTTGATCTATATGTTAAGTTCTTTGTGCAAACAAATATTTGAGGAAGTAAAAAAATATTAAGGAAGTCCAAAATAGTGTTTTTAATCGTAATACTGTGCGTGTGCCTGCGATCGTTAATGCATCTGTCAATACGTACGTTCATCTGGAAAGTACGCACTAAATCACGCTACAGCCATAATCTTTGAAATTCATTATCTACGGACATATTTACGAATGTTTTTTTTTATATTTTATATTTAGATCATAAAAATATGAGTGTATTTAAAAAAATTATAAGTGTTTTCAATATCACTGAAAACGGTTCAACTGATTTAGATACAAATTCGTTCAAAATATGTAGTATCAATTTGAAAAAGAACATTTTATATTTTTTTTTTTTCTATAAAATTAGTCATACGCCATCAGTGATTGTAGCAACAATTAATAGATGAAGTACGTAAGATACAATCATGAACTTAATTAAACACAGTTTAAAATAAAAAATTGTAAGACACCGATGATTACCAAAATTTTAAAAGCTGATGCAATAAATTGTTTCTGTTGCATGATCTTCCAAGTCTTTTTCTAAATGATAAGATCTTCAGAAAGACGTCTTATTTTACTCTGCATTTATTTTGAAACATAATCGTTTTTGGACATTGGACTTTAATTCAGACAATACAATGGTTCTTATCACATCTTTATAAATGAGCTGCTTTTACAAATCACTACAATCTTTATTCTTTAACCTAAAGTTTGATTACATTATTGAAATTAAAAATCACTCAAGCTTAATTTTGACATGTTATAATTACTCGAAAGTCGAAATAAGTGTTATAAATTTTGTATCTTCAAATAGATAAGCTTTTCATAAAAACAGCACATTTTTTCTTTTCTAAAAAAAAAGTATCCCATTTATATTATGACATGTCTTTAACGCCACCTTATGCATTGACAAAAAAAACGATGTGGTATTGGTTCATTTAAGCCCAAATTTCCGTCTAGAAAGTATATCACACTTACAATTATTTATGGGGTTCTAAGGAAAGACCCATTTTTTTTTATTTTTGGCGTGTTAACGTCTTATCAATCGATGAACTCCGGGTGCATACACAACAAAGCATGACATCTTAAAGGCCAAAACATAGACAGCAAGTCCAAAATAAAGAAAAAAACTACTAGAGCTTACATACTGAAAGTCAACACTAATATATGATTTTTTAAAATTCAATTAGTTTTAATATGGGTAAAATAACATGGTAATGTTTTATTTTTAAACGGTAAGTCATAGATAAATTGTTTTTTTTTTTCAAGAGAAAGATTTGTTAGAAGAAAGGAAAAAGTTGACCAAATTCGAGATTGTTTTTGAAAATATGCGAATTTTGTTTACAGACATTTATTATACGAATAAAAAGATAGCTTAGATTTCGAATAATGTATGCACTAGGCGTTTTATATGGATTTTTTTCTGAGGTCCTGATTTTCAAAATATGATTTTTTTGAAAAACAACTATTTTCTTAGGCGTCTTTTTGAACAGTTTTTTATGTTTAGAAATTTCTTTAAGCTTCCAAAAAATCTCAAATTTATTTCTTGATTGATTCAGAAAACCCAGAATCCCAGAAAACCCAAAATCCCGAAAATCCAAAATCCCGAAAACCTAGAATCCCGAAAAACCAAAATCCCAAAATCCAGAAAGGCCTAAAATATCGAACATAAAACAGTTAAAGAAAAAAACTCTTCAAAATTATGTTTCACTGAAATTTTAATAATTTAAACATACCTACCTACAATTATTATAAGTTAAATATTAAAACTCATAATTCTATTGATTTTAGTTCAACGATTTTTCCAACTTAACTCAATCAGAACAAAACACTGCTGAAAGCAAAATTAGAATTTGAAATCATGTAAAAAAGATATATTAACGGAATCATACACTTATATTAATTTTTACGTGTTATAACCTTAATTTCACACTTAGGATTGTTTTCGAAATCTCGAAAAATTTGATAAAATGAAAAATTTGCGCAAATTTTTCATTTTATATAATTTTTCGGGATCCCATTTTTGTAGGCATTGGGTTTTCGGGATTTTAAATTTTTTGTATTGTGGATTTTCGGGATTCTTGGCTTTCGGGATTTTGGGCTTACCCTAATTTGTCACCGAACAAAGGAAAAAGGCTATTTTTTTGCCCCAAACTTCTTGACAAATTAATAAATGAAAATAGAAGGTATTTTTTGTTCACTTTTTTTTATTAAATATGAATTGCTTCAAAAAATTACATCAATTTTTTTGCAAAACGTTTAGATAAATGTAAATTAAGTCTAAATCTTCAGCGTAAATATCATACTTATGAGATATGGTATTCTTATCTTCTTGTTTATGCAAAAAAGTTGACAGGAAAATTAAATAAAATAGAAAAGCAATTTTTTTATTTTTAAATTTATTTTTTTTTTACAAAAATCTTCACCTGCTAATTTAAAAGACTTTGGCTAAGCATTAAGCACGCTTGGTATAGAAAAGTGTTCTACATTACATGCTTAAACTTCTAAAAAAAATTTCAATATGTGATTATAAAACTAGTTTCTTTTCTAGATGCTGCTCCTGCCCCTTACCAAGAACTGCTACCTAGAGCTGGCTACGTTCCTGTTTATATCCGTGAAGGTGAAACTCCACTTAGTGAAATTCATCCAAAATTAGCCGAAGCATTCCATGAAGTTGAACACAAAGACTTGGTAATAAAAAAAAATACCTCAATAACTTACTTATTCCAAACTAACAAAAACTTTTTATTTCATTGCCTAGTCCTCCGACAACAGCAACTCAGAATCCACCTCCGACGAACTAAATTCTTCAAAATCAAATGAAGAACAATCTGTTCCAGAAGTTCCATCCGAACCACTTATTGACATTTCTTCGAATGATTCCAACAAAAAGTTAGAAGAATCAAAAGAACCCAATCAAAATGTCGTTGAAGCTGCCAAAGAAGCTATTAAAGAATTAGTTAGTGTTTTTGAAAATGAAATGTTAGATAAACTTGGTTTAGGTGAAGATATTGAAGATTCAAAACCATCTGAAGCTGATAAGAAGCCTCAACAAATAAGTATTGAAAGCCAAAAGACTGATGAAAATATCGATAACAAACCATCATCAGCATCATCTGAAAAGGCATCTGATGTTTTGACAGTTGAAGCTTTTAAAGCTAAAGATTTTAATAAGGAATCAATCAAAGATGCGGAAATGGATGTTCCAGAGGATGTACCATCAGAGCAGTAGTATAAAATATAGTTTGTAGAGCATACAAAAATTAATAAATAAAAATTAATTTTCACCAAGTGAATTGCAAGGACGTTTTTATTTTAACAGTAAAAGTCAGTTAATTGAGAATCCCAAAGAACAACAAATTTATCAGAATTTTATTTTAATTTTTTAAACATGGCTGAAATTTCAGTTTTGTCAGAGCAAAATTAATTTAAGACTCTTTAAAATGAAAAGAAACTTCAAAACTGCGATTTCAATTAACTGGGTTCCACTGTAAATTTAAATATTTTTCTTTTTGATATCCTACAGCTGCTGCAAGCAAAAAAAAAACTTCCTTACTTTCTGCTTACTCGCTGTTAATTGATTAAATTTCCCGTATAAAAAAAAAAAAATGTAAAATAAAACTGAGATCCTTCATTACATGCACCACGAAGGACGAAAGGGAGGCGAACAATTTAAAAATTAAATTGTTGGGTCTACGAAATAAAATTTTTTAAAGTGGAAGTGGAATTATATTTTTTTTTTTTTTTTGTTTTTTGTTCATCTTCTTAACCCCCACATTGCTCTCAAACAGAAGAAAAAAAAAACGGATACCCAAACCGAGACACAACAACACACAGGAATTCTTTTGCTTTCCTTTCCAATTCAAGCATTAAATAATGTTGCTGTTAGAATTAATTTCTTTTCTTATAAATCGCATCACAGGATCAGCATTCAGCAGTAGCAACAGAGGAGTGATTCACCCTATTCCTTTGGTTGAGTAAAAATAAAATAAAAAGAGGATTGTCGTCCTTATGCCACTTCAGAGAGGTTCAGTGGATGGATATTTTATATTTTTTTTGTAGCTATATCCTTGGATTTAAGAAATTTAAAACTGGGTGAAATGTTTTTTTGTTACTAATCTACCGAGTGGTGACACTGTAAACTTCACCCCAAAATAATAATAATAACAAAAAATAAAAATAAATTCCTATATATTCAACAATCATTTGGTTTTTCTTTTTTTTTTAAATAAATTAAGCGACATCCGTTTCTTATTCGAGAAAAGAAATCAAAATAAGTTGAACTAATTTCGAAACATGTCTAAGCATTTTCTGTTTTTTTTTTGCATTCGGTTTTTGTTATTTTAATTTTTTTTATGGACTGTCATCGGGGAATCGAATTGTAAAAGTTGGTAGGAAAAAAGTTTTTCAATAAGGAATTTTAAATTTTTTTTTTGAACTCAAGATAGATACTCGTATAAATAGGAAAGTATACTTGAGAGAATATAGACGATAATTTTTATTTCCTTTTGGAATTTAAATAGAATATTGCATTTTGAAGAACTGTAGAATTCATTAGGGCTCGATCCAAATAAATGGAATTAAATTTTTTAAAGAAGATAAAAACAAAATTTTATTTAAAAGGTGAATTTGAAGTGAAGTTTAAAAAACAACATTGTCGCTAATAACACTGGTCGCGGTCGGCAACGAAAATAGAGCTTGAACCAAACCATACTTTTCTAAGAGATTTTTGTGTGTTGATTCCGAATCCAAAATCAAAATTTCACTGGCACGTCATGTTTTCGAAATATTTTAATATTAACAGGTCAAAAACGCGTTTTTTTGGTACATTTGACGTTGAATTTCATAACCGTTAAATTTTTTTTTTTGCAAAACTACTTATGCAATCTCCAAAAACCATATTTTATCGTCTTAAATATGTAATTTTTTTCTCAACATAATTTTTTTCTAGAAGTAATATGATATTAGAAATGTATGATATCTGAAAATCTTAAGTAAAGGTAACTTATTGTTTTTTGAAGCAGATTTGAAGTGAATTTCCTAAAATTATATATTTTAAATCAAACGTCAAAAAATATTTCATTAAAAACTAGTTTTTGGGACTTTATAGCGAAAATAGTGATGAGCAGAGCTCCAAAACAAGACATGGTGGAACAATTCTATAAACAGTTTTGAATTCAGCACATTCAAGTTAATCAAAATCACCTTACAGAGTTCTTGCTCCATACTTTTTTTTTGTTTTTTGCCGACCAGTGTAATAGAACATAAATTATAAAAGTGTGGAAATTAAAAATATAGCAGTGGGCTTCAAAAAAATCCAACAAATCAAAAAATCGCAAAATCTTGTTTTTTTTTTTTTGTTTGGTTTTTAACTTATAAGCTCTATAGGCTTAGTATTATGGAAAATTGCAAAGGTAAGAAACCACAGTTAACGACTATAAAAAAAGAGACCTTTCTTTTGATGTCTCACTCGATAAATTTGGAGGAAATTTTTTAAAATACATTTTTTTCGGCAAGGGGTTAACCTTAATTTTTTTCTCAAAAATCAAAAAAAAAAAATATATATATTTTTACCTACATAAATGCACTTTTCGACGCTTTGGTCCCCAAATATCTGACTTCGTATTATAGGAAAAAAAAATGTCATCGAAAGAAAAGCTCTGTGGGTCTAAAATTTCTAGAAATACATCATTCCAAAAATTGGAGATTTTTCCCCAAAGTATATAAGAAATTATTTGAATTAGACCAAAGGCTAGTGTCAAATGAAAGCGAAAGGCTACTGCAAACATGAAGATGTAAAGTTTTGAAAATCATATATGAAATCAATTATTTCTTTAATGTTACAACTCACAATTTTGAATTTTTGCCAACAAATTGGAACGAAAAAGTAATAAAAGTGTCAATATCTTTGAATTCGAATCGAAAAAGTAACTTTCTAGTTTCCTGTAGGGAATCTAAAAATGAACACAAAATATTTTTTTTTTCTTACAATTTTGACTACTTGGCCCTAAGCTTCAAGATAATTGAAACGCTATTAAAAAGAGCCAAATAGTGAAAATTTTAAGAAATCCATCAAATATTTGAAAAAATATTTGTTGCACAAATTTTGCAATGAATGTTTGTAATAATTTTTTTTTCAAACCTGGCTGGATCGATTGCCCAAAGTTAGCCCAGGATAGCCCAAGATTTGTTTTCGTTAGCCAACCCTTAGTTCTAAAATTATAACAAAAAAACTTTTTTCATATTACCAACCTCTTAAAAATCAAACTTTGTTTTTTTACTAAGAGTGGGCAAACGAAGAAATGTGATTAATTTGATTGAATTAGTATGGTTAATAATTGAGAAAAAGGACAATTTTTACACTGAGAAAAACTTTTTTTTATTTTTAAGAGGTTGGTATTGTGAAAAAAGTTTTTTTGTCATAATTTTTGAACTACACTGAGGGAAAAGCCATCATAAAACAACGTAAAATCAATGAAAACCACATTGATTTATCTATTATTCGAAAGGATTTTGCGTTGAAGATGAACATTTTAAAATCAACGTGAAAAAAAGGTTAAATTTGTATGGTTTCGTATCTTAAAGTCACATAAATCAAATTAGTTCATCTTTGAAACAACGACGTTTCAACTTCAATTTATTTTTTCCCTCAGTGTAAAGATGGGCTTACAAAAAAAAGTGACTTAATTTGTTGGAATTACCAATTTTAGTTTAGAAAGGTCTAAAAACGTTCTATTCGTGTACTGAAAAAGAAATCACTTCACACCATTTTACATGTATTGTTATTTTTGAAAAATGTTTGTATAGATTTTACTAAGCATGTAGCTTTTCTAGATGCCACATTGTTTGGTTTGCAATTTGAAAAATTTTTTGTATGTTGTGGTTTTTAAGGTGAAATGAAAGAAATGAACTTAAGCTTCTTTACAGGAATGTTATATGGACTACATTCAATCAAGTAAAAATTCTATGTCAAATAAATAACATTTGAGGTGCAATGCAAACACTAGTGAATTTAATGTTTCTTAATTGTAAATTAAAAAAAAAAGGTCACTGTGGTGTATGCGTGCTTTTTTATAGTGTGATAATTAAAAACTTATTCTTCTATAATTTTTAAACTAAGCTTAAAATAGGGACAATAAAAGTTGGGCTGGCTTACCTGGCCTTACCTTGGGGAAACAAATCACGGTTTTAAATAAACTATTTTTTCACGAGAAAAAAATCACAATTTTTTTCGGTTTCTGATATGAAAAAAAGTTTTTTGTTGTATCTTTTGAAAAAATAGTAAAATAAAGAAAAAACATTTGGGCTATCCTTGGCTTACCTTGGGCAATCGAACCAGCCAGTTTTGATGAAAAAATTAGCATTGGAAGTGTCAACTTCACATAGCCGTCGATGCAGCGAAAAAAGAGAAACCGATAACAAGGTTAAATGACGTTAAAGTGAAAATGTCAAAAAATGCAGATTTGCGGTTTTCAGTTTTTGATAACAAATCAATAAAGGTAGTTAACTTATAAGTTGATGTCGTATTGAAATCAATATTTTGAAAAAAAAAGAAGATGGTACTACCATACTCAATATACTTTTATTTAAGCTTCTTTAATGTTTAAATAGATTGATTGATATCTACACTGCACAGTAAATTCTTTTTATGCATATAGTGAAGAGAAAAATCAAGTGCTGGGTATTTGGCCTAGCTGCAAAATCCATCAATCAGAGTTCATTTCAGAAGTAAAACCAAAGATACCCTTCTTTGCCACACTTTAGAGTTTCGACTTGACGCTTTACTTCGGACAAAGATCACAATTCTTCTCAAGAAGCGATATCGGTGTAAGATAGCAAAAATTAAATTATTATAGGTAGGTATCTACTTCTTCATAATAATTGTAATACTTACCTAAAGACCAAACAAAAATTTATTTTACGAGACAGACAAAAACTCTCCTCCCAACATCATAACTATGTCTCTAACTAGTTTCCATACTTAAATTCCCCATTTCAAGAAAATAGCCAACAATTCGTCCAAACAAAAAAAAAACCACTCACAAGATCAAACAAAACGATAACCCTATAAAATTGACTATATAAACATAGTTTAAAAATAAATTCCTTGCAACATTGAAATGACCTTCAAAGCCCTTAAATCCCTGACAACATATATACAATCAACAAAAAAAAAAAAATAACAAAAGAAAAAATAGGACAAAAGGTGAAATGAAAAGGATCTAAAAACGAAAAAGAAAGAAAAAATAAAAAAAAAAATGAAAAAAATAACCAACTACCTAAGCAAACTCAATTGAATGAACGAATTGAATTTACAAGAGTCTCTCCATCATCATCGGCCAGATTATCCGTGAACATAAAAGCCAACTTAACCGACAACGACGTAAAATGACGATGAGTTCGACTATGAGTATGACTACAACAACGACGATGAAGGTATTTCCAGATTCTTGTGCCATTGACGCTATTTCGTGCCTCCGCAACAAGCACAAGCAATTCCATTGGCAAACATCGCGTGTGGCACAATCGTACCGCAGCTATATAGTCGGCATTGGCATCGGCATTACCGTGACTGCGACAAATGCAACCGTATTTACTTTTCTCCATCGATTACCAAGACTAATAACCGATTGGCTTGCCCCTCGTACCCCTCAAACTCAATCAAAAAGGTCCTCATTGTTTTACAAGACCCCTCAACCCCCCCTTCCCCCCAAAAAGGAGAGCTATTCATTGAAAATTCTAAAATTGCGATGGACGATGGAGTAAGGAGGTGGGATATTGGTAGTTATATGGAGTCATTTAAGCCAAGTCTATTGTTTTAACTGTGACACAGGTGGATTGGCCAAGTGTTGACTTTTCTAGCAAAACCAAACCGAAAGCAAAACATGAAGTGGATATTCGTATCCGGCTTTCATAACTCATTCTACTGCCCCTCCCCATCCCCCCTCTCCACTCTTCATTCAGTAAAAGCAATTGTCTTTGGTATTTCGGTTGATTTCGAAACGTAATTTTAATTTTAATTGAAAATTCAATTATGCACCAATATCATCGAAGAACTCTGTATTTTCATTTAAGTTGTGCGAGGGGAAGGGGGGGGGGGGTAGGTAAATTAATATTTTTTTTTTTTTTTTTGGTATTGGTTTTGTGTGGAAAGTACAGTTGTGCAATTGTTTCTTTCTTTCTTTTTTATTTCACTCTTCATCCCTCAACAATCATTTTATTTTTTTTTGGCAATAAAAACCGTTAAGCAACTCCATCACCACCCTTAAAAGTGCCGAAAGAGAAAACAAACAGCTTAAAGTCGCTTTTTTTTCAACCTTTCAACTAAGGAAGAGAAAAGAGAGAAGATATAGAAAGTTTAAGTGAAACATCAGCATTATGGGTAAAGAGGGAGAGTGTGGGCTTTTTGTTGATGACGATGAAGACGATGTTGCTGATGATAATGATGATTATGGGGCGCTGCGCTGATGCGGGTATTGGTGGGACGCAAAAGGATAAAAATAATTTTTATAGCCTTGTTGTTGATGGGTTTTTATCTTTTAACCAACGAAATACAAGTGCCTCGGTTACGACTACAGGCCTAGACTAGAGTTATGAAGGTGAATTTCGCAATGTTGACAGATGAGGAATGGCCAGAATAAGCGAGAATAATGTCTCTTAGATACATGTCGCTAGGAAGTATGTTGATAACACTTAGAAAAATATCAAAACCGGGTATGTCTTCAGGTGACATCTCTTTGGCAGACCTGTTTGAAGACGATATGTGTTAATGGAGTTTTTTTCTATTGGCATTGCTTCCAAAAGACGTTATACAGGTAAAATAACACACTAAATAAACAAATTAAAAAAAAAATATTTTTGGTTTCGATGACACCCTTTCACCGAAATTTTTGTATGAAAACTTTATTCTTCCTATTCTATTTCAAATGCAACGTTTTTACCAAAATTTCATTAAGGTGGCTCATCAATTTCGTTTTCACTAAAAAAAAAAAACACCCTTTTAACCATAATATTCTTATAGACGCTTCTGGTTCTTGTTTTAATCGCAAAAGTAACTAAAATGCTGAAAGGGTACCACTACTATAACTTAGTTTTTTCATTAAACATAATTTAAAAAAAACACCCTTTTACATGAAAAAAATGTGTAGACTTATTTTATACGTAATTCTCATAGCTAAGACAATATTTTTAATAAATAACGTTAGTCTACCTTTCCTAAAATATACCCATTCACCTAAAATATTTTTATAGACTGTTTAGATTCTTGATTTCTTTTATAAATGAAACATTTCTACCAATTTTTATTGAGGTACCATTTTTGTCCCAGTTTTTGTGGTACTTATTCTGAATTTCAGCATTTCTTAAAAAAAAAACACCCTTTCACTAATGATAATATTTCACCAAGTTTAAAAATTTAACAAAATTTATGTCACCTGTTATGATACCTTTCTCACACATAACTCAACCCATTAAAAAAACACCCTTTTACCGAAAATATTTTTAAGAACTTTATATATTATAACTTTCTCCGTTCTTTATCTAAAACCTTCATCCCAAATTTCGTTACTGTGTCTTGTTTTTCACATGGGTTTCGGTAATATTTTACCTGTTGAAGTCAGCAATAATTTTTTTGGAGCAATCGTATTGACTTTATTTTTATGAATCTAATGAATTCAGCATCAAAAAATACCTTAAAAATATGTTTTTTCACTATATTTTTGACCATCACCCACTCTCTCTTGACCACGAAAAAACATCCTTCCACCCATTTTTTGTATAGACTTTTTCATCCTTGGTTCTTATTACAAGAGCAAACTTTTTGCCAAGTTTCATGAATTTAAACATTTTTTAATGTATGTTTAATCAGTACCTACTAACGAGTCTTTCAGGAACATCGTTTACGTAATGTCTACGTAATGTTTCTACGGGACATGTATCTAAGGTAAAATGTGTCTAGGGGACATGTTTCTTGTGGACAGGTGTCTAGCCCACATGTGTCTATTGGATATGTGTCTAGAAACATGTGTCTAGTTGACATGTGTCTAGGGAACATGTGTCAAATTTTTGTTTCAGTCTTAAATATTTAAGACAAAATTATGTTAAATTAAGAGAAAACAAAACTTTCAGCCAACAAAAATTGTACAGACGATTTTTAAGTTTAAAAAAATTGCCTTTTATCATAAACCAAGAACGTTTCTGTGAACTCAATAGTTTTCAAAATATTTTTTTCTAAAAATTGTCAATTCTTATCACATTTCACTTCTCCAACGAGAAGGGTATTTTAAAAAAAAAAACAAAAACTTAAATTCTAGGCACCAGGTCATTACCTAACAGAAGTTTCTGATGAAATTCTCCTTTAAAGTGTAACCAAAGCAACAGATATAAACGAAATTTCGAAATAACGACGTCAACAAAAAAAATTTCGAGATATGGGGATTTTGGGTAGGCCAGCAAAAAAGAATGCCTTTTCCTAGTTACCCTTTTATTGCAGCAACAACCCACCAGAATATCAACAACAACGACCTGAACTCAATTTCAAACATCCATATATCGACCCGTGCAACTATCATCATCATCATCATCGCCACCATCGCTAACCAGCATCAATTCAGCTCATCGTCATCATCACCATCATCATCATTATCAACAACAACATGATAGTATAGAGTCGTCCTTCGATCTTCGCCTATACATACACGAAAAGGATTCAACAATTTCTCCTGGATTGTACATATTCTAGTTCCATCAGTACATACAGTTCATTCTCTCATTCCTCTTTTATCATATCCTAGTTTTTTTTTTTTTTTTTGGTCTTTGTAGGTACTTTTAGGCTGTTGTATAGTGTAGTGTAGTAGTCGTCGTCATATCTCGTAAAATCGACAAAAAAAAAACAACAGTATTTGATGAGGGCGGGGTAGAAACAACAGTACAATTGAACCTCCTTTGTGTTATTAAGGGAATAGGAGACGTGGCATAAAAACCCAATCTGGCAAACTGCCTAAAAGGATTCCGTTTTCTCTAGTGCTTCTTTTTTTTTGGTCTTCTCCATTTATGTTTTTTCTACTTTTTTTTTTTGCTTTTTTTTGAGAGGGGTTATTTGGAAAAATGTTCACAGAACTACAAAAAAAAAACATTGGATGTTATGGTTACTAACGAGAGTGAGCTTTAAAAGTCTGTTAGCCAAACATTTTGAATGTCTCCGATATCTAAAACGGGAGTCTGAACTGTTTTCTATTTTTTTTTTTTTTTTTTTTTCATATTTTGCTAGATTGACAGAAGCACAATCACAATGATGATTTTTAATCTCCTTAGAGCTGAATTTAAAAAAAAAAAACTTTGAAGAGCATTTAAGATAACCTTGTAATAAAGACTAAATTGAAAATGAGAAGACAAGGATGTAAATAGCTTAAATTAAATGAGAATGTTAGGGTAAAATATATCAATATACCTAGTATTAAAATAAATCGATATTTTCAATCTTGATAAATCGATGTTGAAATTGCTTTTAATCCTTCAACCGAAACACTTTGCAACAGGCAAAGTTTTGATGGGAAGCAAAATCATTACCAACTAACAATTTTGCTTCTATAAAGTCTTACAGAAACTAATGTAGCATTTTTATAGAAGCAAAATTATTTCGAACTAGAAAGATATTCGCAATGACTAAATATTTTTTCAAGCCCCAAAGATTTATTTGTCAGCTGATTTCCTCTAACCGCAGTACAAGCCATTTCAAGCAAACCATCTACATTTTTTAATTTTTTTTTTCTTTTCTCGAAATTTAAGCTTTGAAAAACAAAATTTGTTGCTTTGTAGCTCCTCTCAGTCATTTTCTATTTCAATTTAAAGTTTGAAAAGTTCACCTCCGGTTCGCTGTACCAATGCACAAAAGTTTACAAAATTCTTTTTTTGAGTTGTTGCTTTCGAAAAAAAAGAATAAAACAAAAATTTCTCATTTTTTTCCATTTTGATTGCGTACCTACTTGGAAACCTACTTGTTTGTACAAAGTATTTAGTATTTTAAAAAGTGTTTCAGCTAGAAAATTGAGGTTTGCATCAAAAAAGCTTTTTTAAAGCTTTAATTTCTAGCAAAAGAAAAAAAAATTTAGGTCCATTTTCTTCACTCGGAGTTGAACATAACTTGAGAATTTTTAATATAAAAATTCTCAAGTTGTGTTCAACTTCGAGTGAAGAAAATGGACCTAAATGTTATTTAAAAAAAAAAATGTCTCCACTTCCCTGATAAAACCCAAAATGCATTTCTGAAACTTTAAGTTGAAATAAAAAATAACTGGATGGAGCTACAAAATTAGCATTTAATTAGCTACAATTTTTGGACATAAAAAAAAAATAATTTTCCTATTTTGTCAGTCTTATTTTAGTTTAATCTTGAATGACAAAAAAAAACTGTTTAGGCTATAAAAACAAAGTTTGTAGAATTTAAAAGCATTTAAAAAGCTACAATTTTGGAGGTCAGCTAAATCTGTTGTTTTTAATTACTCAAAAACCATTACCATTTAATTAGCTAGAATTAATGATATATTATTTGTTTTATTCCGTCACAAAGTGTCCGCTAATTCGTTTGTCCATATTTTGTCCAAGTTTCTCCACCCATTTTTTTTTTTTTTTTTTTCTTATAGCAGGTCTGAAAAATCGTCTAAAATGCTCAATTTTTGAGATGTAGAAGTAGATGTATAAAACTGGTTGAAATTGTTTGTGCACCTCGAGCTTTTTTCTTACACATCATAAATCACTGTTGTCCCAACATCCGTTAGGGGAAATATTCCAAAAAGAAAATTTGTACAGTTTTAGTAGTTTTTTTTCAAAAATTAAATTACAATAGTTTGCCCATAGTTCTTGATGCCTACCAATAATTTGCTTAGGAGATATTCAAAAGAATAATTTTTCTAACATACAAAATATTTTTCTTAAATCTCCAAAAATTTGGTTTTGATACGAATTGATGTAACCAAAAAATTATTGTTTTTCCACCCCATGTTTAGAAGTTATTCAAAAAACAAAATTTGCACTGAAAAATATAAGGTCCACAGAATTCCCAAAAAATAACCCTTTTTCAAAAATTGAAACTTCTGTTTATTAATCTTGATATCTTTACATAAAACCAAAAATCATCGTTTGTCCACAGCCACATTGCGTTTAGAAGAAACATATTCGAAAAACAAATTTTGAACTAATCCTAAAAAATGATTTTTTTTTTTTCAAAAATTCAAATTTCTTTTGTTTTTAACTAAAAATTACGTAATATCAAAAATTATCGTTTGTCAAAGTTTTTTGAATATTTCTTAAACGTAATATTCAAAAAACTATTTTTCTAAAGCAACCTTCAAACAAAATATATATTTTTTTTAAATCCCCACCACAAACCAAAAATCATATTCAACATTTTCAAAAAAAAAAAAAAAAAAAAAACAAATTTTACACTGAAAAACACAAACAAAATGTTTCCGAAAATTTTAGTCATTAGTCAAAATTCTTAGCCCTGCCATTGCTATACATATGTACCTATCATATAAACGGCCTTATATTGTGGAATTTCCTTATTTCAAAAAAAAAAAAAAACATCCTTGCACCTAAAATATTTTTATACACTGCTTACTTTTTTAGTTTCTATCGTAAATTTTTACCAATTTTCATTCGGGTATCATTTTTGTCATACCTAATTTTATTGGTAATTCTCCTGAATTTCATCTTTTCTTAAAAAAAACACCCTATCACTCAAGATAACTTTGTAGACTCCATAGATTCTTAATTCTTATAACAATCGTAACTTTTTCGCCAAGTAACTCAACACACGTAATTCAACAAAATGTATAACTCAATAAAATATTTATTAATTTTAATTTAAAAAAATAGTACCCATACACCCTGGTGTACCATATAATAACAATAGAACTTTTAAGAATACTAGTACAAAAAAAATGATTTTTTTCCAAAATTTCAAGTACCAGAAATTGCAACAGCTTTTATACACATACATAATACAAATATAAATCTATCTCAGGGCCACTAGAATTTCGAAACAGAGAGAGAGTAACATTTCTGACCTGTGTCCCCAATTAGTTAGAAACAAAAATAAAAAGTTATATTCTTCTTTTTTTATTTTATTTTTCTTTTAGATTTAAGCCTCTCCTCAGGGCTCTTACTTCGTCTGATGGTAGCTCCTTCTGATAGTGCTGCGTTGACAAAATGCTATCCGCAAAGAAAAAAAAAAAAAAAAAAGCTACAAGCTGTGCACTCGAAATAAAAATTCGTGTCAAAGTGTTGTCTGTGTTGCATGGGAAGTCCCCGATTTTTTTTTTTAGTTTTTTTTTGCTTTTGTTGCTTCTTTTTTATGTTTCGCGCAACAAAATGCCCTCCAAGAAAACGAAAGCCAAGTGCATCTTGTTTTTTTCTGTAGTTTTGTTATTTCTATGCTCAAAAAGCTGATGAATTGTACCCCAGTTCTATTCACAACAAAAAATTGAAGAAAAAGAAAAAAAAAAACAGTAAGAAATAAAGAAAAGAAATTTAGTGCAACACTCTTGGATTTTCTAGTACTCAAAAGTGCAACATGTGCAATTTTCTTTTCGTTTCAATTGAGCTGACTCAAGAGGCAGCAGTATCACAAGAATACGAAGAAGATGACAACGACTACTACGACACAGTGAAGACGAAAGCGACAAACATGACAACAGATGAAATGTGGAAGAGGGCAGGCAAGTCGGCCTAAGACAAGATGAAGCTCAACAGAACAATGTGTCTTAGAAGTGCCCCCCCAACAACAATACTACACAGCCCGAAGGGGGTGTATATTAATGTACGAAGCTATATGTGATAGTCCAAAGAAATGAGGCCTATGTTTCTTGAGAATATAAAGAAAGATGCAACACCCAACATCTTGGCCTGGATGTGCTTCACAAAACTAACTACCACCACTCCAATAATGTATATGTACCTCTCACCCCAAATCCAAACCTCCTTCACACTAAACATCCGCACCAAGGACATTCCTATTGTGTGTTGCATCTCGTCCATCACTCCCAATGATGGGATTTGCTGCTGCTGCAGGGCCTCTCTTAAAAAAAAAAAAAAAACAAGCTTCGTCGTTATAAGAATGGGCGATCCACTCCAAAGCTGTCTAAGTGACACATTTTGTGTGCGAACAAAAGTGAGAAACAAAGCGAAGTTGAGAAATCTTGCACGGGTGCTGCTTCCATTTGTATAGTTTTTTTATTTTTTTTTTATTTTTTTGTCTCTAGCCAGGACATAACAAAAGGATTGTATCGAAATTTGAAGAAAAAAGAGAATAGGATACGCAGGAAGAAGGAATTGTTTTCGACTGCTGGTGCTGGTGCTGCTGCTTTTGCTGCTTCTGCTAGACCCCATTTAAGGCGATACATTTTGCCATTTTACCGGTTCCTGGTCATTGTGCTATGTTCCGCAATTTAGAGAGTTGATAGTTCATGGCTTGTGGGTAGAAAAAAAATTGTTGGTGGTGTAACTAAAAGACGCATTTAATTCTTTTTAACATCTAACGCAGTTATATGGAAGTGTAGACGTCTTATGTTTTCATTTAAGCTTAAATGTTTTTAAAGTTGTACTACAGTTTGTTGAAGTTATTAAACCTTTTGTGATCCAAGTCAGCTTGGCTTAGTTAGCTCCCAGGTCTAAATCGCTGCAACGCACAAAGAATTCTCCATAAATCAATCTAGAATTTACCTTACATCAGTTGGGGAATTTTTTTTTCTAAAAGTAAATCAACATAACGACATCGGTTTTAACGAAATATCCGACATTACGAACTATTCTCTAAATTTGTCAGGTTATAAATGTGCTTGAAAAACTCAAAACTTAAACAAGAAATTGTTATGTGCTACCAAATTCTTTTGAGTAAGATGATTTTCAAAATGTCGAAGTTTTAGAACATGAACGAAAATGAAAAAGGAAAAATTTTTTCGGTATTCAAACCAACTATTTTCCTATATTTGGGAAGAGTTTTGTATGGAATTAAAATCCAAATATTTTTTGACTAAACCGATAATAGATAAGAATATAAGCAACCTTGTCTAAAGGCAAATTAAATATTTAAGCAAGCTTAGGTAACTTAAAATAACCTTCAAAATCAATTTAAGAATATCTAATAAATATAACTGTATACGTTTTATATATTAAACCGCTGATAAATACCTGAAAGCTAATAATGAGCAAATAAGTAAATAGAAAAATAAAACCACGACAGATTCTTATAGGAAATTTAATTCTCTACAAAAAAGGTCTCTTAGTAATTTTCCCTAAATTGAGTTCTGAAGAAGTTATTCACGATTTAAATCGAGAAAAATCGATTAAAAATTTTTTTTTAATCGTAAATAACTTCTTCAGAACTCAATTTAGGGAAAATTTCCTATAAGAATCTGTCGTGGTTTTATTTTTCTATTCACTTATTTGCTCATCACAAAATTCCAAAGTGAAACAGTCAAATTGAAAAAACACTTCGATTTAAAAAGCTTAATTACTCGAATACGGCTCGTCTGACGAAAATTTTCAATCAGATCTTTTTTGTAGGAAATTTAATTTTATATAAGAAAAAATGAACAGAAATTTTTTTTACTTTGATCGTCTAGCAGTTCTGTTGTAACACATCATATCATGTATAAAAATAAAAAACACCGATGATAGACCTCTTAAAATTATTTTTAACGGCTCAAATTTTCACCAAATTTTTTTTTCATCATCCTGAACAAGATTTTCGAAGTAACTTTCAAAAAAAAAATATTTTATTTTTTTGGCCCAGTCTACTATACATTACACTGTACTTTAAGGACATGATGGTCTTAATTGGTCAAACTTAAGGCTAAACCCTAAACAAAAGCAAACGAATCACACAACGTTTTTGTTTGGTTATTCTTAGAACTCTTTGGAACTGTTCGATTCGAAATGCAAAACGAACGAACTTTAATATTTTTAATTCAAATACATAGCACATTTTCAAGTTTATACCTACTATCAAAACTATTTCAGTTTTTTCTCAAAAATTTGAGAGTGAGATTGAGATTCAAAAATTCTAACTCAGCTGCATCAGTTTTAAAGCAAATATTACTTTTTTGCTTAACTAAGTACTAAAAAAAATTATATGACTCTAATTCAACGAACCGTAGTGTAAAAAAATTTTAAAAGTACTTAGTTGGGCAAAAAAGTAATATTTGCTTTAAAACTGATGCAACTGAGTTAGAATTTTTGAATGCATTTGGTAGCAGGGTTATTCAAGGTTCCGTAACAAATGAAAAAAATGAGAAAAATTAAGATTTGTAGTCACGGCACATGAAAAACCGTCACAGGGTGACCATTTTTTCGACTTTTTTTCAAATGCCCATAACTAACAAAATATATGGCTGCGATTTTTTTTATTATTTTTCTGATAACTGTCACCACCTACCCTATCTACCGTTTTCGTTTCGATGTTAACTTTTGGGACACCCTGTATACAACCATTAAGAACAAAATTAAAAAAAAAATGTATAAATCGATTTTCAAAAAAAAATATTTAAAAAAATTTCATTTAAATCGGTAAAGTCATTTAGGAGATATCTCGTAAAAAAAACTCTGAGAGGTACCATTAATAATAGTAAAAAAAATATTTTTCTATTTTAAAAGAAGGACCTTGTGTGCGACAACACACTTATTTTTATAAATCAAAATCGTTAGAACCGTTTCTAAGAAAAACAAGCTGTACCATTATGACCGTTAATTTTGGTCGTAAAAGCTTTCGATTTATTAATCAATTTCAATTTTTTACACGAATTCTAAACTTTTTATTTATCCCAAGTAATATTTTTTTTAATGTATATAAAAATCTGAAAATTTTTGTAAATCTAAAAATTTACAATTCAAAAAAATATTTTAAACAGAGAGAACACATGACAGCATGATAGAAAATTTATTCAAAAACTTCAGCCAAGCAGCTCCAGAGAAGGTCAATTCTCGTTCTGTGAAGCTGTGAAGTGATAAAAATAATATCATTTTTGTTTTCACAGCAATTTATCATTTTATCACTTCACAATCATCTAAAAAGCCATTCTCAAACTCTTTATGATAAATAGTTATCACTGCCTGTACTAAAAAGTACTAAATAATAAATCCTGTCAATTTTGTTCATAGTTTTGACTTTTTTATTTTTGTTTTTTTTGTCAGTTTTTATTTTTTCAATATTATGTCAAAAAAATTTTCAAAAATAAACAACATTCGTGAATAGAAAAGACATTATTAACAAACTCGCTTTGTTTTCAAGACCAAAACATATGTTGTGTGCATCTGCGCATGTTTTCCTAGGAGTAAAAGAAGAATATCGGGACGAAGAGAATCCAGTAAAATCATGAAATTCGGACGCAATCAATGAAGGATCGTTGTGCATGGATAAATGTGTTTAAAATTAATGGAATTTATGGATTAATAAAAATTTAAATGAAAAAAAAAAATATTCCTTTTTTGCTTTTTACTTAAAACAAAGCATCTGGCGAGGGGCCGCATCCTTCAAAGGCGTTGCAAGGCTATAACCAGAATTTTCAGATTCTAATTGTTGTAAGCTAAATTCTGGCCTCACGCTATGAAACCAACGGCGTATACAAGGGGGGGGGTCACGGGGTCATGACCCCCCCCCAAGAACTCAGAACTTAAAAAAGAATTTTTTATGTGATACTGAAATCTCTTGAGTAAGATTACACCGGCACACAAAATAAAAAAAGTGTCATGTACCAGGAACCAGACCTATGTTTCTATATGTTTTTGGGCACGCTGAATCCGAATTTCAAGTCCGTTTGGCCCGGTCACCCTCCAGTTTTGAGCTGTGACTGCATTTTGTTTGGATTTTTATGACTTTTTTGGAGTTTTTTGCATTTTTCTCAAAACTGAAGGGTGTTCGGGCAAAACGGACTTGAAATTCGAATTCAGCGGGTGCAAAAACATATAGAAAGATATGTCTGGTTCCTGGTACATGGAACTTTTTTTTTGTGTGCCGGGGATGTAAGCGAAATTTCGCGACAGTGAAAGGCACACCAAAAAAAAAGTTGTATGTACCAGGAACAAGACCCATCTTTCTATATGTTTTTGGACCTGCTGAATCCGAATTTCAAGTCCGTTTTGCCCGGTCACCCTCCAGTTTTGAGAAAAATGTAAAAAAGACCCCAAAAAAGGCAAAAAACTTCCTTTTTTTGAGTTTTTTGCATTTTACTCAAAACTGGAGGGTGACAGGGTCAAACGGACTTGAAATTCGGATTCAGCGTGCCCCAAAAAAATATATAGAAAGATAGGTGTGGTTCCTGGTACATGACACTTTTTTTTATTTTGTGTGCCGGTGTTATTTTCAAAACGTTGAAATTTTAGAACATGAACGAAAATTAAAAGTAAAAAAAGTTTTTGGTATTCAAACAAACTATTTTACCATATTTTGGGGATGTGGTCATATTTTTAGCGAACGCTATGCTGGATTAGGATTATTTTGATTCGTTCGATAATATTAGTTGAGCTGTGCTGTAGAGTTTTGTATGGAAACAAAATCCGGATACGTACCTATTACAGCACCTTGCCATATTATTAGGCCCAAGCGAAAAAATACAATTTTTCGGTTCAGTTTTTACTCAGTTTTTAAAGTTTTTGTCGAAATAGCTGGAATTTTTTTTTTGTTCCATTTACTTGCACATATCATGTAGATACGGATTGGCTTGAAAAAAGTTTAAAAATCCATACTTTTTGATAAAAATAACGTACAAAAGGGGATAAGCTCCAAAAAACGTACCCTGTGGAATTCACGCCCGGATAATTACTAGACCGGTCCAATACTTAATTTCTTGTACCGAGGAATAACGTGACATTCTTAACTTTATGGCAAGGACCCCTTTTGTACGTTATTTTTATCAAAAAGTATGAATTTTTAAACTTTTTTCAAGCCAATCCGTATCTACATGATATGTGCAAGTAAATGGAACAAAAAAAAATTCCAGATATTTCGACAAAAACTTTAAAAACTGAGCAAAAACTGAACCGAAAAATTGTATTTTTTCGCTTGGGCCTAATAATATGGTAAGGTACTGTATATTCAAAGCTTTTTAAAAGAAATTGAATCTGGTAGGTACACAAAAATAATATCTTAAGGGCAAGACACTGCTTACCAGCAAATAAAAGAAGCAGCCATATCTTCTATTTTTTTATATGATGAAGTGAATAAAATATGTTTTAAATAGGGAAGCTTTCTGTGGCCTTGCTGTGTGGAGGTCAATTCTGTTGATAAAATTCGTCATCGGCAAAATGTTAAAGAAGGATATCATTTCTCAAATCTTTTTAGTTTTTTGCAATGTTTCAGTTCAATACATTCGTCTGATAAAATTTGGTGAATTTTGTTTGCTTACAGAATATGACAGTATTTTGTACATACTAAATTTGCTAGATCTGTTGCATTTTTTGAAACAACTATCGATTTGTTAATCATCAATGGCCAGCCAATTATAGAAGCAATGTAAGCAACATTATCTAAGGCAATTTAAATATTATTATTAAATATCACTTAGGGCTAATTTTTTGAATAGTTAGATAAACCTTAGTTAGAGCTTATTCCTAGGATTAAAAGTTTTTTTTTATAGTGACATTTATTCTTCTGATAGTCTATCTGACGATTGAAAAGCAGGGCTTAATCTAATAAATACAACTGAATGTTTTTTATATTGTAAATCGCTGATTAATACCTGAAAACGGACGAATTCGAAAATATCGCCAAATTAATTTTTTTTGTCTTTACTATTTTAATAGAGGTATTTTAAATTCCCATTCAATTTTAAAACAAAATTAAAAAAAAAAATATATTTTCAAATGCAATTTTTTTTACAAAACTTTGCGATTCGTTTGCCTGAGGTTAGGAAGACTTTTAATTCAAAAGTTAAAACTGTTATTAAGTAAAAACGATTTTTATTTTAACTTTCTGGGCTAGCGGAAAACAATGAACAGTTGTTTTAAGGCAAATTATTCAATCGAAGTACTCGTGCAGTACATTTTATTTTTAGGAGAGGATAGCCTCAATTGGTCATAGTTAAAGCCTAGTATGCTGCTGATGAGAAACGAAAAATCCCATACAAAAATGAAACAACGAAATGGTAAACCAAAAATTTCGTTCAACTTTTCGTTCTGTAGTACGCTGTTCGGCACAACGAAATTGAAAGTCTAAACTTCTTTTTCGCACACAAACAATTGCCGGGGACATTCATTGTGTGTGGAAAAATGACATTTTGATTTTTTTTGTTTGTTTTTGTTGTTCATTTTGTCATTGCATGTCTTTCTGCGATGCGTGTTTGCTTTTTTTCACTTATGTTTTGCAATTTTTGAATATTTTTCGGTCCAGATTTCGCAAGCATTTCGTTGTGGAGACCGACGAAAAATTTCGTTTCACATCAGCAGCGTTCTAGGCTTTAAGGCTTAACGCTAAACTTAAACGAATCTCATACCGTTTTTGTTTGGTTATTTTTAGAACTACATTCGGAACTTTTCGATTCGAAATGCAAGACGCACAAATTTTAATTTTTAATAATTCAAAAAGCCCATTTTCAGGTTTATGCCTGCTATCAAAACTTTTGAAAAAAAAAAAAAAAAAAAAAATTGGCATGACCCCCCCCAAGAAGCAAACCTGTATACGCCCCTGTATGAAACTGTGACTAACCAACAAAAGGATAAAATGCATTTTTGCAGTAAGCTCTTTTTATAGATTTTCTCATTAATGGAACCTTAAAGGGCATTTTAAATGGAAAATGCTGCAGCTCTGTCATTTTCCCTGAACCTGAAGACCCTTATCTTGAATACACGACCAATAGATACCAAAACATAGCCTTTTTAAGACAACACTTTTGAGAGTTTTTTGTTCAATTTTTTGTTAGTTTGAAACATTTGAAAACTCGAAAAAAGCCTCGACACTGTTGGGTTAAAAAGCTACTATTATGAGTTCTATTGGTCGGATATTCAAGATTGCTGTCATCAGGCTCAGGGAAAATGACAGAATATAATATTTTATAATTAAAAATATAATTTGATTTGTATTTAAGCATTGCAAGATACAATGTTAATAAATATTGCAATATCTTACATTCTTAATGCAATAAATCGAAACGTCCATAGAAAAAGTTTAACCTAAGATTATATTTCCTTCACTTGATCATTTTCATTAATGGCCGCGAAGCGTCCAATATATACTGATCATTATTATTATGGATGTATCATTATTATGTATAATAAATAAAAAAACTCAATTGTTTTCTCTCAAAAAAATTAAATGCATCCAAATCATGGTGAAAGAGTTTTTTAAAACAATGTTAAAACATTTTTCATTTTCGTACAGACGAACTTGTAGTAAAATTGCAACTCTGTGCCTTTTTTATATATCGGTTGTGATAAATAATTTATCATATGAAAAGATTTAGACATTTGTTTTCATTTTTTCAAGAATCGAATTTAGTGTGAAGCTGTGAATTTTTTTTTTCATTTCAAAATATCACAGAACGGGAATCGACCCTCAGCGTTAAAATAATATTTTTAAGTTTCCAATTGTACATTTTTTACTAGTCAAAATTAAGAGCACGGACAAAAAGTGAAGAAAAAAAGAGACAAAAATATGAGCTAAAATTTAGTGCGTAGTAGGCTTTAACTTTGAAAAACTTTTTTTGTGCATATTTCGTACTTTTTTTAATCCATTTTTAGTGATGAATCGAAGGTCTGTATCGATCTGCAGCTTGGTGCAAGGTTTCAGGCTTGCACTCTTATTTTGCTATTTTGAATGCACTTATTCTATTCTGACTGATAGCATAAGGTTAATTTTTGTACCCTATGGATTAATTTTGCAGACTCAGATGTAAAGCTGACAAATTATTCGGTAACCTCGCAGAAATTTATTTTCTAAATAGTACTCATACGCACTGGTGTACCACAAAATACATACTGCTTATCTTCAGTCAATATTTTAGACGTCATTAAAATAGTCAAACAACATTGTTGTTTTAAAAATTCAAGAGGTAGGTATTATTTTAGAGAAGAAGATATTTTACAACAAATTTTAATCCTATATACCTAACTTATATCTACTGCGATGAATATTTTCCTCTTGTTATTTACAACCTTTTTTTTAATAAACCCTTAAACATAATTTACCTGTTGTAATGATCTTATCACACTTGTCCATGATGCTTAAAATATGTATAAAAAATTGTTACCCATACTACCATCTGTACCTAGGAATGCTTTCAACAATTCAATAAACTCACTTATGTCCTTCAAGTCTATTTATTAACATTTTTATTAACAGTTATTGAGTTATAAGAATATAGCTATCAGCTTATTGTACGTCTTTTACCAACGTCTCCTTCGCCAATTCAATCTTCTGCCTCATATCAAAATCTACAATATATATGGAAATATCTATCTTGTAAATAACTTTCAACCACAATATGTATAGAAAGAACAAAAAGGATACCTTTCTTATTTCTTGAGCCATCTTTCCCCCAAGTAACTTGGAGAAGACTAAACAGAATTTCTTAATCGCCATCGAAATGTACAAAAACAACAAAAAATCTTCTCCTTTGCTTTGCTTGCATTGAATTCCACAGAAAAAAGAAGAATACAAAAATACCTACAACACAAAAGGGAGCAAAATTACAAGAAAAAGATCCTTTTTCATAGAGCAGCCATCCACTTAATATAAAATGCTTTTACGTTCGTGAAGAGCTAGCGTCCACCCCACCACACCGCCCTCATTCCATTCATATTCGGTGATTTTTTTTTTTTTTTTTTTTTGTTAATGTAAAAGGACATCCTATTAACGTCGAACGCTGGTTCTTCTTCTTCTTTTTTTATAGTTTTGTACTTTTAAATTGCTGATTTAGTAGTTTTTTTTTTTTTCTTTCTATTTGATCGAAAAATAGTTTCAAATTTCGACAAACACGCGTGCACAAAAGGACGTTGCAAAATATTGAGTGTAATTGAAGGAAAAGGACCTCGTTCATTGAAGCAAAAAGCATCCAGAAGAAGTATACAAAAAGGACAAGAGTTTTGCACAGTTTGTTCGCAAAAATTTACATTTTAAAGCAAGTTGCCTTGCGTCCCTTCGTGTCAGAGAGCGAGTCAGTGGCAATGGCAGGAGCAGCTAGTAGCAATAGAATATTCCGGCAAGCCAAAATAACGGAAGAGAGGTAATTTAATTTCGTTTTCGTTTCTGTTGCAGGATTAAACTTTTCAACAGTTAGCGTAACTTGTTGGCTTCCTTTTGTTTTATATATTGCAATGAACCATCAACGCCAACGCCATCATTCTACTACACACACACTCGTTTTCATACATAAAACAAAAACCTTCATATCCTTCCATCATATTATGTATATGAAATCGTCCTCGCGGGGTTAGAGAGTGTATACGAGTATGTACACCTCAATGGTAAATTGAGAACAGAGGAACTATGGAATTTCAACCCTTTTTTGGCGAATTTCTGTTCTGTTATTTTTTTTTTAAGTATGGGATTATCTCTTTCTTTTGAATAAACCAGGGCTAAGAGATGAATGACGTATGTGGTAGGGATATGATATCCTGAAATAATACCAGAAATTATGATAACGGTTATGGTATATGAGTATAAAGGATATACCTAGGTATACGAATCATCTGTGTCCACTTCGAAAAAAAAGAGGGATTTAAAACCTTATACTTATACCTGTCTTCAGGGGTGGACAGAAGGTGTTTAAGTTAAGGAAGGCGAAAGTGATTCGTTGGATTGGTAAGAAAAAAGGATACAAAAATTTGAAGATTGAAATATATGATGAAAATATATGAACATACTGATTTGATTATGACAAAAAAATTTTGACATACATAGGTACCGTTCATTTATATAAGCACCTTTTATTAATTCTTAGAACTTTTTGATAGTTCAAAGGATTGGTAAATATTTTTAGCATTTTAAATGTGTAAAATTACTTCAAATTTAGATCTTTATATTGTAAGTAAATTGAATCTTCAAATTTAAGAGAACGATGCAGATTGTCGAATACCGCAAGTATTATAATTTCAAAAATCTTCACGTTGTATTTTATACTAATTCATTCTTATTTGGTAAGCTTTCCGCTTCCAATTTTCCTAACCAGCTTAAATCTTTTATTACCTGTAATGGTTTATCACCTCCCGCATGGTTCACTGTGCCTTTTGAAAGGAAGGAAGTGATGCTTGCAATTTTTTTGTTGCTGTAATCTGGCCATGTGTCACATAGTTTCGAGGTATTTTTTAATACTTACCTAATCGAATAAGACCAAATACACTAGTTAACAAAAAAAATTTGGACACCAATTATTGTTACACTCTTCCTATACCACAGATTTTAACCCAAAAAAAAATCAAGAATCATACCTACGAAAATTTTCATGAACAGGTTTCCGAGATATGATTTTTCAAAGATTTTTGTTGTTGTATTTCAAAGCATACTTTAGCATTCATGCTATATCTTGAGTAAATGACCAATCTGAACAGAAGAACCGGCACACAGTGTGGCCAATGGTATCAAAAGCTGGAAAAATAGCTATTTTCAAATTGTACCGAACTGCCAAATACAAATTTACTTTAATAAAGGGATTAATAAGCTACACAAAACCGGTTTTTATTCCACGGTTTAAGTCTAACGCGGTGAGTAACTACACTTTAAAATGTCGCCATTGACGAAATTATTCGTTATTTACCTTTTTCTAGCTCCCGTCTGTGTTTCAAGTTTTAAGTGCTATTTCGTTAAATCAAAAGATAAAAATTTGAAATAAATATGGAATTACAAGCAAAAGGGAAGCTTTCGATTCTCATTTCTCCTTTGAATTATGAGTGTCTAGTTTGTTTGAAAAAATTATTCGAATTCGGTGTCTTTAAAATCATTCGTTCTTTGTGGGCGTCATACAAACTCGTTAAGAAAAAGTTCACAAAGGTGTGAAGTGGCGCTTTGTTTTTGGTGTCCTTTTATTGTTGAGAGTGTCGTCTTTCGTTTCAATTAAAAAAGTGGTGCCCATGTTTGCCCCCTTTTGAGTAAACACTATGTGAAGTTATCTAAAAATAACGATTTTTTTGTATATATTTCTCAGATTCCGGAAGTACTGACAATACAGTTCAACAGAATTTTACTTTTCTGAAGGTGTTAGAAATTCTGAACTCGTATCCATTGTCAGAATTATTCTATTAGCCAAAACTGAAAGTGTGTACGGTTAGCATTGTGGCTAAAAATTTAAGGAAATAGTGTTGATCTACACAATGGAGACGCAGGCGCAGCTTGAGATATCTCATAAATGAAAAAAGATCTGAAAATTTGAAACGGTTCTCTGAAGAAGATGACCGCGTCAAACTATGCTTAAAGAAATTACCACACTTTCTTACCATAAACTCATAAACATTCAAAATAACGTGTTTTTTTTTTTTGCATTTTATAACGGTAATATTTCAAAAAACGGAAGCTAATAAAATATTTCTTTCGTGGATTCGAGTTCAGCATCCCTAAATCTTTCGGACAAAAAAAGTTGAATTTTGTTGACCAGTGTATTTTTTCATTAAGAAGATTTTGTTATGACTAAACCGTTGAGTCAGGTCTAAAATCTATTTTTAAGAATAATCTTATTTAAAAAAAAAAACAGAAAAATCTAAGTATTGAACAAATAAATAACAATTTTCTTTCTCAAACAACTTCAAAGTTAAAGGTAACAGATACTTATGTCCTTATAATGTGCGTTTTTGATAATTTTTCATAGAATCACAAAAGTTGTCTCAGTTTTGTGCTTTAATATAGTATTTTTACCCATAACAAACTTAGAAACCAAGAAAAATAATTTTTGCCAACTTTTCCTACCATCGGCCACACTGTGGCACTGTGAATAAATTAACAAGATTTTGAAAAATTATAGAACAAAAATTTAAAGTGACCCAGAAATGTTATGCTAGTTTTTCTTGCTTATTTATTCAGCTTAATAAGTTTTTACACTTTCTTAAATTAAGAAGAAAAAAAAATCGAAATTTGAAAAGTATACAAAATATAACTCAGCCGAGATCCACTTAAGATGAAAATCTTTTTATTTTTATGATAACATAAGAAGATTTTCATCTAAATTATGTGAAATTCCCCTTATTTAAGACGGAAGGCATCTTGGAAAAAACCATGCAGAAATCCGCTTAATTTTAGTTGGTCTTTTTCTCAGTGTCCGAACACCTACAGTGCAAAATATACATTATGCCTAAAATAAATAATCCATATAATAACGTTAAACCAAAAAATTATTTCTTAAGAATGGCACTTCTGATAGCTAAACTGATGACTGAATTATTTTAAAATATGACTTCTCAAAAAAACTGATGGAATCCATGCATTTGTCGGAGCAATGTAAAAAAAAAGTTAATATTATACAGTTAAAATAATTTATTAAATTAATAGGCTTTTTTGCACTTTGGTATCAATAACTTCCTAGTAACTCTAGATTTGATAAAAACTATTACCATTCTGCAATCCCCTTTGGACGCGCATATTTTTAAAAAAGTGTTGCCACCTACATTCCTATAGATTTTTTTTTATACCACAGGTGTTTTAAATTTTTCATAAAATATTTTTTTTTTAGGTACTTTTTGCATCGAAAAACGAATTTCAATATTTTTTCAAAGAAAAAGTGCAACAGCTATACAAATTTGGAAGTGCTTATGGTTTTAGTCAATTATTGTAGAAAATTACAAAAAAAAAAAGAAATTAAAAAAAATCGTTCATTCGTGGTTGTGATGAACGGAAACGTAAGATGATGAAATTTAAAATACACTGAACGAAAAAAAGCTAATATTTTCTAAACTGGTTGCGATAGAAATTTTTTCTATTTGGTTTTAGTACAGTCATTTTTTCCGGACACCCTATTATAAAGAAAGTTATAAATGAAATTAAATGACAAACTTCTTTTCGATATCAAAAAACCATTTAAAAAGATGTTTTTGAATTAAAAAAAAAATTAATAATATTTGGTAACATTTATAAATTAAATAAAAATTGAACTTTTTAGATTTCTTACATACAAAAGTCCTAAGCCATTTTTTTTTTATGAGAGCAAGAACGTAGTTTACATTTTTAATGCGTCTAGATTGTAAAAATTTATTTTCCTTTTCAGAACGAACATAATATTTTTTTTTTAATTTCTTAATTTTTGTTTTTATTTCTTAATTCAGATTTTTCTTTTTTTTAATTAAGTCTAACCCCAAGACCAAGTTCGTGCCTCAGTCGAATAAAATAATTTGGATTAACTGCTAAGAATTTTCAATAAAAAAAAAAAGTTCCACATACGCCACAGTGACCCATTAAGTCAAACAGCAAAAAAATAATTTAAAAAATATGTTAAAAGATGAAACTAGTTGACTTATGATGAGCATTCATTGAATACCAAATTTGAACAGTATTTAAGAAAAAAATCATAAAACAAAAATAAAACTATAAGGCAACTACTAGTTTTCGCCAAAAAAATAAAGGAACAAATCAACATAATTTATGTAGAAAAATTTTATTTTCCATGGCACGCAAAAATAATCATAAAAAACCTTCTTTTAATGAATGAGAAAAATTTTACACTAGAATAAGTTTTAAGCAAACAAAACAATAGAGTTTATGGTCGGTTTCATAATTTCAATTTTCAACTGATTTTAAAGGATTTAGAAACTTAGAAGTCCTAATTTTAAATTATGTATAACTTTCAATAATCCGAGTTTGAGGACATCATGAAATATAACATTACGTATAGAAATTTAAAAAAAAACTTTAATAAAACACTAACCGGAGTAGGGGCAAAAGTATCCAATAAAACACAAATATTTTAGGCCCTGTTTATTAACTAAGAATTGTTATTTACGGTTACTTTATTTTTCTTCTTGATTAACTATTGAATAGAACCCAAATCCATCCCTGTATATTAAACTAACCCATTCAATGGCGTAAAAACCAAAATTATTACAATTCAGCTTAGAGCTACTATTTTAGCCTTTCAAAAAGATAGGAAGGTATGATGCATCAATTTATGTGGTGCTGATGATACTCCATATTGAATAGAAATCTCTCTCTTTCTCTTTTCATAACTAAATCCAACTCGTATATAATAGTCCTACTTCAAAATGACTAGACGAAAATTTTTTTAAAAAACCACCAACGTACCTACACATATTTTATCCTTCACAGGATAATAGTCATCATCACATAGAGTATAAATTATTATGATTCTCATATAATACACACAATGTCTCATTCTCTCTTGGTCATCATCTTCATGCTTAAATCTTATAGAGAAAGAGAAGCTATATCTAATGTACTTAAAAAATCTCTTCACGTAATGTCTTCATTCTTTTCACATTTATTTTTCCAATTGAACGCTTTGAACTTTCCTCCTGTCCTGATCCTTATATGTCCATTTCTGACCACTAGACCATTATTGGAAGAAGCAAACACACACAAAAAAAAAAGGACAAACTTACATCTGTGTGTGTGTGTGTGCAAATAATACAACGTTTCGTGATGCAAGTCCTTTTATAACAGTGTTCATTGAAACGGAATCACCTTTCGATGAATAATTACATACGACCGAAAGTGACACCAAACCACCCACCGCACCGCACTCACTTCTCTCCAGAACGTGACTCTCTGGATCTGGATGCACAAGAAGTTTGCTTTTAAAGTGAGAGAGACCAAAATTACACGCCATAACTTATGTCCCTAGAATAACAATTAATCTTCCCAAATACATGATTACCGTTACTCAATTCAATAAATTTCAAAAAAAAAAAAAATGGTTGAAATTGTCGAGTAATTTATACAAAACGGAAACGAAAAAAAAAAAACAACATGGCCGCATCTTTCTTTGAATTTTCAATCCCCTCCCCCCACTTTTTTTTTTGATTGGAGGTGCTTTCTGGTTGCATTTACACAGCACATATAAGTTACTATAATGGAAAATGGTTAAACTGTAAAAAAAAAAAAAAAAAAACGGTAGAATAAGGTTACATTAATTAACTGTCTGAAAGAGGGTTCGTGTAAATTTTTAATGACCCCAAAGGATTTTTTTTTAATAAAATTATTACATTTTATTATAATAAACGCGAGTTAATTGGCAATTTTGGGTTGTTCCATAGTAATAGAGCGGACTCAATCTGAATTGCAAACAAAAAATGGAGGAGAACGGGACCGTTGTCACATCAGGGAGAGAAAAGTTCCTATGGTTGCTATAAAAATTGCTTTCTGATGGTCAGAGAGTCCTTTTTTGGGTTTTTTTTTTTTTTTTTTTTTCTTGTTGTTTAACTTTAAGGTAAGGGCACCTGCGACGCTTTGTTTTCGAAGAGGACATCCAGAAGGATCAGGAAAAGGTAATTTTCCCAGAAAATTTTCCCAATAGGTAGTCGTCATCATCGTGTTGCTGTTGTTGTCTCGGTTCGAAAGCATTCGGGATTGTCGTTAAGTCGATAATTGGACATTTCCCGGCTGAGTTTAATGAAACCAATTACAAGTAGTGGACACAATTTTGTGATGTTTCGACGACCAACCAACTATACGACTTTGCATTTGCATATACATATACTCCTTATTCAGGAGTATATGCGATTAAGATACAGACACACATGGTACATACTATACCTCTAGCCTGCATCAGAATGGTCCCGGGTATTGATAATGATGATATGATTATCCAGAACAGATCCTTTTATCGTTTTCCAGAGTAATTAACAGAGAACGTATTATAGTATACACCGTTACCAATACCCATGGAGAAAATTATATATAGCTTTTATGAATGGCGCAATCTGCATGAAATTAAGAATCAAATCTGAATTTCTCTCTCATTCTCTATCCATAGAACCAGCTTATAAGGTGTACCTTTATAGTTGAAATGACTTGATTCTGATATAGCTATACGCCACGCCATCGCCATCGTGTCAGGTGGAAATAGCAGCGGTAGTAGCTAGTGGTAGGGAAATTAATTTTTTTTATGTTATGGTCACTTGAGATTCCAATTAGTACGAGTATACGAATATATACTAGGTGGTAGTTAAAACAAAAAAAAAAAAGGACGAAAATTTTTATAGGTGTTATGGTATGGAATTTAAATTTTCTATTAGGAAGTTTGGAAAAAATGCAACAATTTTTTAATTGAACGAGAAATTGTAATTCGATGCAAATGTAAGGGATATGTTAATTTTTCTTTTTTTTTTTTTTTGTATTCTTATTGAGAATTTTTTGGAGAGAATTGCTTGCGGTATATAGGATTATAATCTTGTTAAAAAGATCAAAGATTATACCATTTTTGATTATAATGTAGATATGGATAGATGGAATTTTAGTAAATTTGGCAATTTTGGTGTATAGTTTTTTTTAAGGCAAAGGATTTTATAATTTTGATAAGAATCATTTGAATTTTAGCATTTTTATGAAATGTTCTAATCAAAACTAATAGAGGAAGAATTAGTTCTTTAAAATGTGTTGAGCTTAATTGAGTTGGTAGCTTCTGAAATATTAAAGAAAAACACCAGACACAGTTGGTTGTAATTTTTTAGGGAATTTTGGTATGATTTTCATGGAATGGGGTCAAAATTCTGCCGGGGTCAAAATTCTTTTGTCAAAATTCTGCTTTCAAAATTCCTCTTTTCAAAATTCAGTTTTTCAAATTCTGCATTTCATAATTCTGTTTTTCAAAATTCTGCAAAAAATTCTGTAAAATCATCTTCTTGAAAAATTATCTGCTTATTTGATTACTTACCTACATAATTTGTCATTCTTTGAATGCATATTAATTTTTGTTTTATAAATGGATAAATTTAAAAAAATAAGAAAAGGTTTTTAATACTAAACATTTCCGAAAATAATTCAAAATGAATATTTTTTGTTCAAGAATAATGCTGGCAGAATTTTGAAAAGCAGAATTTTAAAAAGCAGAATTTTGAAACCGGATTTAAAAAAAACAGAATTTTCGTTAAAAAAGCAGAATTTTGACCCGATCCCGATTTTCGTGAATTCTTGAATCACATTGATATGGTTTCAATCATTCAGCAATGTTGACAAAATAATTTTAGTAAATTTAATTAAGTAGTTATTTTTAAAATTTAATTTACAATTATAAAGAAAAAGACATACTTGCGACAATATAACGCCTTCATTAGTCTTAAAATTATGTTTTTCCTGCAGAAATGGCGGTTTCTATAGCATTGTTTTGAAAATCTTAATTAGCGCTGATTTGTGCCGTTTTAAAACCATAACTTTTGTGACCTTTATAATTCAGTCAATGATGAGTCAATAGCAGGGGATATTAAAAAAAATGTGAAGTCAGCAAAGTTTGGATGCAACATTCAAGAGAGGTTTGTTTTGAGTGTAAGACGTCCGCCATTTAAAAAAAAATACGAAAATCTCCAATATCTAGAGATCGACTTGTCGCACATCATTTGAAAGGACCTTTCTGATTGGGAATATAATTATCTGTTCATTTGTTCATCTGTTTCATTACTACTTCATTTTTTTTATGGGATTAATATTTTCAGAGTTACAGCACCACAAATGGTTGGTTTTATGATGTTTTTAATAACCTTTAGCGTTAGCGTTTAAGTCCTGTGCGACAAATCGTTCTAGCGACCTTTATAAAAAAAAATGAATTAAAATTAATTTATAGTTATTTTATGTTTTTTGTATTTTAAGTCGTTTTTTAGAGTCGTTTTATACAGGGTGTCCGCAAAAGTGGTTCACACGAGATATGAGGCGTTCAAAATAATAATTGGTCAAGTCCACTTCTCTATAGGTTGGATGTTTTAAGGTATTTAAAATTATGTGTTTGTTTTTATATTATAAAAAATGGAAGAAACTAATTTTTGAGGAATAAATCTATTGATCTGTGAAACATTTTTTTCAAAATATCATTTAGTACCTGAGAAAGAGCTTCTCAAAGTTCTGTATAATATAAAAATTTCAAAGTCTTGACCCATTATTATTCTGAACGCCTCATATGCTGATAGTATAATTTAAAGGGTTTGTTTATCCCAAATACTAACGGTTTTTGATTAAATGTAGGCAGTCCTTGGAAAATCTCGAAAAATCTCTGCTTTAAAACATTATTCAATTAAATATTGGTTAAATAATCAAAATGTTTTTTATTTCTTTGGTCGTTTCGCAAATCAATTTTTATTAAATCAGTTTTAATTAAATTAATTAGTTTAAATCAAATAAGTTTTAATTAAATTCAATTTCTTACTTTTATTTGAGAGCAACATCCTGAAAAAAATTATCTACGGCCGGCATAGTCAATTTTAAAAATTTTAATAGTTTTTTTAAACTATTTTGTTGTGGGATCTGACTTTTATAATAGTCATTTTTAACTTTTTTTGTAACTATTTTCTGTTCATAAATAGTTATAAATTCTATCAAGTGACTATGCACATACATAGTTACAAAATAACTATTTTTATTCTCGGGTGTGTAGGTACATTTCGAATATTGTTATTTGGGATTTCTTGGGTTTTGAGTATCCTGCAGGCCTCACTTAATGATAAAACTAAAAATTCCTAGAAAATCGTTCCAATTCCCATCTCGTTATTTAATCAAGCTTTTTGACTGGGAGTCATTCTCCCGAAAACATTTTCCTGAGAGTTTTCATTCAGAATGGGGCTGAAGCCTTTATTTTTCTCAATCCGTTACGTAGATATAAGCTCTTTTCGGTTATAGATATCCAATGTTATCTAAATGAAGAATATTAGTCTTACTGGGGTACTAAACGTTACCGGAAGCTTTTTAGAAGAAGAACGCTGCATAAATACTTTTCCATTGCATTGAAATTGGAACTCTCAATAGTATAGGCTAGAGTTTTCGCGAAAAAAATTGTTCCATTTTTATTAGAATTTTCGACGCTAAAATGTATGTTTCCATACTATTTGCTTTTTAACTATTTTTAAACATTTTATTTTTTCAATGTCTATTATGGATAAACTAAAAAAAAACGATTTTGCATCTTTTCTCTGTTTCGCTAACCACAATAAAAAAGCTTGTATTCACTTTTAGTTCAAATAATATTTTTTAGAATTTCCTCTTTTATTTTTGCTACACGCACAGTGAATTCATGGAAAATGACATTGCAAACAGCTCAGAAATTTGCATTCCTAATCATCCTTGTCCGAATCAGTGGAGCAAAAATGATTCAGGACACTGTGAGGTTAATAGGAAAAATTGCATTGGTAAGTCATATCAGCCGGAGAAATCCTTTGTGACCGTTGTCATCGTCGTCGTTGTCATTTTCCTTTTTTTTTGTCTTTTTTTTTGTCGCTATGTCGTAATGTCATCGTCATTCTAGTTTGTCGATAGTCGTGTCGTCTCAGTCGGTTGGCTTTGCCTTCATATCGAATACACTCACTGCAACAGTAATATTGATGATGGCTTTCATCGGCTCCCTAAGGATATTTTCATGAATTCATTTGATGAGACGACAGCATTCAAGGGGGGAATTCTAAATGCTGTAAGATTTTCGATTTCCTTTTTATTTTTCCAACATGTAAATGTAACACTGCGCATTTTTTTTTCTGTTTGTAATTTTGTTTTTTTTTTTTATTTTTTTTGTTCTGATCCCTTGGGTGAGATCGATTTAGCAAATTGAAGGGCATCATGATTGGACAACTGGAAGTTAATTGCCAGCTATAAATTGATTCTCGAATTAAACGTTTAAGGATTTCAATTGAATTTTTTGCGATGATTGTTTTTTCATTCATTCGAAAATTTGGTGTTGTCAATTTTTACATCATTTTTTTAAATTGGGATTTACATTAAATTGAACTGAAATTTTAGTAAAAATTAAACGCTTGACTACAAACATGGTAAAAGTTAAAGTTTTCTTAAAATACTAAAGCTTTTTAAAATTACAAAATATTGAATTAAATTTTTAAGAAGTTTTTGAAAACTTAAAAAAACTATATAAAAATTGTTTTAAAAATGACAAAACATCTTATGAAGTAGTTTTGACCTCCAAACGAAGTGTAATATAAAATTTATTGAAAACAAAACATTTTAAGCAACATTTTTATGAAAATCGTCATAGCTAATTTTTTTTAATAGTTCTTATATTAGGATGTGTAAAAATTTTCAAACAAAATTGTATGCAAGTAAAAAAGAGATAACAATCGACAAAGAAAAATCAAAATTTGAAAAAAGAATTGAATTTTTTCACTTAAAAAAAAAATTATAAAAATCTTTTTTCAAAGAAAAAAAAAAACATCCTTAATTAATTTGATTGTTTTACTGAGTTGCATTTTTACAGAAGAAAAAAAATACATAAAAATCGTTAAAGCCGATTAAATAAAAAATAATAGTAATAAATAATTTTGTGAAAAAAAAAATCAATGAAGTAAATATTGATCAACTAAAAAACAAAAGAAATCAAAAGAACTCCGTTTTCGAAAATTTGATTTTTGAAACAAAAATTTTACATTTTTTCAAAGGTCCAAAAATTTATTTTTAAAAATTTGATTTTTGATTTACATTAAAACTATATAAATACTTTTGTAAATTCATTATTTCTATGGCAGGTACCATTAATAATAATTTTTGAAAAAAACCTTTTTTCGTCAAAAGTTAGACCTTGTATAAAAACTAATACTTGCATTTTTTATCGTTCGAGCCGTTGTTAAGAAAAATATACTTTTATAAAAATGGTATATGACAGGTACAGTTTTTTTTGGTCCTAGAAAATATAATAAGAATAACCCTTAATCTACTAGACTGCTACATACAGAGTTTGAAGGGAATCAACCCACTCGTTTAGGCAGTACTTATACAGACAGGCATACAGACTTTTTTCGTTGTTTTTTTTTACATTAGTGTTTTTAAGATAGCGCAACACGTCACAACATTGCATAACCTATATATTATTGAACTGCTGGATATGTAGAGCAATCTTGCATTTCAAGAGTTTGCCCAAGTTTGCACCCCCGAAAATAAAGCCCCTTGAAAAAAAAACTCCTCAAAAGCGACCTCTACTTGTAGATTTTTATAAATATTATGTTTTTAAAAAAATTTCTATACAGATACCTTTAAAAATATGGAAAGAAATAGTGTTCCAAATTTCAAAAGAATCCGTGCAGTAGTTTTGAAGTTATTAAAATACTCATAACTTGGTCAATTTGGCTCTAATAGACCTACAATTTGAACACAATATTTCTGAGATATAAAAAAATTTTAATGCAAATAAAAAAATCTGGGTTTCTCGGGAAAAAGTGTATGTTTCAGTTTTTTTTTTTTAATTCTTTGGAACTTTAATATTTATTAGAATGTAGTTTTTGACTAAAAACTACCAGGTCATTAAATAATGGTATAAATATGCACCAAAAAAAAAAAAAAAAACAAATATAAATTTAACATTTTTTAAATATCAAATTAAAATTTTTTAAATATCAGCCAAAAATGCTCTAGGTATAAAATGTGTTTTATGATATTTAAAATGTTAAAACAATATTTTTATTATGAGGATGATATATAAATGTCACATTTTGGAAATTTTGTTTGATATTTTATTATCATTTTTTCATATCAATTTCTCATTCCAAATTATTGAAAAATATTAAATAAAAATAAAATAACTTATTTAAAGGCGCTTTGTGTTTTTTCGAAGTACAATGTATGATTTACTGAGAAAATTTGATCGGCAATAAGATTTTACTTCACATAGTTTGGGAGAAAATAACAAAACAATTAGCTATATCACCTATAACCTATAATAGAAAAAATAATATTACCACTTTTTTGTAAAGAATATTCACTTTCAGTAATGTTTTGAAAAAAGAAAGAAAATACTTAAAATAATAAAAATAATAGAAAAGAAAAAGAAAGAAATAATTTTTATTATAATAAACTAAAACGTAAAATCTAGTCAACATTGTTATTTTAAATGTCAAAGTGAAATTTTCACTATCCACCTTAAATTAAAAAATGTCGAAATGATATGATAAAATATAAAAATTTATATTTTAATTGTTGGACGACTTTTGTCACTCAAAAATGTTAATTTGATAGATGTTATTATCAAATTTTTTTTTCGGTGTGTCCATAATATTCAAAAATTTTATACAAAATCAATTAAAAAGCGAAACATTTTTTTTTTTCTAAATTTCATCTTTAAAACATAATTTCACAAAAACTATTTAATGAAACAACTTGAGTCAAAGAATAAATTACTAGCTTTAAAAAAAGTTATAACACAGGATTGTACGTGCATTTTATGATTTTTAATTTTTTTTTTTCTCTCCCGTCTAATCGGGAGGTAAGTGGGTAAGAACTTAAGTGACTTTTACTGTACCAACCAACAGAATGTAAATTTTTCCTTCCGAATAACTTTTTTGTCATTTGGTACATATTTGATGTGGAAAATGTTCCCAAATATTTTTGGCCAGGTTAAGACCAAAATACCGCACTGTGCGTCGTTAAAATTCGCTGTTTGTCAGTCAGTCGTATGATACTTCACTAATTTCTAACTGCTATTCCTGATTTTTTTGCCAATCCGTCCAACTTCGTGGTTCTTGAAAGTTGATATCATTTCTTTTAGGGTTGGAGTCAAAACTGAAATCCCGAAAACCCAAAATCCCGAGAATCCAAAATCATGAAAACCCAGAAGCCCTAAAATCCAGAATTACGAAATCCAGAATGAAAATTTTGCTCAAATTTTTCACTTTATATAATTTTTCGGGATTTTGGATTTTAGGGATTCTGGGTTTTCAGGATCCTCAGGGCCGTCTTTAACTATCCTGGGGCCCTTGGGCACACAAGAATTGGGGGCCCTTTTGGAAAGTAAAATAAGTACAATGGTTGGCTTAAAGGCAATGGTTATTGTTAAAAAAGGGGTGCCAATATATCGTTTCATATAAAGTAAATTGGGTGCCAATAATACGTGCATCGAGACATCAATCGTTGCAACTGCCAATAATTGTACCCTGTATCCGTTATAAGTTTCAGTTTGAAGAATTGGAAAAAAGAGCTCAAACGGATTGATAGATTCGCTAAAAACTCGGTATAGACGATTTCTACATAATTTTCAAGAGCCGTTTTTTTATTTTTTGCCTTTTTATTTTAATGTCTCTTTTTCAACGGATATCTCCAATATAAAGTTTTCGAGATATTGCAAATTTCTCAAAAACGGGTAACGATTTTGCTTTGAAAAAAAAAAATATGTTTTGCTGCAAATAAGACCGCACTTTTGAAAGAAGAAAAATATTTTTAGGACCGTTATTAACGGTACCTACTTGCCATAGAACCGATTTCTTAATGAAAACGACACAACCGATTTTAATGAAATTTTTTACATAAAAAGGTTTATACTGATATTAAAACTAAGAAAACTTAAAAAAAAAATTATTTTGGATTAAACAAAAAAATTAATTTTTTTTTTTTTTTTTGAAAAACAATTTTTTTAAAAGTTATTTAATGAATTTTATGTGTCAATCTTAAAATACGAGAGCAATTCGCAATTCAAATTAAAACCATTGTACCATGGCGTTTTCCATTGAACCAAAACATTGATGTACCGTCGAGCCGTACCGTCATATTTTTACACTGATTTTAACACGCACTACAAATTTGACAGTTTTGTAAACTTCAAACGAAATTATTATTTAAGGAAAACGATAATGGAAGAGAATTCGTTGTTTTTATTAATAAATAATAAATAATCTTTACCTACAGTGGAAAAAAGGTATTTTTCTTGTTTTTTGAAAATATTATTGTCTTATTTTTTTTTTTTTTGAAAATTGAATTTGGGTTTGGTGGTTTGGATTTAAAATTTTGTCTGCATATCTACAACGCCACATAGTTTGTTTTCTTTTTGAAAACATTTATTTTCCGTATAGGTGTAGAAAAAAATGTATTTGATTGTTTGGTTGCCATATAAAAACAAAAATTTTTTGGTAGATGGTCTGACCGACAAAAATGTTTTGAGAATATAATATTCGTTCCTTCGGGGCCCCCCTGAGAATGGGGGCCCTGGGCACGGGCCCCGTGTGCCCTTATGGTAAAGACGGCATTGAGGATCCTGGATTTTCAGGATTCTGAGTTTCTAGATTCAAAATTTCGGGATTTTGTCCCTTTCTTTTCAAAAACTTTATTTATATTTTCGGGTAACTATAATTATTTCACCAAAATGACACCCAAATCAAAATCTGGTCTTCTGTAAAGAAGCCCCAATCTCAAACTTTTTTTAAATCCGTAAAATTCAAATCGGTTCCAGTCTCAAAGGCTATAGAAATTAAAATCATATCAGAGTGAAACATCCATAAATCTCAACTTTTGGTGCATGGTGAATAGAGGTGGATAGCACAACCTCTAGTCACATTAATTTATATATGTAAACGTGTCAAGAGCAATTAGTCGCACGCTCATACTAAACTATTCTTCTACAAGTGGCTGCAAAATCTTGTCTAACACAGAAACTCGAGGATATTATAACATGCATGTAGTATAGCATAGTTGTGACCTCTTTTTCCTCTGTGTGATGTTGAGGAGCCATGTTGAAGTCTGATGGTATAGTGTGTACCTATCCAACCCAACTATGTTTATAAGGATAGCCAAATCCCTTGGGGGTACAATTAGAAAATTTGCCACTTAACCTGTCCACGAATCACTCAACAAAGTTTTTACTCCTCCATGCCTGACCTTATCACGGAACCTGTTGTGTCCATACACTCTTTTCTCTTCAGCAACAGCAGAAGCAGTGTGTTGGCTTGGCTCATCAACAGGATGAGATTTTCTTTTCTCATTTTTTTTTGTTGTTATATTTTTGTTACTGTCGTCCTGAGGTTGCCCTGTGTAATGTCTCATACCTCGCATGCACGTCCATCAAAACAAGGAAAGTTAAGCATAAATGTTGACCCCCTTTTTTTTGCCATGGCGAAAGAAGGGACAAAAGGCCTTAGGTATTTGATGGGTAGTGAAAGGATGGCTTGAATTGGGTTGAATTCCATTTTGGGTATGAAACAACTTTAAAATTAACTTATGATTCAATTATGATGGTTAATTTCAGTGTGTTGAACATAGAAACAAACAAAAAGAGGTGGAAAATAAAGAAAAAGCTTTTGCCCAAGTTGACAGCAGGAGGAATGTACAAAATTTTAATGAACTTTTTCCCAACACAAAAAGAAAAGACACACATTCGTTAATTTGCATATTAATTGCGAGCCGGGAGATAGTTAAAGTTTAACGAACACCCGTAATTTCAAATCCCCTCTCTTTTACCTGGAAATCAGACGGATAATTGCAATTGTTTTAAAGGGGGTAAGAGTAGTATCACCATCTTCATCGTCGTCAGAGACTTATATACCCATTCCAAAGCTGGGAACTCACGTATTTTGCGATTAATTGGAACTGATATAGGCAAAGAAAAACATTCAAATCGCAATTGAATATCATATCACTCCTTTTGATGGCAGGAGTCGAGTCGCTTTGTTCGTTTTCTCTCATCCTTCTTCTTCTATTAACGCTGCTCGAGCGTAACTTTTAATTCGTTTCTGTTTAAGAGAAACATAACACAACACAGCAAAAGTGAATATATATTCCGCGCGGAGGGTTTTTATTTATAGACATTTGCATTTTGAGCTCAACTACGCACCCTCTTCCTTTGTCTTAAGACCGCGAAACTCCTTTTCACTCATTCTTAAACGATTTACTTCTAAGAACGATACTGATATGATGTCTGTTGCTTACGCTGAGTGGATATAATGCTCACATGTATGTTGGTGAGGTTGAAAATTATTCTATGCAAAAGGAAAGCAGATCTTTAGAGTCAAACATTTCCACGTAATGATGGATAAAGTGTTAAGACTTAAGAGATAGATTGTCCATGAGTCATGCTACAGAGCAGAGCAATGTTTTGAGATTAAAAAAAAGACCTCAGAAACCTTAAAAAGTTTAGAAGGTTTATGTAATCCAATAGTCAATTAAAATTATACTACGTTTCTGCACAACTACACTTGATTCTAAGTAAAAAAAAAAAACAAAAAATGTATTTAGTATGTCACATGACCATACAAAATTATTACACTTTGACCTTACAATTCACAACCAGTTTTGCTTAAAAATAACTTGTTTTAAAAGACATTTTTAACAGTCCGAAAAGACCAGAGTCCATCTCGTCACTCACAATAATAAATTTTGTATCCATAGCTTTCTAAGACTAAAGCTAAATCAATTCTTTTTAAAGATTTTACGTGGTTCTGAGTTTTATGTTTATAATAGTTTTTTTTAATGAAATAATAAAAAACTTTGTTTATGAAGCATTTCTCGAAAAAAAAAAATTGGCCTAAAAGTCAAAAAACATCATGAGCAAGAAAAAATTAATATACTTTAAAAATTAATATCTGAGCGACCAAAAAAGATGTCACCATTTTTTAAAAGCCGTTAGAAGGAATTACGTTTTTTCTTAAAATAAAAGCCAACAGAAAAATTTTCATTAACATGAGTAAAGGTATACCAAAATAGGCCTTTTCTTAAACAATCGCTAGGTGGTCTCAACTCAAGTTTCCAGATAAAGCGTTACTGTAGAACAATTTTTTGAAGTGAAAACTTCTTTAGTATCGTAGTGATTTGAAACAAGATGAAACGAAAATGCGACACGAAAAATCAATTGATCCTAACTTTTTTGTTTTGATAGGTAGATGAAAGATGGTAGAATGAAATTTATACAGTCGATAAGTAATTAAATAAATTATGTGCAAAATTTCAATTCATTTCATATTTAAAATTCTGAGATAACGGTGAAAAGATGTTCTTTTTCTAAACACGTTATATCTTTTGATCTAGAGCACATAACAAATTTATTTAACTTTAATTCGCATGCTGATAATATTACCTTTCATTTGATATATCACAGATAACGGTACGTGCTATACAAGTTATACCTATAATCTTTAATTGAAAAACTTGTAGGATGTATCGTATATAAAGAAAGTGATGGAATACAAAAAAATTATATTTTTTCGATTTTTTTTTTTTTTGCAAGAAAAATGATTTTTACGGTTTCACTTCAACCACGTGTGAATTGCACACATGATTTTTTTCTTATAATAAACCCAAATCACCGCTTAAATTTGATTTATCTTATTGCGGGACACCCTGTAAATTGTTGAACTCAGATAATACCTTAAATACATAAATCTAGATTAAGAAAAGACCCCAAGAAATAAAGACAAGTCTTAATACTTATTAGAAGACCGATAAGTCCTTGTAACTTGTAACATTATATTATAACTTATTTATAACTAATTCTACCAGTACTGAGGATTCAAAATCAAATCTGCTGAATCTTAGGTAGTTTTATTGTAATAGTAAATTTGTATTGAAATTAATGGTCATGACAAAAATATTATTGAATGTGTTTTTTTTTTTTTAATTTGTTTCGCTAATTTTAACTTTGAGATCAATTATTTCAAAAACTATTAATTTTAATAACACTATTTAAGAATTAAAATAAATCCTTTAATTGTGGTTTTTGAAAAAAATATCCTTCATAACTCTTAGTGTTGCCGTTGTTTTTTAATATTTTTTTTTTAATATTAGGTTGTTTTTTAGAAAATTTCCCCTCCCGCCTAAACGGGGTTATATAGACCCCCCCTCCCGAAGTAAAAAATACTTGTATTGAACCCTTCTACAAAATACAGTTATCAAATCTCAGCGCCATAGTTATCATGCTCTCCCCTCACCCTGTTTTTTCTAATTTTTTTTATTGATTTTTAGTTCTAGTGAGGGAACGGTACGTCGGACAAAAAAACCTTATATGAGAAAAACATAGTTAATTAATAGTTCTTCAATTTTTATAACAACAATTTTTTGATAAAAGTTTAAAATAAAAAGTTATGGTGCATATAAAAAAAAAGTAAGCATAGCATTTTACGAAATTCATTATAATTCCTAAATGGTGGGTTTTAGAGTAAAAAGTTATAGAATATATTTTGTGGGAAATAAAATTTACTACAAGTTTGTCTCATAACATTTTTCTCTAACACCAAAACTAGCCGAACTACAAGCGATAGTCGCAAAACTGTTCAAAAAAAAATGGCGGCCAAAGTCGTCCAGACATTTGTGTGGAAAATGGGGGGTTTAGTTCCTGTACTAGTGTACTTTCATATTTTAGGTACGAATTGCAGTTGCGAATTATTTCTCAGACCTCCATACAACCAAATATAATTTGACTGGACTATAATGTGTGCATCAGACAATGAGCAAGTTTGTTGCATGTCTGAACTGGAGTTTCTAGGACAAAATTAGAATTTGGAGTTTTAAAAGTATTAAGAATTTGAAAAGTACAAATTTGAAGAAGAACATTTAGAACTTAAAAAGTGTTTGATGTTTTAATAGTCTCAACCTAGCTTAAATAGTATTAATAGTATCTACCAAGCTTAAAAAGTTTTTCAAGTACATAGTTTAGTATTATAATTCTGGACACAAATAGAATGCTTGTGATTAAACTAGTCTTTTCAGTTTTAAAAGTCGTTTATTATCCGTCGTGGAGGGTTCTTAGGAGATACTGAGATTAGTAAGTATACAAAGTTCATATTTAGGTTTATTTTAAAATTATAAGTACTTATATAGATTCTTTTAAGTACATTGAGTACAAAATTCGTACATAAAGTTCGACTCGGGCAGAAGAGCCGGAAAACCGAGAAGCTTATGGCGGAAAACCGTCGAGGAGGGTTAAAACAACTGTGATGGAATAGCTGGAAGATTTTTTCGATGATTTGACAAGTTTCTTCTAGAATTCAACGGATCCTCAAATAATTTGCTGATGATTTGTCCCAAAGCTCTTTGAGCATCAGTTATCCCAAACAGGACCCACTAACTTCACTTTCACAATCTTCATAGATTCCAAACCTTTTGAAAAATATGATAAATGAGCTCGTAGTTTAAGAAAATTTCACTTAGCTGTATTGTTTGATACTAGAAACCCAAAGGAAAATAGAACGGCCCCTACTAAGCGTGCGGTTTTGGTAAAGTGTTGGGCTATCAAGTAAAACTTTCAATGTTTTCAACTCAAAAATTGTGTTGATACTATGACTGTGTTAAATTGTGGATCAGATCTATTGAGCAAATAACAGCATTTTAACAGAGTTGTTGTAGCTCTTCTCAATCAAGGTGCAAAGAAACTCAAACAACACGTTTCAAAGATCTAGCTTTAAAGGATGTTTGAATGACGATAAGAAATCTCTTCTATTTTTATAGTTCCAGGATTCTGCGAAGAAAAATTAAGAACCTATGTATTTCCAAACAGTCTAAATGCCAATATTCCTCCAATATTTTCCCCCATTAAAGACGACTTGATTGAATACCCCTCCTTTTACTTTATCACTTCAATCCATGTCTTTCTTTAAACACAAACACCATCTTCGCATTCTAAAATTAATAAACCTCCCCCACATTTTGTAAAGGAAGAATTTCTAAAATCCGTTCCAACTTAAACAACTTCACTTTGTGTTCTGTTTCAAACGTTTCAAGTCTTCAAACAAACAACACAAGAAGAAGAAGAAGAAAAAAAAACACGATTTTCATTAGTATTCAACACGCCAAGACAAACATTCAATTGCTCTAATAACTACTTTGAGATTCCTTCAGTTTTGTTGCACATCGAATAAAACCCTAGAGGAGTAAAAAAGAAGACGCCACAAAAAAGGGCTAAGAGAGTGAGCTGAAGCTGAGGGAAGAAAACCAGCTAACATTTCGTCAGCCGTTCGCCTTCTTCGCCATCATCGTAGTCTATTGATTCACAACGAACAAGAATAAAGGAGTTTGTTTGGATTCAGGATTATCCTCACGCGATTGAAAGAAAGAAACTTTGTGTTGCCCTTTCTTTTGTTTCACCACAAGGAAAGGAGTCGTCATTTACAAGCAATATTATGGCCTCCACGTCTTTCTTTGCTTTTTGAGGAATATCATTCTCATTCTGCTGCCAAAAATCAAAAACCAACCAACAAAAAAAAAAAAGAGAAAGAAAAAATAAATTCACGACATGAAATGAAAAACGTGAACGATTCTGTGATTTAAGGACTTTTCGTTTAAAACATTCTTCATGATGATAATGATGACATTCCCGTTTGGCATAAATTAAAGACTCACAAGGCCCATTATATATAAAGATTTCCACCAAAGAAAAAGTGTAGAAGGAAGGAAGGTAAGTTCATAAGGTATCAAACCCCCTGGTGGGACAAATGGTCGGTAAAAGAAATGAATTTTTGGGTATGCCATCATCATCTCCATCATGGAACAACTCTAAGGACATCGAGTATTTCTGTTTCTCATCACACAAAGAATAAACCAGATCCTAGACTGACACCACCATAAGGGGTGACTTGACTTATTCCATCACAAAAAAAGAAAAACCCTTCGAAGGGAATTGCTGGTGTAGTCTCAAGTATTTTCTATCACAAAAATAACACACAAAAAATCATCATCTCGATTGTCAATAGCATCACCATGCTTTCTGGGGTCCTGGGTCGACGTCATCCTTATTTCTTATTCCTCATCGTGTATGCAAATATTTTGTTGAGAGCGACGCGCCGACATAGATCGACAATTATCCTTTGTAACATTATTGTTTTCCGTATTTGTTTTCCTGTTCTTTAGCTCTAACTTTGCAATGAATCTGGAATATCCTTTTTCTTTTCATTTAAATTTGCATTTTGGGATAGATTCCCCGAATTCTGATGATGTCTTGTCAGTTGTTTTGTTTGTTGTTCGGAGTTGGAATTAGAGTCGGAGAGAGAAATTTATTACAGTTTTGATTTATTTTTGAGATTTGGTAATCTGTTGAATGAAGTTCTTAGTTTTTTGAAATAAACAACATACATATTTACATGTATTTTGTGTCATCTCATAAAAGGGGTTGAAATCAGACATATATTGCATTTTTAAAGAATAACAAGGACTTATATGAGGAGGAATTAGTAAAAAAGGGAAATTGATAAAAGGGTGGATTTGGATGGATGAGAGGACACGACCATCATATAATGAGTTGGAGATTAAATACAAATCATAAGAGACAAAAATTAAAGGATAACAATTTTAATCCTTGTGTTTGATTAATTTTCAGTTATTTCAGTAAACATTTAGGGAAATATATGTAGATGATGAAAAATGTTTTGGGATCTCTTATAAGCTGCATTATACTTTGAACAAACTAAAAATATAATATCCTTTTTGGAAAAAAAAAATATATCATAGGGATTTTTTTACATAAAATTATAAATACAGCAACAGCTGTAAAAATTGACGAAACCAAGGAATTATTGCCATTTTTCAGTTTCATTTTAATCTGAGATAGGTATTATTAATCCCTGAGTTAATTGAAAGAAGAACCCAGAAACGATTTAAATCTATATTCATATTTCGCACCTCGCATGTTTTTGATGTTCTTTATGTGTTTTAGCAATGATTAAATGTCTTAATTTTAGAACTATGTACAAAAACTTTTGTATTATCAAAAGTTACTAAACAGGGTTGGAGAACACTCAAACTGACACTTGGAAGTTGTAGTTTCCAAAAGAGTAGAAAATCCCCAATATGTCACAGATAAAAACAAAGACCTTCCTGAGTGTGCACGGAGAAAAAACTTTAACTTTACTTCTGGTTTATTTAATCATAATAGTTTTAAATATACCAGAAATTAGTTAAATATACCAGAAATAAAGTTAAATATACCAGAAGTAATTTATTATCCCTGCATTATTTTCTCTCTATGTGAGTTCAATTTATATTCAAACAGGCAACTACTGAGAATACTCGTTTTACGTTATAATTTTAATATAACCTTTCGGGATCTGCCAGTCTCTTAAGGGCAAAAAACAAGGAATTCACTCTGGGAGCATTCCTGGATATTGAAGGGGCCTTCAACAATGTTGAAAATGCAGCCATACGGGAAGCCCTAGACACCAGCGGTGTCGATTCGAATCTGTCAAACTGGATTGATTCGATGCTTCAAACTAGACTTGTAAATGCAGAAATGGGTAGCAGCAAGCTGAAGGTAAGAACTTGTAGGGGCACTCCACAAGGAGGAGTCCTGTCACCCCTACTCTGGCTCTTAGTTGCTAACCAGATCTTAACCAAGCTTAGCCAAAACGGTGTAAAAGTTGTGGCTTATGCCGACGACATTATCATCATGGCCTCGGGAAAATTTGTTCCGACCCTGAGAGATCTTCTTCAAACAGCCCTTAACAAGCTCAACAACTGGGCCACAGGCTGCGGTCTCAATGTAAACCCACTTAAAACAGAACTAGTATTAGTCTAAGAGCCAGGAGCAGATTTCTTGCGTGAGAGGTAACCGATTCATATGAATGTCAGAGGTAGCGTGGGTCATGGTGATGACGAATACCTTAGTCTGCCTGCATTTATTTGGGGCGTTGTCGAGAAAAAGCGCATCAAAAGTACCATTTTTCTGAAAATCGATTTAGTGAGGGTAACCACTTAAAATTTATTGATAACCAACGCCACATACTCACTGATAACAAATATACCAATGGCAGACATTTTAAGTGCGGCCAAAGCCCCGGCAGACTGTCCCGAAAATGCGTTTTTTTTTTTGCGTTTTTAGACTTTGGGGTAACCACCTAAAATTAATCGCATCCTGTAGCGGTGGACTCCCTGATAACAAAAATACCCATGGCAGACATTTTGAGTGTGGCCAAACCCTCGGCAGACGGTTTTGAAAATGCAGTTTTTCTGAAAATTGATTTATTTAGGGTAACCACTTGAAATTAGTCGCATCCTGTAGCGGTGGACTCCCTGATAACGAAAATACCCATGGCAGACATTTTGAGTGTGGCCAAACCCCCGGCAGACGCTCCCGAAAATGCAGTTTTTCTGAAAATTTATTTATTTTACTTTTTCACATAACTCGCGTATTATTGGACCTAGAAGAAAAAATGTAGAGCAATTAGCTCAGGGAAATTAGTCAAAATATGGGCATGAAATCGCATTTTTCGCGGGACAAATTTTTTTTCATGGAATATGTTCGGGTGGTTGTCCTTATCATAAAAGTCAATTTGTTGGGATAATTGGAGGTTGGGAACAGCCGCCATCTTGGAAAAGAGATTGGTATCGTTTTTATTGAATAGCTCCATTGTTATTCATTTTAACAAAAAAAAACATAGGTAAGACTTATTAACAATAAAGTTATCTAAAAAATGATATACAAAACAATTCCGTGAGTTGATTAAATAAAATTTTATAGTTGGTCAAAGTGCAGGTTTGTATCGCAAGGTTGGGGCAAAATGACATTTTTTCATATATCTGACGAACTTTTGATTTGTTTGGTTAATTCTTCAAAAATGAATTATAGTATTTATAATTATCTATAAAATGACCCCACAATCGTTATTGTAACCATCATATTGTAGAAGTTATCCAACTCCGAAAGTCTCCATGTACTAGTAAAAAGTGAGAAAAAAGCTAGTTTTTTGCTATAAGGCCGAGCAAATTTTGGGAGTAGAGTTATAACCAAAATATAAGTACGCAGTTTTGCAGCCATACGCGTCTTAATATCGATTTCAAATGGCTGACAACTCTAATTTTGTGCTTTATACAGTTTTCGGGGGGTTAAATAACGTAAGTTTTCCACTTAATGTGAATGGGCTAAATGTATACTATTTGAAATTATAAATATAAAAACTGATGCTCTATCATTTTTGCTAAATCTAGACACCACAATCTTGAGAATGTGACCAATAGAACTCAAGATATAAGACGTTTATGCGATTATGTTTTAGAGACTTTTTTGTTTAGATTTTTGTTTGTTTATTTGAATTGAAAAGCCTGATATGGTTAGTTAAAAAAGCTTATATCGTGAGTTCTATTAACCCGATCGCCGAGATTGAAGTGTCCAGATTTAGGAAAAATAATAAAGCATCAGCTTGTATATTTATAATTACAATTAGTATAAATTTAGCCCATTCACATTAACTGGAAAACTTAGGTACGTTATTTAACCCCCCAAAAACCGTATAAAGCACAAAATTAGAGTTGTCAGACCTTTGAAATCGACACTTACACGCGTATGGCTGCAAAACTACGTACTTATATTTTGGTTATACCTCTACTCCCAAAATTTTCTCGGCCTACTAGCAAAAAACTAGCTTTTTTCTCACTTTTGACTAATACATGGAGAGTTTCGGAGTTAGATTACTTCTACAATACGATGGTTAGAATAACGATTGTGGGCTCATTTTATAGGTAATTATAAGTACTATAATTCATTCTTGAAGAATTATCCAGATAAATCAAAAGTTCGTCAGATATATGAGCAAATGTCATTTTGTCCCAACCTTGCGATACAAACCCGCACTTTGACAAACTATAAAATTTTATTTAATCAACTCACGGAATTGTTTTTTATATCATTTTTTAGATAATTTTATTGTTAATAAGTCTTACCTTTGTCATTTTTTGTTAAAATGAATAACAATGGAGCTATTCAATAAAAACGATACCAATCTCTTTTCCAAGATGGCGGCTGTTCCCAACCTCCAATTATCCCAACAAATTGACTTTTATGATAAGGACAACCACCCGAACCCATTCCATGAAAAAAATTTTGTCCCGCGAAAAATGCGATTTAATTTACTAATTTCCCTGGGCTATAAAGATAATTGAATTTCCTACAGAATATGTTAAATAAGTTTTTTCGATTAAACCTTCGGTTTAAGAGTTAGGGTGGTTTTTTTGAAGCAAGTCAAAGGGTGATTTTCTTATTTTCGTCATATCTCTTTTATTTGAGCTTTTTTAAAAATTAATTTGAAGTAAAAGTTGTAGATCTTTTTATTACCTTCATTTATTACATTAACGGTTTTTCGATTTGACAGACCGTTTTCGATCTGTAGGAAAAAAACTTCAAAAAGTTTGCAATTTTTTATATAGGAAAAAGGTTCTATATAGTACAGGGTAATTTGCAATAGATGTAACAAAAACCTAGGCGTGTAGGTTGGACTCAGGCAAGAAAAAAATTGTATAGTTAAGCGGGGAGGTGCAAAAAGATTGCAATTTTTTATATAGGAAAAAGCTATATAAAAAATTGCAAACTTTTTGAAGTTTTTTTCCTACAGATCGAAAACGGTCTGTCAAATCGAAAAACCGTTAATGTAATAAATGAAGGTAATAAAAAGATCTACAACTTTTACTTCAAATTAATTTTTAAAAAAGCTCAAATAAAAGAGATATGACGAAAATAAGAAAATCACCCTTTGACTTGCTTCAAAAAAACCACCCTAAATCTTAAACCGAAGGTTTAATCGAAAAAACTTATTTAACATATTCTGTAGGAAATTTAATTATCTTTAAGATTGCTTTACATTTTTTTCTTCTAGGTCCAATAATACGCGAGTTATGTGAAAAAGTAAAATAAATAAATTTTCAGAAAAACTGCATTTTCGGGAGCGTCTGCCGGGGGTTTGGCCACACTCAAAATGTCTGCCATGGGTATTTTCGTTATCAGGGAGTCCACCGCTACAGGATGCGACTAATTTCAAGTGGTTACCCTAAATAAATCAATTTTCAGAAAAACTGCATTTTCAAAACCGTCTGCCGAGGGTTTGGCCACACTCAAAATGTCTGCCATGGGTATTTTTGTTATCAGGGAGTCCACCGCTACAGGATGCGATTAATTTTAGGTGGTTACCCCAAAGTCTAAAAACGCCAAAAAAAAACGCATTTTCGGGACAGTCTGCCGGGGCTTTGGCCGCACTTAAAATGTCTGCCATTGGTATATTTGTTATCAGTGAGTATTTGGCGTTGGTTATCAATAAATTTTAAGTGGTTACCCTCACTAAATCGATTTTCAGAAAAATGGTACTTTTGATGCGCTTTTTCTCGACAACGCCCCAAATAAATGCAGGCAGACTAAGGTATTCGTCATCACCATGACCCACGCTACCTCTGACATTCATATGAATCGGTTACCTCTTACGCAAGAAATCTGCTCTCGGCTCTCGGTCTATATTATTTACTAAGAAAAGAAATATCCCAAATATTAACCCTCCCACAATAAATGGGACTCCTCTCACAATTACTGGTAAAGCTAAATATCTTGGGTTGATAATCGATAGAAAACTTAATTGGAAAGAAAATATAAAAGAACGTGAAAAGAAAGCCTCTATTGCCTTTTACACCTGTAGTAGAATTTTTGGTAAAAAATGGGGGCCCAATCCCAAAACGATTCATTGGATGTATACAGCCATTATAAGGCCAATTCTGACGTATGCATGCCTGGTCTGGTGGCCAGCCCTAGATAAAACAGTCAACCTTAAAACTATGACCAAAATTCAGAGACTCGCGTGTATAGGTACCACTAGTGCCATGAGAACTACACCCACATCAGCCCTAGAAACATTCCTTTCACTTGCCCCGATCGACCTTTTTACAAAAGAATCGGCGGCCATAAGTGCCCTTCGTTTGAAGGAGGGCAAGAACTGGAAAGGGGGCCACTTGGGTCATAAAATAATAATGAACTATGTTGCAAGTAACATTCAAACTGACTATAATCTTCCATTCAATGATTTCAACCCAGTAGCGCTAACAGACTTCCCTACAAGGGAACTCTGGGAGTCAAACAGGGTCATTATTGCAGATCATGTCTCGGTTTTCACTGACGGGTCTAAAACAGACCTAGGCGTAGGGTCAGGCATCTTTTCAGAAAACCCTCCCATAAACAAATCACTGAAACTCCCTGACTTCTGTAGTGTTTTTCAAGCGGAAGTTTTTGCAGTTTGCGAAGCAGCTAACATACTCTCCGCACTCAATTTAAAGAACAAAAATATTGATATCTTTATAGACAGCCAGGCAGCAATCAAAGCCATTTCCTCTATTGTCACGAAGTCCAAACTAGTTGACCGGTGTCGTAAGACACTAAGGTCCCTAAACATAACGAACATAGTTACCCTTCGATGGGTCCCAGGACATCGTGATATACAGGGGAATGAAGGGGCAGATGAATTGGCCAAAACAGGATCAACACTTGATCCGTGCCAAACCGCTTCATGGGTGCTTATGCCAATGGAACACGAAAAAAGCAGAATAAAGCAAAGCTTCTTGAACTCTGCAAACGATAGATGGTCAGCTCTTGAAGAAATCTATGGCCGACCATTTCTAAGAACAAAACTGAAACCATACTTAAGCTAAGCAGGCCTCAGTTGTCCCTATTGATTGGTATCCTTACAGGTCACAACTCAATGGGAACCCACATGAGTAGAATGGGTATTGTCTCATCAGACTGTCAAGACGAAGAGGCGGAGGAGGGCTCATACCACTTCCTTTGTGAATGCCCCAGCTTAGCAAAAAGTAGGAAAACAACTCTCGGAGATTACTTCTTCGATGAGTTAGATGACATCTCGTCCTTGCCACTGAAAAACATAATGAAATTTATCCAAATTTCAGGATGGTTCAGGGAGGCCCACAACACTAATTCCAACATCTAATTCCCTAAACCCTTCCCTTACCTATCCTCACTCCTGCCCACCCTAACCCTGGGGATCACAATGGATCCATCGAGATCCGAGTGGGATAACTCGACTTGTCGGTTTATCACCCCGTTCAACCTAACCTAACCTAAGGGTAAAAATGAGGTATTTATAAAACCGCTGAAAGAGAAAAAAAAACTCGTAAATGGAATTTAAGAAACGTTTTTTCTTAGAAATTGTTTTTTCCCCCTTGAAAAACGAATTTAAATTTTTTTTTTTGTTTCTTATCTTAACATCACCAAATTTATATAGCCACAAAATATTTTTTTTTAAATAAAGAAAACCTGAAATTTAAGTTGGCTCGACCATTTTGTACATTTTGTGTTGGTACTTTTTTGTCTCTTATGTAGGTGTTAAACTTTTCAAAATTGTTTAAATATTAAATTTTGAGTAATTAGTTCCTCCTTTCGTGAACTTTTTGGTTAAAAAAATAAATTATACTTTTTTCGTGGGCTATAGGTCTTTCTTTAAGATACTTAATTCATACTAGTCGACGTTTCGGGTATGCAACTTTCCAAAAAGTTAGAAATCTTAGAGGTTTAAATATAGGTATTTAATATAAATTCTTTAACAAATTAGGTGACTTTTCTTATATTTAAAATAAATTTTTTAATTGTAGGCTTAAAGTCAGTTTTATTTAATTGTTATGTTGCGCCAAAAAATAAAAAGTAAAAATTAAATAAAACTGACTTTAAGCCTACAATTAAAAAATTTATTTTATATATTTAATATATTTTACAAATATTGTAAGTATAAATAATTTATTTCGATTTTAATGTTTTTAAGTCATGTTTTGTATTAGAGTCCTGAAGAAGCATACCCAAAACTTCGACTAGTACAAATTGAGTAGGTAGATTGAGGAAAGACCTATAAAGCCCACGAAAAAAGTATAATTTTTTGTTTATTTTGAGTCCTTAATAGTTTCCAATGAACCAAAATTAAATTAAACACTTTTTAAAAGCTTTCAAATAGTGCCAAGATTTCATTCAATCAAACATCATAATGAATGGGTAAAAGAAATCTATGAAAAAAAAACCAAAGCCTAAGGTATTCAATTCCTTTGATAAATTTAAAACTAAACAACATCAGTCCACACAACACCCAAGACACATACTGTGGTTTCAAAGTGTATCCGTGTGTGATTAGGATTACATTGGCTTTCCTTAAATTCTCAAATGAAAAAAAACTGTAGTTTGTGCGCATTGTGTGCAAGTGCAATACCTATGTCATCACAATAACAGGATCGGATTGAAGAAATAATTCAATAAATATATACAAAATGCTCAAAATAATAATATCGACGAAAAAATTGTTTTATGCAAAATAGAAAAAAAAAATACTTGTTCTTGTAACGGGTTTGTAATGAATCTTCACATCTTCATTTTCCAACCAAAAGGCCAGTTAAAAAAAAAATCAGTTTTTCTATTTTTCTATACTTCACACCATGTTTGTTTAAAAAATTAAAAATTATGTATCGAAACAAAAATATTCTTATGGCCGGTTTTTAACGAAGGACTTTTAATCATTTAACAGGCTTTTTAACCTTAAAGTGGGATTTTTTGGTTTCACCAATCACTTTTAAATTTAACAAGCTTTTAAACACCCTTATAAACTAAATGACACTGGTCAACAAAATTGGACTTTTTTTTGCCACAGGAACCAAGATATACTTTTCTAGAGGTTTGTGATGTGCTGAACTCGAATCTGAAGTCAGAAAAATTTGATTGGGATATTACCGTTATAAAATGCTAAAAAAACGTCATTTTGGCTGTTTTCGAGCTTCTGTTTTTATGTGGGGTAATTCATCATAAACAAATTTTTCCAAAGATGTGAGGAAGACTCAAATTTAAAAAAAAATTTCCCTAAAATTTCACTTTTAGAGATTGGTGAAACTAAAAAAAATTAAGAAGATTTTTGATAAAAGTGTTTTTAGTGTTTTTGTTTATGAAATTGGGCATTAGATTTTTTTTTCAAGTTTTTAACGCTCTCTCCTGTTATTTTAACTAATTTTCTTTTTTCCTTTTTTCACTTGTTTTCCTCTAGTCTTCCGAGTTAATGGGTTCAGAGATTGTAAGTTTGTATTTTTTCCAGAAGTTGTGATCCTGTCTTTTTCCTGTCGGGGAACATTTTCCATTACTATTTTTAAAATAGTATTTTTTTCCATACGAAATTCTGAAGTCGTTCTCCCATATTTTTTCGAGATATTAAAGAACTCCTTTATTACTATCACCGAAGCAAAGGTCTGTTATCTCCAGCGCTTTCCAGAAATTATGGTTTTATTTCCCAGCTATTTCAAAATATTGAGGACTTTTATTCCTTAGCATGCAAAATACCAAAATGGAGTTAGTAAACCGCTTGTTGTAATCTAAGGTTCATATTGAGTCGCCTGATTGAGCTCATAACCAACTCAAGCCCTGACTACCAGGACTTTCTTTTCCATCCGTTTTGTATTCTCTAAATGGATTCTATAGACTAGAAAATTCTCTTTTGGACTTTTTTATTTCTTCTTCTTCTAAAAAAAAGTTCGTATGTATTTTATAGAAGTTTTTTTTTTTCATATTTTTGATGCGGAATAAGTCTTGTGCCATTCAGTCTTCTATCCTGGTTTATCCTGTTGCTGATAAGCGTTGTTATTATAAGTATATAGTTTTTTTATCCTTTTTGTAAACACATACAAACATACACACTCATACAAGATGATTATTCAGGTATGTATGTTTGTGCTACATCATCTATAGATATATCCTTTAAAAAAAAAAAGAAGATCCTTCTTTTGTAGTGCAAAAGTGCAGAAAGTTCTTTGGTCGGTTATTTTTATATTCCTCTTCTCTTCTTCGTCTATTATTGTTTTTTGTTTTCTTTTATATTTTTGTTTTTTTTTTTGTATCTTACCGGAAGAAGAAAATAAGAAAAAACGAACAGAACAAAAATATCCTTTTCGTTCCTTTTCTTCATCAGCCCCACTTGACAGCAGCGGTTTTTCGAAAAATATAGTGAAGAAGACGAACAACATGAAGAAGCAGTTTTTTTTTTCAAAAAGAAAACCGCGCTGCTCTTCAGCTATTGAATTTTATTGCATCGACTTGAGTATAAGAGCCTCTGTGTTTTGTGGTGAAGAATATAGGTATTGGAAAGGGGATGTGCTTTGGTGCACCCTGTTGCCATACTACTGTTGTTTTATTTTTGCTCTTCTCTATCGACTCTATCTCTACATTCTAGCTTAGCAAGGAAGGAGATAGGTAAATAAATCTTCTATATAGAACAAACTCAGTCAGAGGACAGAGGGACCAGGACACAATGAATGGTGAATGTTATAGTGAGGATAAAATTCCGTCATATCAAAGAGAAACTTTTTAAACGTGATCAGAATTCAATTGATGCGGTTTTGCTTTTTAACTAGCTTTTTGGCTTATATAGAAAAGAGATAAGACCGCATTCCGCATTTCGTTCGCTTTTTTTCCTGTTGCCACACGAGAGGCAGGACTCAAACCCAAAAAAAAAAAGAAAAATAAGAAAAAACCGAAAAAAAACTAGGATGAGAACGACAACGGCGACGATAGTCCGATGTATGAGATTCATCTACACAGACTCAGAGACAGGACTCCCCACAGAGAAAAAGGTTATTCATCATTTTATTCAGTTTGAAAGTATAGCGGTATGAAACGGTGTATAGCGGCAACAGATTCAGGAAAATAGTGTGCGGTGGACTTTTCATAGTGATGAGGACCAAGTTCAATGGGATGCTATTAGATCGAAATCTTTTATATCCTTTTGTTGTCGGTTCAATATACGAGTCGAATATAAAGATAGGGAAGGTGGGGGCATCATGATACATGATGCATTGATTTGGCATTCGAAGTTTTATCCTTTGACTCCGATATGCTCGTATTTCGTTTGTGTACCTATACCTTTTTGGTGCATCATCATCATCATGAAACAGCAACAACCCCAACAAACCCCAACTAATGGTGGTATCCTTAAAAAACCTTTTGCAATTTAATAGCAGAGGCCAAGGGTCTAACCCCATTACTCACATCATAGCCCTCTTGTTAGGGAGCTTGAAGAAGTATTGGTTTAAGTAATAATTACGCCTTTAACAAATTGCTCCAATTAAATCGCTATAGCTCCATTGGGGTCGCTTCCACAAATGTTATGGTATAGGGGAAGGACTGTGGTAAAGAAACGAAGGAACATCACTGAATTGCTGGCAATTAGTGTTGTGGACCTAAAGAAGATTTTGTTTCGCAATAAAAGAGAAATTATTAGATGATGGCTGGTCTATAGTTACTCGTACTCGTATACGCGTGCGGTTCTCATTCCATTTTTCTACAAAGAAAGTGCGGGGGAAAAGTTTTTTTCTTATATTTTCTATGGTTAGTTGGTATATAGGTATTCTAGGACTGGTCCAGGTTTAATGGCCTTTCATTTCGATACTAATTTATTGCTAACGATAGATAATTATGATTTTGAGTGTTGTGTGTATTATGGTGGAGAAAAAGTAAAAACAATCTTCGATCATAGAAACTTATGGTGGTTTATGGTTACGCACACAAGGTCTTAAGAAATAGAACTCACTTAAGACTATGTTGGGAGAGTTGTATTAAATAAATTGCAATAGAAACCAACAGTCTGGTACTGATGGTGGTAGTAGAGAAGATTTGAGATGAAATTACAACAAGTATTACAACAAGAGATCTGTCTAAATTGACCAATTTGGGATGATGACGAGAATTTGTTCAATTGCCTTGCCATATTGTTTAAGGGAGTGATGGAGATTTGCTTTTTTTAAGGAAAAAACTTTCAATTAATCATTTTGAATTTCAGCTTGAAAATAATTTTTTTTCACTTGGTGCATATTTCATTTTTACTTGCGATATAGGTACTATATATCAAGTTATGCATTCGTACAAAAAAAAATAAAATGCACGACTGGGGTCGCACGTACTTGCTCTTGCAGTTCAAAGCACTTTTATGTTAGTCTACTTGTAGATTTTAAAAGCTGGATCTAAATTAAAAAAAAATTGATATTGGGGAAGAGCCGGCATTTAGGGCAAAATTTTGTTAAATAAAAAAAAAATTTTTGTTATTTGACTTTTTTGAGAAAAAATAAAAATGCAGTTTTATTGCCACTGCTTTAAATATTACGTATACAAAGTTTAATCAAAATCGTTAGAGCCAAGAAATTCGTAATATCGTATTTTTTTGTATGGGAGGTATACGTTCTAAACGAGAAATAAAAAAACAAAAAAAAACCAACTTTCAGAATTACATAAAAATCATCTGTACCAAATTTGAAGAAAATCCATCCACCCCTTTAGGCTGTGGAAATGTGTACAGATGGACGCACACACGCACAGACGCACAGACGCACGGACGGAATTGCGGGACCCACTTTTTCGGAATTTTCCATCATCGTAATGTTGGTTTTGATTACAACCTCAATTTTTTTTTCGACACGAAACCAATACTTGCCCTATAGAGCAAGTAAAAAGTTGAGATAACATTTTTCCATGACATTACGATGATAGACAAAGGGATTTTTGGAATTAATTTTTTTGGACCAAAAATAACGGTACTTGTCATATACCGATTTTAGTAAAATTGAAATATCTCGAAAACGGCTCTAACGATTTTGTTTAAAAAATTCAAATGTTCCAATGAAAAAATTTTTTTTTGAAAATCATTATTAACGGTACCTGCCATAGAACCGTTTTTTTTTTCAAATCCGATTACCTCCGAAACTGCTTATTCGATTTCAACGAAACTTTTTGTGAAGAAGCATTTATATAATTTAAATATAAGCCAAAATTTTGAAAAAAAAAATAATTTTTGGATTTAAAAAAAAAATTTGAAAAAATTTGTTTGAAAAATCAAATTTTCGAAAACGGGACATTTTTTTGAAATTTTGTGTTTAGATGTTGATTAGTGATTTCTACAGAATGGCATACCAATTTTATTTTCAAACTTTTTTTCCAAAAAATTAGTTTTTTTTAAAAAACGGCTCTAACGATTTTGAAATTTTTTTTTCTAAAAATGCATCTTAATATATCAATCAAAACTGCATACTTGTTTTGGAGGGCAATTTAATTTCAGATTTTATTTTATTTTTTTTTTTAAACGAATTTTATTTTTTTCCAAATTTCTATATTTTCTTTTAACAATTTAAGCAACTTTAACTCTAAGAGTAAGTTCGTGCAACCCAGTCGTGCATTTTATTTTTTAAATTTTAATGTCTCGCCAAGCAGAAAGTGTTTTTGACGCCAAGTTAAGATTTTCTCACTTATTAAAGGGATTATTTTGACAGAACAGATCTAATGTAAGCTCTTAAACAAGACGAAAAGTAAGAAAACCTCTAAACGCCATTACAAAAGCTCTCTATGTTGGGAGTAGGTACAATTAGCCTAACAAAAATTGATCAAGCTCTATTTAATAGACATAGAAGACCCTTATCCATCCAACTTTAGTTTTCGAAAATTGTACAACAAACATTTTGGAATTCTAGTTTTAGTGAGGTTGATAAAATAAAACAAACAAATGTTACCACAGTGTAAATCTCAATCACCTCCGATTTTGATGATTTTTTTTTAAACCTGGGTAATTAAAAAATACTTTATTTTTTGTGAGGTATGTTTTATATTATTTTTGGTATTCTATTAACCCTTTCGAACCCAAGCTATGAAAATCAATATTAAAAAATGTTTTTTCAGTATTATCGTGTCAAAAACATCACAACTAAGAAATATGAATAGCAAAAAGATATGTTTTAAAATAATAAATAACAAAACTAATGTGTTATTCTCATGTTACATGTAAGTAACATACACTGCCTATGACCACCAAAAAAAGTCGGACAACTGAGGAAATAATTTTTTATAGAACAATAATGTATGCTACTTCTTCTAAGCCAAAACACAAAACACTTTCTGGATTAACATTTTTAATATCTTTTTTTTTTTCAAAATTATGACCATTGACCATTTATAAAAAAAATTTTTTTTGTAAAAAAAAAAAATGTGGATTTCAGTCCCTTTTTCGATAAAAAAAAAATTAAAAGTATGATATTTAACTAACTTATTGTACTAATCCAGTATCTAGGCATTATGATCTTTCAATTAAGCCATCCAAAACTTAAAAAATTATTTGATGGAATATTTTTTACGAATTTTCAAAGATATGTTACATGAGAGTAACTCTGGTACCGAAAGGGTTAAGGTGCAAGGATATAAAAAATATGTTGTGAACTTAAGAACGGAAGAATCATGTTCTTTCAATTGAATTGTGTTTTTTGCTTGACTAAAATATAAATTTTGCATTTCCGGCTTAATTTCAATATTTCCATACAAAATATCGATATCCAAATTGACAAATATTTTCCAAACTATAAGGAGCACACTTTAAAAATATTTAAAATGTTTTTGAATAATGTTTAGCTTTAACTTTCGACAACATTCAACGAAACTGGTATTGGGTAACCATTATTTAAGTTTTTTTTTATATGTACTTTATTTTTCTGAAGATATTCGTCAATTTCAATAGTTTTCTATCAACTTTAACATTCTAACCGATTTTTTTAGCAAAATACTTCAAAACCTCCCATAATTTATCAATATTTCACTTATAAGAATCAATTGAAGGTTTTGTTTTTTTGCTCCATTCATAAAATTTTACTGCCCTTTCTTCAATTTTTGACCATAAAATCAGATTTCACGAACCTCAAAATACGTTTTAAAATTTATTCTTGTTGGCGAAATAGGACGAAAAGATTAAACAAAAACAAAAAAAAAATTTAAAGAATTGTTAAAATTGATTCACCCAGTCCAAAGTTATGAAAAAAAAACAAAAAAAATGGAAATCGGTTAATAAAACAGGTTTTATAAGAAAAAAAAAAATGTGGAACCACGATTAAAGTTCGGCTAGGTAAACAAAGTAACTCACTGTGCAACGGTAATGCACACAATATACCAAAATATAAATTTTTCTATAGAGCAAAATATTACGCATACGCCACAGTGACCCAACTTTATTTGAAAAGATGTATGTACAATTGCAGAATTTTGTAACGCATTAAATAATTTTTTAATTATTTGTACATATTATAAAGCATGGGATGTGAAGTAACGAGTATATTGGATCAAACAAAATAAAAGTCATTAAGAAGAAAAAATCTGTGTCAATTTTCTAAAAAGTTGATTTAAAATTAAAAAAAAAAAAAACAATATCGAGCTATGTATATCTTTTTCGAAGCCAAAAATTCGTTTTTAAGATTTATTTTTCCCATTGAAAGCACAATTGAGTTGAAATTAAACGTTTTTTTTTTTTTCTAGAATACGCGCTTTTTTAAGAACATAAATTGCAATGAGCTTGTATATAAAAATGTAATATGAATGATTGTGATGACATCAAAACCATAAGAGCTTTATATGGCCGAGCATTATCCCCCAGAAATGTTACTGGAAGAATATTCTGGACAGTTTATCAAAACGGAATTCCTGTGTCAATCGGACCCATAGTATTTTTAAAAAATTTGTGGGTTGTTTTCAACTCAATACACATAAATAGATGTATTTCATGGAAAATAGGCTAAAATACAATGTATCTAAGGTTTTTTTCAAGACGATATGGCCCAACCTCAAATGTTCTAAATTTGGTACTGTTCTAAATGGTAAATTTTTTTGCTTGATTGACGAATAACTTTATCGAAGCACAAAATATCTTGTATCTTTTTTCTTTAAACTCGATCATTTTGTATCAACTTATTGTACACTTGTCATCTTTCTTTCTATAAATTCCAGGGGAAGACAATTATTTTTAAAATTACTGCAAATGGATTACCCTTTTCCCATTTTTTTTACTCAAGTATTTCTCATTTTTTGTTCCACAAGATTTCCAGTCTTTTCAAACTATCCCTGATTTATATTCAAAGCCATTCATTAGAAGATTATTATATACATACATACCAGACCCAGACATCCAACAACAACAACAAACAAATATGATCACTATAAGTCGAATATGTGTACTATAACCACCTTTACCCGGTTTCCGCAGAGAGAAAATTACACCCACATGTTCCACACCATAATTCACTTATAATTAATATCCCATTCACGAAATGAGGTGAGACATTCATTAAAGCAACCCCTCAAGAAAAGGACCAAAACTTATACTTCTTTACACACATAGAGAATAACTCGTAGACAACTGTTGCCTTTGGCAATAAGTTTATTTTACCATGGCCGGTGGGTGTTTGGGTTGAATTTCTAAACTCATATATGGAAGTAGAAAAGGTATAGGTACACACCGATTAAAACCAAATATGGTTGAACTTTTGCAAGACTGAACACACATAGAGTAGCTACTAGACTCTCATTACGAGAGGAAACGGTCAAAATCAGACAGAACAACAATATGTACAAAGTAGAAACACATAGAAGAAGACCAACACCACCATCATCATACACATTTTTGGACGACCGACGACTTTTCCCGAAGAAAACTAATTGTACGTGTGACAGAAACCCTAATATCTTCACACCGCAGCCATCAGAAGCAAAAGCACCAGAGTCCCTTAAATGCGATACCTATACAAATATACACTTAGGAAGCCTCCCCAACAAAAGTCCTTTCAACAGATATAAAACAGAATTGGAGGGAGATATCAAAGGCAACGCAAAAGGGGGAGTAGGGAAGAGAAGATGGTTTTGGTGTGTTGAATATAACATCAAGTCTCTGGGAATCGGTTTTTCGGTCCTGGTGGGTCCTCTCCTGGTTGAGGTGTAGCATACTTAGAGCTTTGCAAAAGTGTTTCATTGCTGTTAATTTACGACAATTACAGTTCATGACAAGTTGATCCGGTTTTATGACAATTTCTCTAATTTGGTCTTTTTATGGTCCTTTATCGGTGGCGGGGTGACTCTCTTTATTTCTTTCTTGTGGACAGGCAAGGGGAGGAAAGAAATATCTCTTTGTCGATGTTGGTCTTCGTCGTTGCTACCAAGTAGATGACGCAGGTGGGTTAAATGAATTAAAGTTCTTACCTTCTGATGGGCTAGGTATATGGGTGTAAATATTTTATAAGTAAGCTAATCTAAATCTGACGGCAGTGAGGATAAACGTGCGGTTTTCTGCGGCGAAATGAATTATGGCCATTTTATTCTTCGTAGTTGAAAATGATCCCCCCAAGTAACCGCTATACTTTCACACCAAACTCAGGTACTTGGCCCTTAAAATAATTCCCTGGTATCCTCAACATATGGTTGGACGATATGGCGGTGGTAGAGAAGGCAGAAGGTAAAGTTTTAACCATCTTTGAGAAATATCGCCCTTTAACCACTTGCTCTGGAAAGAGCCGGGTTTTTAAGCTCGAACTATACCTACGTAAAACCACTTTGAGTAGCCACTTCTTATTCCAAGGACAGGGACAACCCTCTGTTGTCCAGGGGCGTACATATCATTGGGGCAGTCGGCGTCATGCCCCGGGCCCCCAACGGATTGTAGGGCGCCATGAAAGTTTAGGAAGTGAGGAATCTTGTTAATGTAAATATAATAACGAAGCAGAGCTAATGTTTAACTAGCTTTCATATTTTATGTTGGTTATTCGAACGATTGCTTTGGGGCTCGTACCATTATTGGGCCCTAAAACAATTAAAAATATGGGGCCCCCTTAAAATGTAGTACAAAAACATTTCTTCAATTTCGAAACATATGCAAGACTGTGCCTATCAGGCGAGCTTTTGAGGGCTCTTCCATACAAGGGCGTAAACAGGTTTTCTTTTTTTTTACAAAAGTTTTGAAAATGAGCTATTTGAAACAAATATTAAAATTTGTTTATTTTGCATTTCGAATCGAGCAGTTCCCAAGAGTTATAAGAATTACCAAACAAAACGGTATGTGATTTTTTTTTTCAAAAATGTTTTTAAAAATATTTTTTTTACATTTTATATTCAAAATTATGTCTGTAAATTTTTAATAAAATTGACTTGCCTATGCTTTGATGAAATATATGAACTTATAAAAAAATGTCAATTTTTGAAAAACCAGCCATATTTCCGTTCTCCGCATTTTTTTGAGAAAAACTAAAAACGCAGTTTCGTTATAATCAATAAGTCTATTACGTATACCAAATTTAATCAAAATCGTTAGAGCCGTTTTCGAGAAAATTGCAATACCTCGAAAACGTTATATGGGAGATATGCGTTAAAAAGGAGATATTAAAATAAAAAAAAAAAACTGGTCTACGGAATAACGTAAAAAGCATCTGTACCAAGTTTCAAGCAAATCCATCTATCCGTTCAGGCCCTAGCTCGATGTACAGATGGACGCACAGACGCACGGACGCACACACGCACAGACCGACGCACGGACGGCATGACGAAAACCACTTTTTTTATCTTCTCCATCATCGTAATGTTGGTTTTGATTAAAAACTCAAATTTTGCCCTATAGATACGGTGACCATCCGTCCCGGATTACCCGGGACTGTCCCGTTTTTCTACAGCTTGTCCCGGCTTCTTATTCAAGAAACCCGGGACGTATAAGTGTCCCGTATTTTGTAATTAGTCCCGTGATTGTCCCGTATTTATACATTCTCTGATTTTTGTATTCAATATTTTAAATACTTTGTACGGAAAACAAGAAAACATTGGGTGAAAATTAAAATTTTTCTAATTTTTCGGATAAAGCATTAATCCTAGTGCGTTGGTGAAGCAAAACGAAAATTTTTCTAAGTCTCCAAAGTCAAAAAACTTTTGCTGCAAGAAAAATTGTTTGGACAAATAATAAATGGGAGTGACAAACTATTAAAAATTCTCCATAGGTATATTCTAGCACAGGTAAGAATTTCGTTACCTAAGCTGCGTATTGTGCAACGAAAAGCAAAATTTTATGCTGGTTTTGTATGAAAATTTTCGTTTCGTCTCTAGACTAGGCTAGTTTTTTTTAAATGTTCGTCAATTATTTAGTTCCAGCTTCTGTTTGTCAGGTTGCTACTTGCTACACCAGGTAAAATGTTTTCGAATAAAAAACACCATATGGAAGAGTAAAGAACCCAGATAAGTTTCAAAACTTTTAAGGACATGTTAAAAGTTGTGTTAAAGATCATACAATTTCAAATAAAATTAAAATGTTAAAAAACAGCTCTCCCGATTTGATTAAAAAAAATATTTTTTTAGAAGTTTTTAACAGACATTATTATAAAACCCTTTTCTTGATTTCTGATTTCGTAAACGACTTAAATGATTTCAACAAAAACGCTCCCATAAAATCGTTTAGGAAATCTTGACATCAAAATAAGGAAAAATTATGAAAACTCATTAAAAATTTTTTTTTTGAAAAATCAATATTTCGTTTTCAGAAATATGGTCACCGTACCTATAGAGCAAGTAATAAATATTTTTTTTTTTCAATGCAAATATTTTTCAGTTGCAATACAATTTTATTTTTTAATGCAAATTTTTTCTCAGTTGCAATAAATATTTTTGCTTTAATGCAAAAATTTTTTATTAGCATTAAATATTTTTTTTAAATTTTTAATGGAAAACAAATGCATTAAAAAAATTATTTTTTACAACCCTGCTCATTATATACATTTGTATTAACAGTTGCAAGTAGCAAGTTCAAAAATTTCAAAATTGTTTTATGATTTTAATAAAACTTTTAACTTGTTAAAGGAGCCTCAAATTGAAGTTTTGGCCCTGGGCCCCGGAATATCAATGTACGCCTCTGCTGTTGTCCCACTCACTCTTCACCGACAGGACACTATAAAGGACGTTGCAGAGTGATATTATTTTCTATGGGGAAATATCATGGTGAAAGTTAAATTAGAAATAAAAGCAATAAATTGTGGTTAAAATTTTGGGTGTCTAATCGCCGTCGTTAGCTTTTCTCGATTTTAGGTTTCTATGAAATATGTCTACAACAAGTACCTGTTACGGCCCGATTCCTTCGTTGTCGTCTTGACGTGTCTTAAAGCACTTAAAATTGCGTCCAAATTTTAGCAATTATCATAGAGTTTTTAAATTCTAAATTGCCCATACACACAGCTTAATAAGTTTACAAACAACAACACCACAATTTTTGAAGCGGGTGACAATGATGATACCTTGTTGTCGTCATTGAAGGGGGGTTTGGGTTTGGTATTACATAGAATTTATGGACTCATCCCTTGAGTTTTCTTGAGAGTAAAAATACTTCATTAGAGATATTTTTGTCATTTCCCCCAAACATTTCAACCACCATTCTGGCATTTTGGGAGAGAGAAAAAGTTTTTAATGTTTTTCTCATTTATGGAATTCAAATGGAAAGTATAAATTAGTAATTTTTGGTAAGATGATGGTGGTTTGAGCTTAAAAGAAAAGGGATGAGGGAGGCAATAAATTTGTGTTCGTTTATTACTTTTGAAATTTTATGTCTAAAATGTAACTGTTGCGCATTAGAATAGCTTTTTGAGAATTAAAATTAGATTAATTTATTAAAATTAATAGAATTTTTTTTAAGAAGCTGAAAATAGGATAGGTATGTGGTTGAAGTTTTTATTCCCCTTGGAGTTGATAGAATGGAGTATGGAGAAAGAAAGTTATGAAGTTAGAAAGAAAAAAAAACAACTCTTTAAATGAATTTCAAATCCAAAAATGTATGGAATTTTGCATACATCGTCTTCGCCATATGATAAAATAAAGGACTCTTTAAGACCTTTCAATTTTCATCACTGTTGATCAATTTTGAAAATGGGTCGAAAATATTCATTTGTCCTTTCGACAGGATGAAATTTGTGGAGAATACTAGAATTTTGTTTATTTTACATCCAAAAAACGACGAATGTGTCCTGGTAAACAAATTCAAAAGATTGTATTTACAAAAACTGATCTGTGAATTTAACTGTCCGAGACTGACTTTGACAGTTTAGCTTTGTACAGTAAGAAACGAAAAATTAATTTTTTAGTTGGAATTGCGTACCTACCTTCCGGCAAAAATATTCAGCTTTTAAACTCGGCTAAAATTTGGAGATAATTCTGTACTAGGCTTAATGCTTATTAGAATCAAGCTAAACTTCTACGAATAATATCCTTGGGTTGCTTACGTGCGTTATTCAGTATAACCAACTGGTTGAATTTTAGTTGAAATTGCACACTTTTTTTTACAGAAAAGCATGTCCAGGACATGTTCGAGTCGGGACATGTTTAACACATGTTCGGGACACGCCCGGGACATGTTAGGAACATGACCGGTACATATCCAGGGCAACACACGCAGATGCGGAGTACTACAAAACAAACAAAACACTAATACACAACACAATTTGGGAGGATTTTGCTATAAAAGGGGCAACAGAACATTTATTTTATTCAGTTCGTCTGTGGTCGTCGAAGAGTTAACATTGGAGACCAGCTCGTGGAATAGGTGAGGTGAGGGACAGGTCCGGGACACGTCTGGGACATGTCCGGGACACGTCCGGAGCACGTCCGGGACACGTCCGAGACATGTCCGGGACACGTCCGGGACATATCCGGGACATGTTCGGGACACGTCCGGGACACGTCCGGGACACGTCCGGGACATGTCCGGGACACGTCCGAGACATGTCCGGGACATGTCCGGGACACGTCCGGGACATGTCCGGGACACGTCCGGGACATGTCCGGGACACGTCCGGGACATGTCAAGGACACGTCCGGGGCATGTCCGGGACATGTCCGGGACATGTCCGGGGCATGTCCGGGACATGTCCGGGACATGTCCGGGACACGTCCGAGACATGTCTGGGACACGTCCGGGACATGTCCGGGACACGCCGGGACACGTCCGGGACACGTCCGGGACACGTCCGGGACATGTCCGGGGCATGTCCGGGACACGTCCGGGACACGTCCGGGACATGTCCGGGACATATCCGGGACACGTCCGGGACATGTCCGGGACATGTCCGGGACACGTCCGGGACATGTCCGGGACATGTCCGGGGCATATCCGCGACATGTCCGGGGCATATCCGGGACACGTCCGAGACAGTTCCAGGACATATCCGGGACACGTCCGGGACACGTCCGGGACACGTCCGGGACATGTCCGGGACACGTCCGGGACATGTCCGGGACACGTCCGAGGCATGTCCGGGACACGTCCGGGACACGTCCGAGGCATGTCCGGGACACGTCCGGGACATGTCCGGGACATATCCGGGACATGTCCGGGACACGTCCGGGACATGTCCGGGACACGTCCGGGACATGTTTGGGACACGTCCGGGACACGTCCGGGACATGTCCGGGACATATCCGGGACATGTCCGGGACACGTCCGGGACATGTCCGGGACACGTCCGGGACATGTCCGGGACATGTCCGGGACACGTCCGGGACATGTTTGGGACACGTCCGGGACACGTCCGGGACATGTCCGGGACATATCCGGGACACGTCCGGGACATGTCCGGGACACGTCCGGGACATATCCGGGACACGTCCGGGACATGTCCGGGACACGTCCGGGACATGTCCGGGACACGTCCGGGACATGTCCGGGACATGTCCGGGACATATCCGGGACACGTCCGGGACATGTCCGGGACATATCCGGGACATGTCCGACACAAGTCCGGGACATGTCCGGGACACGTCCGAGGCATGTCCGGGACACGTCCGGGACATGTCCGGGACATGTCCGGGACATATCCGGGACATGTCCGGGACACGTCCGGGACATGTCCGGGACATGTCCGGGACACGTCCGGGACATGTCCGGGACACGTCCGGGACACGTCCGGGACATGTCCGGGACATGTCCGATACACGTCCGGGACATGTCCAGGACATGTCCGGGACACGTCCGGGGCATGTCCGGGACACGTCCGGGACATGTCCGGGACACGTCCGGGACATGTCCGGGACACGTCCGGGACACGTCCGGGACATGTCCGAGACATGTCCGGGACATGTCCGGGACACGTCCGAGGCATGTCCGGGACACGTCCGGGACATGTCCGGGACATGTCCGGGACACGTCCGGGACATGTCCGGGACATATCCGGGACATGTCCGGGACACGTCCGGGACATGTCCGGGACACGTCCCGGACATGTTTGGGACACGTCCGGGACACGTCCGGGACATGTCCGGGACATATTCGGGACATGTCCGGGACACGTCCGGGACACGTCCGGGACATGTCCGGGACATGTCCGGGACACGTCCGGGACATGTCCGGGACACGTCCGGGACATGTCCGGGACACGTCCGGGACATGTTTGGGACACGTCCGGGACACGTCCGGGACACGTCCGGGACATGTCCGACACATGTCCGGGACATGTCCGGGACATGTCCGGGATACGTCCGAGGCTTGTCCGGGACACGTCCGGGACATGTCCGGGACATATCCGGGACACGTCCGGGATATGTCCGGGACATATCCGGGACACGTCCGGGACATGTCCGGGACACGTCCGGGACATGTTTGGGACACGTCCGGGACACGTCCGGGACATGTTTGGGACACGTCCGGGACACGTCCGGGACACGTCCGGGACATGTCCGGGACATATCCGGGACATGTCCGGGACACGTCCGGGACATGTCCGGGACACGTCCGGGACATGTCCGGGACACGTCCGGGACATGTCCGGGGCATGTCCGGGACATGTCCGATACACGTCCGGGACATGTCCAGGACATGTCCGGGACACGTCCGGGGCATGTCCGGGACACGTCCGGGACATGTCCGGGACACGTCCGGGACATGTCCGGGACACGTCCGGGACATGTCCGGGACACGTCCGGGACATGTCCGGGACACGTCCGGGGCATGTCCGGGACATGTCCGGGGCATGTCCGGGACATGTCCGGGACATGTCCGGGACATGTCCGGGACACGTCCGAGACATGTCTGGGACACGTCCGGGACATGTCCGGGACACGCCGGGACACGTCCGGGACACGTCCGGGACATGTCCGGGGCATGTCCGGGACACGTCCGGGACACGTCCGGGACATGTCCGGGACATATCCGGGACACGTCCGGGACATGTCCGGGACATGTCCGGGACACGTCCGGGACATGTCCGGGACATGTCCGGGGCATATCCGCGACATGTCCGGGGCATATCCGGGACACGTCCGAGACAGTTCCAGGACATATCCGGGACACGTCCGGGACACGTCCGGGACACGTCCGGGACATGTCCGGGACACGTCCGAGGCATGTCCGGGACACGTCCGGGACACGTCCGAGGCATGTCCGGGACACGTCCGGGACATGTCCGGGACATATCCGGGACATGTCCGGGACACGTCCGGGACATGTCCGGGACACGTCCGGGACATGTTTGGGACACGTCCGGGACACGTCCGGGACATGTCCGGGACATATCCGGGACATGTCCGGGACACGTCCGGGACATGTCCGGGACACATCCGGGACATGTCCGGGACACGTCCGGGACATGTCCGGGACATGTCCGGGACACGTCCGGGACATGTTTGGGACATGTCCGGGACACGTCCGGGACATGTCCGGGACACGTCCGGGACATGTCCGGGACATGTCCGGGACATATCCAGGACACGTCCGGGACACGTCCGGGACATGTCCGGGACATATCCGGGACATGTCCGACACATGTCCGGGACATGTCCGGGACACGTCCGAGGCATGTCCGGGACACGTCCGGGACACGTCCGAGGCATGTCCGGGACACGTCCGGGACATGTCCGGGACATGTCCGGGACATGTCCGGGACATGTCCGGGACATATCCGGGACATGTCCGGGACACGTCCGGGACATGTCCGGGACATGTCCGAGACACGTCCGGGACACGTCCGGGACATGTCCGGGACATGTCCGGGACACGTCCGGGACATGTCCCGGGCATGTCCGGGACACGTCCGGGACATGTCCGGGACATGTCCGATACACGTCCGGGACATGTCCAGGACATGTCCGGGACACGTCCGGGGCATGTCCGGGACACGTCCGGGACATGTCCGGGACACGTCCGGGACATGTCCGGGACACGTCCGGGACATGTCCGAGACATGTCCGGGACATGTCCGGGACACGTCCGAGGCATGTCCGGGACACGTCCGGGACATGTCCGGGACATGTCCGGGACACGTCCGGGACATGTCCGGGACATATCCGGGACATGTCCGGGACACGTCCGGGACATGTCCGGGACACGTCCCGGACATGTTTGGGACACGTCCGGGACACGTCCGGGACATGTCCGGGACATATTCGGGACATGTCCGGGACACGTCCGGGACACGTCCGGGACATGTCCGGGACATGTCCGGGACACGTCCGGGACATGTCCGGGACATGTCCGGGACACGTCCGGGACATGTCCGGGACACGTCCGGGACATGTCCGGGACACGTCCGGGACATGTCCGGGACACGTCCGGGACATGTTTGGGACACGTCCGGGACACGTCCGGGACATGTCCGACACATGTCCGGGACATGTCCGGGACATGTCCGGGACACGTCCGAGGCATGTCCGGGACACGTCCGGGACATGTCCGGGACATATCCGGGACACGTCCGGGATATGTCCGGGACATATCCGGGACACGTCCGGGACATGTCCGGGACACGTCCGGGACATGTTTGGGACACGTCCGGGACACGTCCGGGACATGTTTGGGACACGTCCGGGACACGTCCGGGACACGTCCGGGACATGTCCGGGACATATCCGGGACATGTCCGGGACACGTCCGGGACATGTCCGGGACATGTCCGGGACACGTCCGGGACATGTCCGGGGCATGTCCGGGACATGTCCGATACACGTCCGGGACATGTCCCGGACATGTCCGGGACACGTCCGGGGCATGTACGGGACACGTCCGGGACATGTCCGGGACACGTCCGGGACATGTCCGGGACACGTCCGAGATAATTCCGGGACACGTCCGGAACATGTCCGGGACACGTCCGGGACATGTCCGGGACACGTCCGGGACACGTCCGGGACATGTCCGGGACACGTCCGGGACATGTCCGGGACACGTCCGAGGCATGTCCGGGACACGTCCGGGACATGTCCGGGACATGTCCGGGACACGTCCGGGACATGTCCGGGACACGTTCGGGACATGTCCGGGACACGTCCGGGACACATCCGGGACATGTTCGGGACACGTCCGGGACATGTCCGGGACACGTCCGAGATAATTCCGGGACACGTCCGGAACATGTCCGGGACACGTCCGGGACATGTCCGGGACACGTCCGGGACATGTCCGGAGCACGTCCGGGACATGTCCGGGACACGTCCGAGATAATTCCGGGACACGTCCGGGACATGTCCGGGACACGTCCGGGACATGTCCGGGACACGTCCGGGACATGTCCGGGACACGTCCGGGACACATCCGGGACACGTCCGGGACACATCCGGGACATGTCCGGGACACGTCCGGGACATGTCCGGGGCACGTCCTGGACACGTCCGGGACATGTCCGGAGCACGTCCGGGACTGTCCGGGACACGTCCGAGATATGTCCGGGACACGTCCGGAACATATCCGAGACGGATTACAAAAAAACCGACAAAAAATCAAGATAACGTACTTAACACATTGAACTGGTATCAGCACCCTCTTCCGCTTAAAATAGCGACTTGAAACTTCACAACGTTAATGTTATAGAAAAGACTGTGTTCATAACATATCTTCAAAAATCAAACTGCATCCTTTTTTAGCTGAATTTAATTGAGATATTCTTTTTTTTATGACATGTCCGGGACATGTCCGGGACACGCTCGGGACACGTCCGGGACATGTCCGGGACATGTCCGGGACACGTCCGGGACATGTCCGGGACACGTCCGGGACAGGTCCGGGACACGTTCGGGACATGTCCGGGACACGTCCGGGACACGTTCGGGACATGTCCGGGACACGTCCGGGACACGTCCGGGACATGTCCGAAATATGTCCAGGACACGTCTGGGACATTTCCGGGACATGTCCGAGACATGTCCGGGACACGTCCGGGACGGATTACAAAAAAACCGACAAAAAATCAAGATTACGTACTTAACACATTGAACTGGTATCAGCACCCTCTTCCGCTTAAAATAGCGACTTGAAACTTCACAACGTTAATGTTATAGAAAAGACTGTGTTCATAACAAAACAAATACATATCTTCAAAAATCAAACTGCATCCTTTTTTAGCTGAATTTAATTGAGATATTCTTTTTTTTATAGGAAGATCGAATTTTGTTTTTTTTTTTATTTTTATTTTTTTATAAGAAAAGAAGGCTGAGCCTGACAAAAAAAAAGGGGTCTCAAAAAAATATTAGATTTAAAGTCTTCAAAGGGCTAGCTACGCCACTTTTTCAAAGTTCTCCTAAAATGCCAAACGTCCTAGAATTTTTTTTACTTCACCTGACGGACAAAATAGGACCATACATTTTCGAATTATGACACATTACTTTTGGTACTATTAGCCTTCGAGGAACAAACTCTGAAATCAATAATTTAAATGACAGAAAAAAAATAAGCATTTAAATTTTATGTAAATTAATTTAATTTATTTTTTTTACCATTTTATAATTTTTTACTATTTTTTTGTCCTTGTTTATTTATTTATAACTCAATTCTTAGATCGACTTCCTTACTCGATAACAAGTTTGTTTTTTTAATCTTTAATTTTTTTTTATGTGGCAAAATTAAATATTTAAAAAAGAAAACAACAACAATGCAACCTCACAAACATAATTTCTTATTTTCTTCTGCAAGGCACCACACAATAATTTTTACTCTACAAAATAAGCTTAAAGCGTATCCTTTTTTGGAGGACGGACCCAAAAAATGTCCATCCACTCTTACGCAGAAACTGGTTTTGATGTTTCACCACTTGGTGGTGGTGGTGGTGGAGTTGTTGAATCCTTTTCCTTATTCCAGTCTTTAAGACCCTCGGGCAAACTTGTGTCTTCTTCAAATGAACCAGTTCCCTCGACAAACTCTTCATAGGTTGACTTTTCTTTGAATGGTCGAGCGCCAAGTAATTCAATCATATCATCACGGCTGAGTACTTCGTTCTTGAGTAGGCGCTCCGCTACCTTCGCTACATTTGACTTGTGCTTTGTTAGCAATTCAGTGGTACGCACATGGGCGCTCTTGATAAGAGCACGCACTTCAGCGTCAATCAATTGCGCTGTTTCTTCAGAATAAGGCTTCGTAAAGACGGGATCTCCAGGCTGATTGGCATCAAAGCATACGTTGCCCACTTTTTCGTTCATACCGTAGCGAACGATTTGAGCGTATGCACTGTCGGTGATTTTTTTGAGATCATCTTGAGCACCAGTTGTGATTCTTTGGAAAAAGAGCTCTTCTGCTACACGTCCTCCGAGAGTCATGCACATGCGATCGAAGAGTTGTTCTTTGGACAGTAAATACTGGTCTTTAGGAAGGTACTGAGCATAACCAAGACCCTTTCCACGTGGAATAATGGAAACCTTAAGAAGAGGATCAGCATGTTCGAGGAACCATCCGGCCACTGCGTGACCAGCTTCGTGGTGGGCAACTGTTTTCTTCTCCTCAGGCGCCAAAACATTTGTCTTCTTTTCCATACCAGCGATAACACGTTCAATGGCCTGTTCAAAGTGTTTTTGAATAATCGAGTCATTTGAGTCACGAGCAGCAATCAATGCTGCCTCATTGCACACATTCGCAATATCGGCTCCAGTGAAACCAGGTGTGAGGGCAGCCATCTTTCTGGCCAAATCATTTTTGTCTAAATTACTCTTAAGTGGTCCCAAGTGCACTTTGAATATACTAGCTCTACCCTTAATGTCTGGTGCAGGAACGAAAATTTGTCGATCAAACCGTCCAGGACGCAATAAAGCCTTATCGAGAATATCAACACGATTGGTAGCAGCTAATACAACCACATTTGTTGTGGTATTAAAACCATCCATTTCAACCAACAACTGATTTAATGTGTTTTCTTGTTCAGAATGTCCTCCGAAACTTTTGCCACCACGTTTTCGACCAACAGCATCGATTTCATCGATGAAGAGGATACATGGAGCTTGTTTACGTGCCATTGCGAACATATCACGCACTCGAGATGGTCCCACACCTACAAACATTTCCAAAAACTCCGAACCAGATACTGTGATGAATGGGACATTCGCCTCGCCAGCAGTTGCTTTCGCTAAGAGAGTTTTACCTGTACCAGGTGGTCCTGTTAGCATGGCACCTTTTGGGATTTTTGCACCCAAGTCGATGTATTGTTGTGGATTTTTAAGGAAATTCACAAATTCCATAATTTCGATTTTGGCCTCTTCGCAACCAGCTACGTCTCTGGAAGAGAAAATTATTGTTTTAGTATTTTTTGGTTTGAAAGAAAATGTAAATTGAATATTATTTGTCTTTAAAATAGTTATTTAGTATAGTTTATTGACTACAAAAAGATTCAAAGGTAAGTATGGAAAATCACTACTAGCCAAATTCGCACCCGTGTGCCTATCACATCACAAAAAAGAGGTATGCCTACAGAGGGTTAAGAGATCATATTCCCTTGCAACTATCATTCATTTATTACAAAAATAGCGTTAATTCTACAACATTTTTCTACAGGAGTTATACTTTGAGAGTTAGAGCACCGGAACGTAACTCATTTTGCATTATTTTCACATAACTCTTATTTGCGGCGCTGTAACTCTGAACATAAAAGCTCCATTAAAAGAATATGATGCAGTGGAGAAAGAAATATAATAATTATATTTTCAGAAAAATTCTTTTAAATTGTCTATGCCACAAGACATTTCCAAGTATACAAAATCAAACAATACACATACTGATATACTCAGAACAAGCCGATCTTTAATACTGCATCCCAACTAAGCTGACGTCAAAGCTTTTTTTCCGATTTTTTCTAATTGGCCGAACAAGAAAGTCTAGTGCGACCGTTGGAAATCGAAGTTGGGAGACAAACCTAAGTTGAATGGTTTAAGGTTTTTTTGTAGGAAAAGTGCAATGACAAATATTTATGATACCAAATAAAACTGTTGTTGATTTTTTTCTTCGCAAATATGAAGTTTGATTCAATTTGAAACGAACATTTTCGGAAGATTTCTGAATAATTCCATTTAAATAGGAAGACACGCAAGAGTTGGATGGATTAAAAAGGAGAGGAAACTGTTCAACATCCTCTGTACACTTTATTTGGGAGGAATTCTTCCTTGAAGATACGTGTGGGTTCCTAACTCGCTAGTTTATTGTGAAAATTATTTAAACTATTTAATAAATTAACATTAAAGACTAATAAATTAAAAAGACAAACATAAATTATCAAAGTGTCTTTAATGTTAATTTATTAAATAGTTTAAATAATTTTCTTTCATTTTCCTATTTCAAACTAAATAAAAACAAAAGTTTAAAAAACAAAACCAAAAAAACAATGTGAAATACAACAAAAAAACAACATGTAAGTTTTTAAAAATTAACCACATTGTGTAAAATAATAAACAAAAAAATTTTTTTTCATAATGTTAAATAAAGATCATAAAAACCACTGAAGAAGTCGTGAGTAGCGACGAAACGCTGATGAAATAAAGTTTTTTTATTAGCATTTAAAATCAATTGACCAAAATAGCCTGCATTACCAAATATAAATCTACAAATATTAATTAAAAAATTGGTCACATAAAACATACATATATCAATTTGATAGTAAATTACAAAAAAAAAACAATCTGGTTATAAATGACCTCATAGTCTCAAAAAATAGAACAACAAATAGACTAGAATTGCCACAAAGCACAAGCTGAAATTGGCTATCAACATTTGTAATTTGTATAAAAAGGCTGCATAATACCAGGTCAATTTCAAATGACCACAATATAACTGTTCATATCTTTGAGATAATTCTAAACGATTGCACGAATTTGATAAGCATGACCCTTGCAGAAGAGAGATTGAAATTAAATTGCGCGTAAATCACAAAAAACTAACGGTTTTTTTTTTCTTTTAGGAAAATAACTGTGAACAAATGAGGATTGTCCTTAAAAGTTACTAAATGACTATGCACAGCGGTCAAATCCAGCTAATCAAGAAGGTTGGAATAATACAGCCCTGTGATTTTTTACCCCCCTGAAGTTAATCGACCGACAGAATCGTTTTCGCATCCCAAAAATATCTGGCCATAACATTTCCGGCAGTGACGCTAAGCTTTGCTCTTCTTGGAGCGAAACCACAAGCTTCAATTCACCACTTCGACTGTTATTTTGTTTTGGCTTATATTGGTAGACATAAGTCTCGTCCTTCTTTAAACGTGCATCTTAGGGAATTTTTCATTGGTTTTCGGTGTGGCTGCTGTTTCAGCCTTTCAGCTGCCTATTTTGTACGGTTGATTTTGAAGAAGCAAGGTCAGCGTAAGTTTATATCATCTTCAAATAAATTTCATTTGGGGCTAATCAATAAAAAAAAGAATCTAATCTAATGAGCTTATGACATTCAAGCCTATGTGGGATTGACAAAACATAAAAAGGTACTAACATCGAATTAACGGAATGGAGAGAATTAATTTTGGTGATTTCAATAATTCAACGCGTTTACTATTGCTCAAAATATCATTTGCCTAGTTCTTAAATTATTTTAAAAGAGTAGTGTTTAAAGCCCGCTTTTGCATTCCACCAATAAGCACGTCATGCTGCCTGCAGTTTTCTTGGTATTCATCTGTTTAAAGAACTCAATTCTATCCTTGATTTGGAAGCACAAATATTTCTTAATTTGGTGACTTATACAAAAAAAAAAACAAGACTAACAACTTTTATAACTTCTAACCTTTAAACAGGATGAGCGTGAAAACTGCCAAACTATGACCTAGTCGGGGGAGCTAATAATACAAATGCAATTTAAATGACAAATATTGGGTTAATTTCACCACATTTCTTAATGGATAAGTCAAGGGTTAAAATCTGCAAATATAAAATTCGATGCAAAATTTTGTTTAACAATCCAACTAATAAATTCAAAAAACTAAGAAAAAGCTATTACTCACTTGAATCTTACTCCAATTTCATTCGAATTAATCAACTTCGCTGTTGACTGCATAACTCCTCCAAACAGTCCACCTCCTTTACGGCCACCTCTTCCTCCCATCATTTCCGCTGATCGTCTCATCATAAACACAAGGAATCCAATAATCAACAGAGTTGGCAGCAATCCAGTCAAGCTGGAAGCCTCAACTTCAGTGCGATAAATTACAGGAACAAAATTAACTGGCTCAACGCCTTGTTCAACTTGTGCATTCTCGAGATTTCTCTCAAATGAATCAACACTTCCAATATTGAACCAAAGGACTCCGGTGGAGTCCTGAGAGCTTCCCGGCATCAATCGCACTCGAACCCATTTCTTATTGACTACTTCGAGTTTCTCAACGATTCCTCGATTTAGGTAACTAAAAAGAAGAGAAATATATTTAAATTACAATAAAAGGAGGTTTATGAAAATGAGTAAAAAACCTATTAACAAATTCCTTCCAGGCAACTTCCTTGTAGCCCATTTCCATGAATGCAAGCAGCGAGATAAAAGCCACAGCTCCAATTGCCCCACCAAAAATCCATTTTTCTTTATCACCACCATCGCCGCCAATTGGTCGACCAGAGCCTCCGGGACCTCCTTTACCACCTCCAGAAGTCTTTGTATTCGAGAACATTCCAAAGTTCCAATCGTTGGTGGGTGTTTTGTCCATACTACCGCCTGGTGTCCGGCTGATTGGTTTGTCTGCTGTTTTCTTTCCCGCTTCTGCTTCTTTACCAGCAGCAGCTGAAGCTCCACCGGGTTTGAAATACTTCTCAAAACCTTTTGGAGGCTTCTCACTAAATTGTCTGACAGCAGATAAAATTCTTTGAAAAAGTGGATTCTCCACGAGAATAGTCGACGCTCTGGAAAATTTTCTCAGCTGCAAATCGAAAATGAAAAACAATTAAACTAAATATTTAAAATAAATATATTTTTTTTTTGAATAGATTTATACAATATCTTTTAAAATATTATCATTATTATTTACAGGATAGTATAAACTTATGTCGAATTCCTTTCAACCACTTGCAGTCGCTACTAAATCGCTACTAAAATTCGATACGTTTTCGCTGTTTGGGAAATTAAAAAATATAGCGATCTCTTTTTCTGAATGTATTTGTGTCCAAGTGACCGATGAAAAACAAAAGGATAAACACAACTTAATAGTATGAACAAAACAACATAAATTTGTTTATTTTGTTCACTAAAATAGTGTTATATTTCACAAATAAACAAAAATTGCCTCTGGTTCTTCATTTCTTTACAAATTTTTAGTTTGGTTTAACGTTTTGCATTTGGCAAAATTGTGTGTGAAAATCTGTGTAAATCCGTCTAAAAAAAAGAGATTTAAAAAGAATCGACTCTTCTGGAAAAAGTAGCGAATTTTGTTTTCATTGGAATTCATTTAAGGAAAAAGTAGCTTAGCCAGGGGGCGTGGTAGCTGCTCATTTTCACCAAATATTATAGAACACTTTTGATAGAATCTACTATAGCTTTTTAGAATCTTATGCAAAAGAAATATTTCAAAAATAGATACTCTCTTATCAGAGGGCATGGTCCCCACCCTTAGATATTCGGAATATATAAAAGACTGGTTCTTTATACAATCACACAACTGCCTTAAAAGAATTAAGAAATATCAAAAGCTTGAGATTTTCTAGGGGAAGGCTTTGGAATGACCAAATAATATAGTCTTTAAATTTTACAACAATACTTTGCTAAAAGAAGAGAAATCACAACAAAAACATACCTGTTTAAGACAGAGCCAATTTCTCATATGCTAAAATTAATTAATTAATTAATTGTGCACCAAGTTCTAAAGTTTGATTTTAATTTTTGTATCAATTAATTTTTGATTATTTACTTGACAATTTTTTCAAATAATCTTAAAAATAGATAATTAAAATAATACAGGTAAAATAGTACATAAATCAACAAACAAACACAAATTGTTACACTCATGAAACTTGGCAAAAAGTTTGCTTTTGGGATAAGAACCAAAGATCAAAAAAGTCTATAAGAAAAAATTGGTTGGAAGGGTATTTTTTCGCGTATGAGAGGGAGGGGGTTAAGGTCTAAAATATATCATCATATGACGCATGTTTTTAAGTTATTTTTTAATGCTGAATCTAATGACATAAAAAAAAGTCAATACGATTGCTCTAAGAAAAGTTATTATCGATTAAAAACAAGGGTGCTTGTTTTTTTACTTCAACAGGTAAATATTATCAAAACACATGCAAAATGACTTTTTCAGAGTTAAATGATTTATTCGGACCCTTTATGTAGACTTTTCAAGGCAAAAAATATTTTAATTTTACGTTGCATTAGTTAAAAAAAGAAATATGTACATCAAAAAAAATGAAGGGCTATCAAAACATAGTTTTTAAAGGAGTCTCTTGTGCAATTATTCAAAAAATCTATCCTAGCAAACTAAATTAGCTTCCCTGATGCAACGAGAAACCGTTTCATTGCGGAAATAGTTAAATCTATAAAATTGTTCATTAAATAAAATATACTCTATAGAGTTATATCTAGGAACACGAATAGATTTAGATTTAATATGGTAAGTTAAAAGATCTCTAATGAACATTATCGCAAAATATGCACGCCGATTTTCCAAACTTTTTAAGCCAAACAAAAGACATCTAGTTTTATAAGACGGAATTTCATTACCCCAGTTAAGTGTTCTTTTGAATTTTTTCAATTCTTTCACATGAATTTTTATAAATGTTCCAAATAGTATTCTAGAACCGATCGAACAACAGAATTATAAAGAGTTTTTATAGTATATGGATCAATAAATTCTCTACTATTTCTTTTAATAAACCCTAACATTTGATTGGATATGCTTATAATATAGTCTATATGAGGAAGAAAGGACAGTTTAGTATCAAGTATAACACAATCAAAAATGGAATGTTCTTATATATTAAATAGGTATTGACAAAGCTAATAATAACCATTTCCCCAACAACGATAAGGAATTTCTACACGTAAGAAATTGATAGCCAGCTCTAGGGCTATATCAGGTATGAGTGTAACTTTACTCGTAAATCTCTTTCAGCATTGTCGGGCCTTGAGAAATGCAAATGCACTATTTTTTTTTTCAAAACTCAGGAAATGGCAAATGCAAAAATGAGATATTGGTATCAACATTTTTGGCATGATAAGGCGCACAAGACGGTAATATATAAATACTAAAAAATAACAGTTAAATTAAGATCAATAGCTAGGAATTGGATTGGACAAAATGTTTAGCTTTTTGTAGCGATGCCAATGGATGGTAAAAAATATCAGGGACACACTGCTTTTCTTATCGAAAAGTTCTTGCATTCAAGGTTTTGCCTCCAAAGTTAATTGATCTGCTTAAATGTGTGATCAAAGTAGTGAACTTTATAAAAAGCAAGATTCAAAATCTTGGTTTCTAAAATTATAATTTTTCGCTGATCATTTTGAATACTTAAACATTCTGAATAAGAGTCTCCAAGGGACCAAGGGAGACAGACTTACTTTGTCACTGCAAAAGACAGAGGATTTCTCGAAAAACTTCTGTTATGGTCAGTGTCGCTACAAGCAAACAAATTTTATACTTTTCCCTGCGTTCAAAGGATTCTCGAAGAAAATTCATCGAAAGAATCAATATTATGATAGCTCCCATATTCCTCTAATGGTGCAGAATTTATTAAATTTAAAGATGAAACTATTGAGTTACTTCCAGAAATGGATTCTGAACTAAGATGATCCATTTTGGAATAATTCGGTTGAACTTGCTCATCTACCGTCATTCAAACTGAAAGAAAACCTTCTTTATCCCCTAAGGGGTCACGACCCACACTGCTTTAGACTACCGATTTTGAGGTTCTAACAAATACCGAGTCCTGACTAATACTCGGTACCAATTTGACAGTAATAGGGCTTAGTACTTTTGTGAAGAAATCACTTGGTACCGATGTGAGTACTAACGATTGGTATAAACACCGGGAAATAGCCCATTTTGAGGAGCTAGCTAGTGCCAAGTCCTAACTAGTACTCGGTCCTTAATTGACCGGTATTGGCGCTAGGACTCTGTGAAGAAATCAAAACAAACAAACAAACAAAATTAACAGTTCTCACGAATCTGTTCTAACCTGTTCTATTCAAAAGCAAGAACAGAAAATCCTGTTCTGAACTGTTCCAGACAGCGTCAATGAACAGGAAACTAGAACAGTTCAGAACAGAAAAACCTCAATGAACAGCAAAAAGCTGTTCTTTTCTGTCCGATTCAATTAAACTAAATAGTTGTTGCATCATCGTTGTGTGATGAAAATGGATAACCGCCTGAAGATTCTAATCGTAAATGAACTTACCTCGTGTGCACTGATATTGCCTGTTTGATAGGAACTACGCAGACAGCGTTCCATTACTTTGGCTGACTGCAACATTCGATGAGCCATGATTGTTATGAAATTATTTTCAAAACACTTGAATTTTTCTTAATAAATTTTCTTTTTCAAATAAAATAAAGTATAAATGGAGTAATTTTTTTCTACACTCCTTTCGAAACTTTTGGTTTTAATTATTGTTCTTTTTCGAGCTTAATGCGTTTTTGATGATAAACTATTTTTGGCTTTTATTTTTGTTGATTCAAATGATATAATTACGGTGAGACAACTTTGTATTTTTGAGTTTTTTGTGTTTGATGAAAAAAGATTTGCACTAGTTGTGAAATGTAAAATTTTTTCTCATTTTTCGGCCAAATGACAGCCGAATTTTTCAAATGTCAAAATTAACGATGTGACAGACAAGATTTGAAGGTTTTTGAGTTTTGTTAGGTTGGTAGTTGTGGAAACGAGAATCGATTAGAAAGCGTTCAGAAATACATCACAACTGCAACGACAAGACAGAAAACGCTGGCTGCAAATCATTTTGGCTCACATTACCGAATTTCCCCAAGACTTTCCTCCACAGGCAATCCACAAGCTAATAGCTTGTGACGAACAGCGTAAAACGACCTTATGCAGGCCTTTTTACAAAACAATGAAACATTTTAGGGAAGCTATAGCTTCGCTAAGGAAACTATCATTTGCATTGGATGTTATATTAAGGCCTTATGGAGGTTGTTATAAGATGTTGAATTTATGAATAAAAAAAAAAGATTTTATTGAATTTTTTTTTTTCTTTTAATTTTTTTCTATTTTGTATTTTCTTCTTTTTTGGCCATATGTCAATGCTTTTCCTGTCGTTCTGAAATGCGAAGAATTTTATTTTAATTGAAAAAGAACACATTTTTTTTTATTTCACAAATGGCCCCGCCAGCCCAACTAGCACAACAGCTTCTATAAATTGAGATCTCGCAGGATCTACTTTTTATACAGCTTGTATTGAGCTTGCTTCAGAATTTAATTTCTTATAGAAGTTTGAACTTGTTTAACAACTTCTAATAAGTTGTTTAAATATTGTTAAAGAAACTTAAACGAAAAAAGCTTGTTTTCGGAAAAGCCTGCTTAATGAATTTATAGAAGATTTACAGAAATTACCAAGTTTAGTATTTGGTTTTTGGTTTTGATATTGAATAATCTAGCTGGGACACTTTTTGGTTTTGACATTGAATAATTTAGCTCAGACATTTTTTTTACATTTCTGCTATTTGAACTGATTAAGTTTTTGATTTCATTAATTAATATACGAGGATGGCCGAGTGAGTAGAGTGGTGGACTGCCACCAAGCAGATACGAAGTTCGATTCCTGGGTGTGGTAAAAAAATTATATACTTTTAAAATTATTATTAATAGATATACTAAAAACTAATGGAATAATAATATAATTTCAGATTAAAAGATAAAATTCATGATTTAAAATCAAATAAAAACCATTTAAAAAAGAATTATTTTTTGTTTTTGTAGTAGTTTTTTTTTATTTCGATAAGACATGTATTAAAGAGCTATACAAGCTCTTCCGAAGCTATCTGTCAAATCTCAAAGCTTCTGTAGAGCTTCGGTAAAGCTTCGTTTAAACTTCTTATAGAGGGTCAAACTTGTATAACGTTCTCCTTTTTCCATGCCCAACAACCTTACTAAAGTTTAAAAGAAGCTAAAATGTAGCTTTTGTAATACCTTAACCGAAGCTGAAATGTTAGTTGGGCTTACCAGTAGACCATACTCGAATATTAAAGATGAGTGGCAAAAAGCCCTACTAGCAATTTTGCTTCTATAATGCTTTACAGAAGCAACATTTGCATCTGTTAAGCTTTATAGAGCCAAAATTGTTTGTCGGGAGGGAGATAATTGAAACCTCACATAAAAATGCAATGTTTTTTTCTAAAGCCCAGTACGCAGATCGCGCTAAACTAAATTTTATCTCGACAATTTTTATCTCTACACGCGTTCGCTAAAAGCCAAGATAAATTTAAATTTAAAAATATCGGCTGAATCACAGTTTCATTTACTTATACCTGCTTACATTCAATATTACATACATATTTTTTTTACCTGCAGAATACCTTTGTTACGCTCTCATTTTGTTTTGTTCCTCTTCTTTTATTATATTCCAAGGTTTTTTCTGCCTTATATTCCTTGCAGCAACAACAACGACCACAAAAATGTCAAAATTTATCTGTGAAAAAATGCGCTGAGCATTATTTCGCGAGCTAAATTGAGTGGAGACTTTTTGCAAAAGTAGTAGATGACAATTCGAATTTAGCGCGTGAACTGCGTACTACCAGGCTAAAAATCCTCGCTAAAATTTATCTTTGGAGGAAATTTGTATGAAAGATAAATTTTAGCGTGGTCTGCGTACTAGGCTTAAAGTGTTACAGACATTGCATATCTGCAGGATAAAAGCTTTGCATTCTTATTGGTGAAAAACATTGCATACTTGAGAGATGAAAACATTGCATACTTACAAGAACCTCTTGGAACAGGTCTTATGAAAGCCTTCTGTCACTTGAAAATAGAAGGCTTCTTTAGAACGGTTCAAACAGGTCTTATAAAGGTCTTCTTTAACTTATATTTACAAGGCTTCTTCTAAACACTTCCAGATAGCCTTAAGGAGACCTCCTTTTTTTCCAAAATGGATGATTTGCTTAAGTAAGCCTTAAACTAAACTTATACAAACTATAGCTTGCTGAATCGAAGAAAATGGACCTTATGCAAGTAAAATTGTTACTTGGGTTCTTCTTAAACAAGTCAAAAAGTAGCTTGCAGTGACAATTATGAAAGCTAAATTGTTACTTGGGCTGTCCTTTTAATGCAAGCCAAAAAAAAGCTTCCATTGACCCTTATGAAAGCTAAATCGTTGCTTGGGAACTCTATTGCAAAAATAAAATAAAATGGTGCAAAATTTGTCTGTTGTATTTTTAGTAGTAGAAAAACAATTAATTTGTATTTTTATTATTTTTACTTTGCTATAATACCCGATGGTATTTTTTCGTTTATATGTCCGCTGTTGACTTTGGAGACTTCAAAATTTTTCGTTTCGCAAAAATCAACACATGAAAAGTTGGCATAAAGGGCCCAACCCATAGAATCCGTCGCATCGGTTACGTCAACGATTTACATAACTGACAGCTCTATAGATATAAAACGCATCCTTCCAATCCATCGCTTATGGTTTCTCATAAGACATAAGAACGTGTGTATTTTATTGAGCTGTCAGTTGAAAACTTCGATGTAACTCACGCGACGGATTCTATCGGTCAGCCCTTTAGAATAATTATTTTCGTTTCACTTCAGCAGCGTACTAGCCAACTAACAAATTTACTTCTATAAAGCTTTATAGGTGGTAATGTAACTCCTGTAAAGCTTTATAAAAGGGATATTGTTTGTTGGGTAGTCTGTAGTGAAAACATGCTTTTAGGGCCAGTTGTACAAATATTTAATCCGCGGTTCAAAAACTTTTATCTTCTGATATCGGTGGTAACAGCTTAGGTTAAGCATTGATTCAAGGTCCGTTTATGTATATGGCCAAGTCAATGCTTAACATCAGCTAAACCACGGATTAAATATTTGTACAAATGGCCCTTAAAAACTTGAATCAAGGTTTTTGTTCAACTATCCTAAAATAAACTACTGTAGTGAACTTGAAAAAAAAAATTATACTCACTTTGCATATGCCTTAAGAATTTCTAACCTGAACGCACTTCTAAAAATCAAAAAGAGAACACCCTGTTGTTTTTTTCCTACAGCTGGTCCTCAATGACAGCCAAAACGTTTTGTTGACAAAACTCGTATTTTCATAATATAAATTTGGCCACAGACCTCCAGCAAGTTTTTATATTTTCTCAAAAAATACTATGCAATTAAATTAAATTATTTTAAACAAACAAAAAAATGCCAATCGAAGGTGAATTAGAACAAAGAGGAATTGCTGATCTACTGCTACAGGAATCAAACGTGACAATCCTTTTGCAATTGGCAAAAAGTTTAACCAAGAATGTCATTGAAATTGATTCAAATGAAGGTAATGCGCCTTTACATTTATGTTTTTTCTTATAAATTCATATCGATTTCCTTTTCCAGAGGCTCTTAAAACAGTCTTCATGCACATGCCAAGTGTACACGCTTTGCTAAGCAAACGAGCAATAACAAAAGAAATCCTCTTCAAATATGTCCACAGTAATCAAATTCCCGTGACGATAGATTTCACAAAATCCATTCTAATCAATAAAATAATAGAATACTGGGAGAGGGGAGGGCCTTTCGCCAGAATCAACAATTCCATAACGGAAATAAACGCCTCTCAAAGTGAATCCAATTCCCAACCAAACACAACCCAAATCGAAGAAACACAATTACCAATTAACCTTTTGGCGCGTAAATTCTCCGAATGGTTCTTCGAGAACTACAATGCGAATAACTTAAAAGTCGAGGATTTCTGGAAAGATTCTCGTCTCCTCCTGCGGATAGCAGCAACCGACTGTGTTAACGATCAACAATGTGAGAGTGCGGAACAAGTTATAGAAACTTTACTCGGATGCAAGCATCAGTTTAGTTTCTTCTTCAATCCGAATCTCTCGCATGATGGAGTTCAAGGACGAATGGATGTTCATGGGTTGGTTATTGTTTTGGTTTGTGGAACTCTTCACACGAAAGATAATTGTGTTGGAGTCTTTGAGACATCATTTGGATTGATGAGAGATCCATTTGCAATGAATAATTGGAAGATAAAAACAATACAAAGTTTGTTGAGATCTCAAGGAGCTCCCAAGGAACCGAGATTGAGTGAAAGTGATACGTTGAGAGCATCACTTGCATTACCTGCGCCGACGGGTGAAATATCATAGTCGATTGGATAGAAGCCATTAGTGGAAAAATGGTTTTTTAAAAATTAAATATGACCCTTAAAAAAAATTGTTGTTTTCTTTTTTTGTTTGTTAATTAATTTAGTATTTTTATTTAAATAAAAAACAAAAGACTTGAGTCATCATTAAAAATAATTTCCGTAGTTTGTTTTGTTTGTCGAGTTAGTGGAAAGTTTTATTGATAAGGTGATTAATAGGTTAATGATACTATTTAAAGTTACCTCGATTCAATTATATTATATTTTTTAAATTTCTAGCCCAATTAATATTCCTAGTATAAAAATATGCAATATTGTTTGTTTGCATTTTTCTTCGGTTTGGAAAAGAAAAAAAAAATTCGGTTTAAAATGACTTGGATGTATTTAGATTAAAAAATTAACTTTTAGGTTCAAGACTCGATTCAAATGCAATCGAAATCGAGTGAGACTCTTTCAGGGTCTTTCGATCATTTTTTTTTTTACTTCAGATTCTTTTATGTAGTACCTAAACTTAGAACATTATGAGGCATGACCTTTGCCCAACATTTAATATAACCAAGCATTAAGCTCGCTTTATTTACAATAAAATTGATGTGCTCAGTAAATTCTAAATTTGAAATTAATTGGACACCCACCCGTCATTTTGCAATAAGTAATAATCAAAGATATTTATGACTCATTTTTTAGAGAATGTAATTATTTGGCATATATAGCTGTGTTAAAAGGATGACCTTTTGACCACTCGAATCACTAAAACTGCTAATATCGCTTTTTGGAAGGATACGGACGGGTTTTAATCTCGTTCATGACATTTTGAGCAAATTTGAAAACAAAAAATGGAGCAAATGCAAAATTTCCTGAGTAGATTAAAAAACAAAAAAAAAATCGTTCCTTTTTAGGATTTTTTTTTAAATACAAAATAATTAAGTCTTCAATTAAAGTAAATTTAATTCATAAAAAAGAACTATTTTTTGATAAATTCACCTTGGATCAATTTATATTGTTTTGTAAACCTCATTAATGCAAGTGGTGGTTCAAAAATTTTTCAATTCGAAAATAAATACAATTTCAATTTCTAATATTCCAATCTGGTTAGTTAAATTAATTTAGGTAACCAATTTTTCTGTGTGGAAAAAGTGGAGTGAATCTCGAAATATCGGAGCGTTGGAGTAGTTTTTTTTTCCTCCAAAAGTGGAGCAAATTTGCTCCAATCGGAGCAAGTTTCGAACCGTGGCATACAGTCATGGTCTTGTCGTTATGTCGTTTTTAATTGGTAATCCGGAAGAGCTCTGCGATTTCGAATGCCAAAAACACCACCCAAACACAGTTCCTTTCAGTTTGAAGTTTCATGTCTTTGAAAATGTGTATTTTTATTCATTTTTTAAACTGGATGTCACTCGAAAAGTATTAAAAAAACTAACAGCTAATTCTCAATACAACTTATCAACTAAAGTTCCATTTCCAAAAGTTCAGAATAAATGTTTTTAGAGAAAAAATGCCGAGGTTCACGATATAGCGTTATTTTTCTCAAAAACGGTTTTAACGATTTTTATCAAACTTGTGACCCTCCTAAAACAGTTAAGCTCATAAACTGATCATTTTTTACAACCTGTGTTGGATTTTTTTCACCCTCTGGATGTTACGTACACTATACAAAAGCACTGGTGTTCCTCAGGGCTTCGTTTTGTCTCCGACTCTTTTTCTAATATTAGTACAACATAATATTCTCCTTCACCGACAACTATAATATGTACTAAGCTTCTCATATTCGTTTCCAACTCAACGACCCTGGTACTTAAATGTTGAACTAGAACGACTTTCAAAGATGAGTTTCCTGAATTCAGGTCTCACATCGGGGGCAGTGGTGCAGGAACCGACTAGAATTCAGTGCAACGAGGACTCAATGCTGTCTTTTGTCGTTAAAACATAACATTATTAAAAAAAAAAAAACGATTTTTTCGAAAAATCCGGGGTCGAAAAAGCGTTGTTGAATGTTTTTTTTTTATCTTTTTAATCTAAGAATTCATGGTGATAGAAAAAACAATAAATATGAATAATGATGACAAATTCGAAGAACTTTGAGAAGTTGTTTTTATTTTATATTCCTATACATTTTTTGTTTGTACAGATGGCACTTCTACAGACTCTTTAAGAGCAATTATGTGCGCCCCAGTCTTTCCTTTTATATTGAAACCACTAGCTACGAATCCATTCGTAGTGGAAAATTTCATTACGAACCAACTTCGTGATTGTGTTTTTGGGATTCTTAAAATAAATTTCCGATTCGAATTTAATTGGTGTTAATGCTGAATTTCAGTCTGACATTTTTTTGCCTTAAAAAAATGGTATGTATAATGTTAAAAAAGTGTTGTAATTTTTTAAGAATGTTACCTTTATTTTTGCAAAAAAAACTTAATCGATTCAAAAAATGTTTGTTGGAGAAGAATTGTAGGTTTTCGAGGATGGGTGTACTGTACACCAATGTACATACATATGTATATATACATATGTATATATTTCCATAGTACTATCATGAACAGAAACGATCTTAGGAACTTTGGTGGTGACATGAAAAAGCAGAATTAGTATAAAATAAATACACTGAGCGCCACCTCAAAAAAGTGGTGACATGAACTGATACTAGATTCGACTTCATGATAGTACTATAGAAATATAATACAATGCTGTGCACTGCTGCTCATCTGAATAGGTTTTACATTCTATACCGGTTCTTAGCTTTATTTTAAGCGCGGGAGTATGCTGCTCTGATAATGCTGATGCTGCTCTATCGGCCGAATTACTTCCACTTTTAATGTTGTTTCTGTACTATGCGCGAATAACTGCTTACTAAATTTTAACTTCTGTTTTTTTTTCGCGATGTAAGTTTCGGATTGATTCACTAATTTCTTTTATTTTATTGACAGACAAATTTGAGTCCAACTGATCCATGCAATTCAACTTTTATTTATTAACATTTTTGCTTTTAAACCTATTCAGATGACCAAAATATATGCTTGTTTTTATTTTTTTGAATCAAAAGTTGAACCGATTCAGATGAGCGGCAGTGTATGTATTGTATTCAGTAGTTTTATTCTATATGATTTTTGTACTATTCAACTTGATTTTTATATTTTGTTTGAATAAATACTCGGGCGTATACGTACTTTTTTGAAAACTAAATAAAATTAATGACTTTACAGCACATTAAAATTAATTTTACCGTTAAAATATCAAAAGTAATGTACTCTTAGATAGATAAATAATAAAAAAAAACATTGCACTCTTCTTTAAGTAATTGAAACACAAAAAAAAACTGATTTTTCAAAAAAAAATTAAATTATTTTTAAATTCAAAAACTGACCCAATCTCACAAAAAGTCTAATTTAAATTTCAAACAAATTAGAATGCAGAATAAAATAAATTTTGTATGGGTACTTGACATCCATTAACATGAAATCCGGAGTTGTTTGAAAAGGCTCATAAGCTCCTGAAAAATTTTATATATTAGAAAAATTATACAGCAAATGTATTACATTGCATAAATGATTAAAATTCATCATTGTATTTAATATAAGAGAATTAAGGATTGATTATCTCTTTTTGTCCTGTTTTTGTATCCACTGTACTACCCCCGTAATCACATCAAAGTTAGTTACCTATATGTTTTGAGTTGAGATGTATTGCTAATGTCAAGTTTTTTTTTGAAATGTATTCACAAAAATGTTTATAAAAGGTGTTCATTAGTTTTCAACAAATTTAACACATTTTTGTATTTAAAAAACTATAGGTACCTTAAATTTGAACAACCTACATTCAATTTACTCACTGTCCATTAAATTTAATGTCACGCTGATCCGGGATGTTTCATTTAACTTCTATCAATGCTAGTGAAATTCCATAAATAATGTCTAAAAATTATAATTATATTTTGTGAGCTCTTGTAAAGTTTTCTTAAAAGTTCGGATTTAAGTTTAAATAAAAAATAAATATTTTGTTTTATGACTTGAAAAGCCTCTTTTTAAGTTTATTTTATTGAAAACTCGAAAGAAAAAAAATTAGAATCTCTTATAAAACCGGGTAGTAAGAATAACAGACCTATTACGAATGACAACCTTACCAAGTTAACTTGACTTGAGACAGATCCAAGTGCGAAAGGCTATAATTTCGCAAGGACAACTGAATTAAGTAGGTTTGTCATACATAATAGGCCCTTAAAGTTGAATCATCAATATAATACCACAGAGTGATAATAAAATATTAGTTTTTCGTTTTGCAAAAAAGTTAATTGAAAATATGGATCTATCATGTTTTCTTATTCGGCGTCACTGAAATTATTTTTTTGTGTCAGCGTTACATTTCTGTGAATCTCACCAGAAAACAAGTCTTTTATCAGAAGCATAGCAATTTTTGACTAGCTTGTTGTGTTTTTTAGACAACATTTTTACGAAGCAGCTTTACCGGTTCATTGGAAGTTATGCTTGTTAAGCAAGAAAATAATATTTTTTGGCTTGAGCAACTTCATTAGCTTTGCTTTTTCAGCAAGTCTTGTGGCTCAATTGGTTTTTACATCATCATCTGTAAAATAAAAGAAAGAAGAGAGAAAAAAAAAGAAAACCATTAATTTGTTTCCATACAATAAAACTAAAAAAATGATTTTTAAAAATAAAAAAAAGATATTTCAAATTTGACTCATTTTGACTTACGTAAACTACCAAAATTCTAAAACATATCACGTCACACGGTAACGCAGCTGACACTACCTTCAGTTTCTGTAAACGATAATCATAGGGGCTTGTTTAGGCGATATGATTTATTAAGAGATTTTTGGGGAGATATAATTTATGTACAAAGTATGAGTTATTTATTTGTTTGGCCATTAAGAAATTATACATCGTGACAGAGAGCTAAGTCAAACGTGGAACTTGTCTTAGCTCTCCTTCCAGATGACTCATGACCAAGGTTAGAAATAATTTAAACTGTTTTAATAAAACTCTACTACCCGTCCAATTATTATTACCAGTTTAATTTCTTTTTCAATACAAAAATCCTGTGGTTTTTAGCTGAAATATTACTGCGACGACGACGAAGACGATGTGTGTCAGCTCTTCATACTTTTCTCTTTTACACAAGAAGAGTAAAAGTGGACGAAAGCCTCTGGTAATCTGTCTGGAAGAAGTAGAATAGAAATTATAGCCAAGTATAATTGATGGGAATGCCAAGGAAGAAGTAGTAAATAAAAAAAGTCTTGACTCTTTGGAGACAGAACTAGAGTTTTTTTTTTAATTTAATATTTTGACTTTCATTCTGTTCTTCATATTTTTGTTTTTGTTATTATTTTTTTTAATCTTCACAATAACATAGAGATTGTTAATAGTGTTTTTTTCTCTTTTAAAATTTTTAAGTGAATTTTTGAGTGTGTGTAGGTGTGTATACATTCGTAAATGTATTTGTGAAATAAGTTAAAATTCAATTACAATTTAATGGGTGTGGAGTTTTGGTTTGGGAATATTAGGGTGATTGGGTTAATGAGGATTATTATTATTTTTTTTTTTTTTTTCATTTAAACACCAATTTGTTTCGTTTTGCTAATAACAACAACAACAGCACTACCTCGAGTCATTTTCTACTAGTGTTTGTGTGTGTCTTACTTAATTACTAAACAAATACAATAAATGTACATTATTATTTTTAGTTGTTGTTTTCTTTTTTTTTGTTTGTTTGTTTTTTAAAAGCGAGAAAATTACATAATGATTTGTTGGTTGCCGTTGTGTAAAGAAAGTTTTCCTTTTGTGTTTTTACATTTTTTCCTGAATGAATGGATGGGTTAGAGCTTGGTTAAGGGAGATGCGTTTGGATAAATCAAGAGCGAAAATACTATCGAGTAGATCCTTTAGCTGAGTAACTTTACGGTGTTGATCATCGGGTAAGTTTTGATCAGCGATCAATTCATTTTGTAGATTTCTTACTGGTTTGATAACGGGCATTACGACTATCTTTTCCTATTAATTTTTAAATGAGAAATAAAATTTAATACATATTAAAATTAGTAATGGATTTTTTTGTTGTTGTTGTTGATAACTTACCCTTTCTGTGATTTTGTCAATTTCATGGTAGAGGAAATTACAACTTTGGTCAAAGTGTTGATCTTTGAACTGACCTTTGCGAATGACTTTGTTTGGAATTTTTCCTGAGAATAGAATAATTTTTAAATAAATTGTATTTGTTTTATTATTTTAAAGGAATAAAGATTAAAAATTTATATAAACAACAAGAGCCAAATTCTATTTATCTGTGCAATCTCATTCAATTATATTTGCTGCTAGTCTTGGGAAATACTACATTTACATTGTTTTATCGGTTTTGCTTGTAATTTTTGTAAGTAAAATGTATAGCCAAAAAATAGGGATACAGTCAAACTTCTTTATAACGAACCTTCAAGGGAACAAAAAATTGCTTCGTTATAAAGAAGTTTTATAAAAAATTCGTTATATAGAAAATTTATTTTTTAATACTGCATGTGTTCTTTTAAAATAATATGGTACAAAAAAGAACTCATCTTAAGGAAATTTATTCATTTATATTTTTTAGTTAAAACATATCAACTTTGAAATTGAACATGCACATGAATCATAATTTTAAAATTTTTAGTTTATTCTTTAACATTGTTGATAGTGTACTAAACGACACATCAAATTTTTCAGCCACATACTTTTCTTTTCTCCACTTTTAATTTTATCAATATTCTCTCATAGCGAAATAGCCTTGTGATTGGCTAATTTAAAATGTAAACTCAAACGAACGATTCACCTGTCTATATGCGTACAATTTCTAAAACACATGTACCCTTTTTCATGCATCCAAACATACATACATACAATAACTTTAAGAAAATTCTTGCCAAAACGGGGAGTTCCCTTTTAAAACTCGGTATACAAATCTAGTGAGCTTTTTTTCAAATTTGAAAATTGACATTTCGTTATAAAGAAACGAATTTGCTCTTGTGTCAAAAAAAATTAGTTCTTTATAAAGAGAATTTCGTTATAGGGAACTTCGTTATAAAGAAACTAATTCGTATGGAATGTTTTTTAAGGGGAAGGGGAACGAAATGAAATTCGCTATAGAGAAAATTACGTTATAAAGAAGTTCGTTATAAAGAAGTTTGACTGTATATACACAGAACTTAACTTTTTAACTTTACTAAACATAGCCACAGTGAGCCTGAACAAGTTTAAGGTTGATCTAAAATGACGACAAAAACTAAAGATGAGGCTTTGTTCCTGAAGGCCTCAGCAATAATAATCCGTTTTTACCAAAATCGGATTAGCTTCCTTTTTCGAGATACCCCTCGTAAACGTGTTTTTTCGAGAAAAATTCATATCATCGCAAGGCTCGAGTACGATAACTTAGGCGCCGAGACTTGAAAGGGGTTTTTAGTAGAGGTATTCAATACAATCATTTTTGGTTTTAGGAGGGAGGGTCTATGTCCCCCCCTTTAGGCGGGAGGGGCAGTTTTCTAAAAAATCAAACAAAAAATTATTAAAAAACAATGGCAACACTTACAGTTATGAATGATACCTTTTTCAAAAGCTAGAATTGTACACTTAATTACAGTTTTTAAACCAAGTTATTTTAAACAGTTATTTTCGAAATAATCGATTCCAAAGTCAACAATTGTGAAAAAGAAGTTTAAAAAAATACATTGAATACTATTTTTGTCAAGACTTTGGGTTTCATTACGGGATAAATTGATAAAGTAAACTACCTCAATAAATTCCTTATCAAACACTGAAAACCATATGTTTCTATGCCTTCTAGTTTTTGAGAAAATTGAAAAATAGGAAAACTACTTTCTTTATCAGGCTCACTAATGAGCGTTCTGGTACCACACTGGTACTAAGAAATTTTATTTTTAATATCCAATTTTAAATGGAAATAAAACAAATTCATGGAATCGAAGTAGATTAAGCACAGTACTTTTTAATTTTTGATTTTTGATAATGGCAAAGCAAAATAGCCAAGAAAATAAAAATAAGATAAAGAAAGTAGTTTTCCTATTTTTCAATTTTCACAAAAAATAGAAAGCATAGAAACATATGGTTTTCAGTGTTTGATAAGGAATTTATTGAGGTAGTTTACTTTATCAATTTATCCCGTAATGAAACCCAAAGTCTTGACAAAAATAGTATTCAATGTATTTTTTTAAACTTCTTTTTCACAATTGTTGACTTTGGAATCGATTATTTCGAAAATAACTGTTTAAAATAACTTGGTTTAAAAACTGTAATTAAGTGTACAATTCTAGCTTTTGAAAAAGGTATCATTCATAACTGTAAGTGTTGCCATTGTTTTTTAATAATTTTTTGTTTGATTTTTTAGAAAACTGCCCCTCCCGCCTAAAGGGGGGAACATAGACCCTCCCTCCCAAAACCAAAAATGATTGTATTGAATACCTCTACTAAAAACCGGTTTCAAGTCTCGGCGCCTAAGTTATCGTACTGGAGCCTTGCGATGATATGAATTTTTCTCGAAAAAACATGTTTACGGGGGGTATCTCGAAAAAGGAAGCTAATCCGATTTTGGTAAAAACGGATTATTAATGCTGAGGCCTTCAGGAACAAAGCCTCATCTTTAGTTTTTGTCGTCATTTTAGGTCAACCTTAAACTTGTTCAGGCTCACTGTGTAGCGCTTAAAAACAAATCACGAACTTGTTTTTAGAATTCAAATTGGTTAAAACTAATTGATGCTTGTACTTTTGTTCTTTTAGAAGTTTAAAAGTTAAGGTATGTGTGGTGTGTATTCCCCGCGTAAAGGCTACATACATAGCTCAAATTTAAGACGTTTTGCATGAAATATAATGTATAAGTATTTTTAAGATCCAGAAATGTATTAATTGAAATTCTTTTATATTTTATTTATATTAAATATAAAAAAATTTTTGAAATCGTTAATAACACTGGACAGCAAAAATTTTGTTTTTTTTATAAAATAATAATAACCATCCAATACTTTTCCCAAGATTTTTGGTTTATTATATCGAAAAGGAGATACAAAGTTATATGATACCAAAACCCACTAACTTCAACTTAAGATAAAAAAAGATAGGTACATATATCGACAATTTTGAACAGATTTTGAAAAAATAAAAACACTTCTTATAGAAATCGTTACAAATCATGGTAAAATAAGTTGCCTCACATCATAGTTTTACCTTAAACAGTCAAGAAACTGGTTTATTAATTTTCTAACGTCAATGTTTAAAAAAAAAATGGAGCTCATTCGAGTTCACTACACCAAAAGCCTTTCGAAAAGTATCGTTTGTGCCTGGCTACACGTTGATTTTTTAATCGGCTAACCATTCAGGTTGTAGGCAAGAGGGATGAGGATTTTCGTCTTTTTGACGTTTTACTAGAAAATGTAAATTGGAACGTGATTGGGCACAACTTTGTATAGCCGCGACCATTGGTTTATATATCATTATATATCATGTAATAATTTTCGAAACAGTTTTTTAGCAAAATAAATTTTTCTAAAATGTATGTATTAGGGTGGGTCAAAAAAATCGAAATTCTTTTTTTTCAATTCGTACTCCGAAAAATCGATTGCTAGACCCCTCTAGAATATGCACACCAAATATGAGCTCTTTATATTAATGGGAAGGTCCTCCGCTTTGCAATTTTCCATTTTTACATCAAGCTTCTACTAAAAAAAAATAATTTTTTTATTAATTGACTTTTTAGCAAATTTCTTTTCATATTCTTGTAGGAAATTGAACGCTCTACAAAAAAGGCCTTATACACTTTTTTCGTTTATCTAACCGTTGAATAGATATTTGAGGTCCAAAAATCGAGAAAATCTTTAAAAATTCGTTTTTTGTTCTTAATTTTGTAACAAATTGAAAAATTATAATGATCAAACGCGCAAGACATATTCTTGTTGAAAATTGATTGCTCCACAAAAAAGGTCTTATTAACTTTTTTCATTAATCTAACCATTCTAAAGATATTCGAGGTCAAAGTTAAAAAAAAAAATATAAAAACATTTTATATTTTTAAAAAATTTCTAATTCACTGAAACTTCATTATTTTCAAATTAGCAAGATATATTCTTGTAGGAGCTAAAACGTTCTACAAAAAATTCCTTGGAATGAAATTGATTGCTTTAACCGTTTAGAAGATATTCGTATCCAAACCAATGCTCACTGATTTCAATAGTTTTCTTATGACCCGTATGCATTGCGATTTGGATACGAATATCTTCTAAACGGTTAAAGCAATCAATTTCATTCCAAGGAATTTTTTGTAGAACGTTTTAGCTCCTACAAGAATATATCTTGCTAATTTGAAAATAATGAAGTTTCAGTGAATTAGAAATTTTTTAAAAATATAAAATGTTTTTATATTTTTTTTTTAACTTTGACCTCGAATATCTTTAGAATGGTTAGATTAATGAAAAAAGTTAATAAGACCTTTTTTGTGAAACAATCAATTTTCAACAAGAATATGTCTTGCGCGTTTGATCATTATAATTTTTCAATTTGTTACAAAATTAAGAACAAAAAACGAATTTTTAAAGATTTTCTCGATTTTTGGACCTCAAATATCTATTCAACGGTTAGATAAACGAAAAAAGTGTATAAGGCCTTTTTTGTAGAGCGTTCAATTTCCTACAAGAATATGAAAAGAAATTTGCTAAAAAGTCAATTAATAAAAAAATTATTTTTTTTTAGTAGAAGCTTGATGTAAAAATGGAAAATTCCCATTAATATAAAGAGCTCATATTTGGTGTGCATATTCTAGAGGGGTCTAGCAACCGATTTTTCGGAGTACCAAATCAAAAAAAAAATTTTCGATTTTTTTGATTTGGTACCACCCTAGTATGTATATTATGTTTAGGCAAGGGTTTTAAGCGGCACTTGTGTCATATTTTTATTTGAAGTGACATATAAAATTGTTAGCAGAATTTTAACGTCAACTGTTTGTGATATTAACCTGTATGCATAAAAAATAGTAAATACTAGCAATATGAAATTAGTAAGAGGTATAAACTAGGTTTGATATGCACAAAATGTGGATTAAAAACGTTCATACTTTACAATTTTTTAAGTAAAAGCATTTACTATTTTTTATGCATATGACCCATTGTCAAGATCTGTTTAACAACCAGTTAAAGAAGATCATTTTGTGTAGACATCTTTACAATACATCTGTAAACACTGAAAGTGGAATAAAATTGTTTTAATAAAAGATTATTTTGCGAATCCTTATACATTTTTTTGGGTTTAATCTGCTGGTTTCACAATTTATAACTCAAAACGGATGGATACATTTTTTTAATCTTTGATTTGTTGGATTCCCGTTTTGGCTTCGAATGGCAGAACTATAACAGCGGAAAACCAAAAAAAAACAAACTAATAGTAAAGCTACAGTGAATTTTGGGAAATATTGTTTGAGGTCGGAATAATTCAGAAATACTAAAATTTTATCCGTGAGGTTCATATTCTGAGGTTCGTTGATCTAACTGACGAGAAATAGGCCCCAGGTGTGCAGCAGTTTCCCACTTGAAACAAAATTCTACTGTGGCTTTCAGCCATTAAGATGTAGTCAAAGAGTTCACCTTCTTCAACTTAACGCACGATATTCTAGTTGAAATCCGGTTGCGGTTTGTGAAAAAAGGGTTCAATGGTAGTAAGACAACAGTTACTCTGTCAATCTTGCTTTATTTCCGACGAAAAGCAAAATAAATAATTAGCTTTTTTTACAGAAACCTTTTTCACAGATATTTATGTAATTGATACCGTGTGCGAAAAGGGTAAATAGATTAGGAAACAGTGGGAAACCCTTAATTTGTTAATATTTTTTATGTTTTCACCTTTTTCGTGAAATAACAAATAATTTCGTTTATGTTTTAAAATTGAATGCCTTAAAATTATTTTTGAAAACATTTGTGCTAAAATTTTCATTTTATTTAAAAATAAAAAAAAAATTATTTAAAAACTTCAATTCAAACACTCACCTTTCAAGTCCATGAAAAACTTCAACATCTGATTGTTGCTCTTTCCACTAAACAATATCTTTCCCGTATACAATTCATAAATAGTACATCCCGCCGACCACATATCAATACCATAATCATATGGAATTCCCAAAATAATTTCAGGTGCACGATAGAAACGTGATATTAAATATGGCGTGATTTCATTTTCATTTATAGCTGATGCTGAGCCAAAATCACAAAGTTTCAATATCAAATGACTTTCATTGACTAAAATGTTGTCGGGTTTGATGTCTGCATGCAAAATACCCGTTTTCTTTAATAATTTCAATGCCAAAAATAATTGTTGGGTATAACTTCGTACAGCTTTAATGTGAAGACCAACATTTTTGCCGTATTTTTTTAGAACTTCACGTAGATTCATTGCCAATGGCTCAAATACCATACACAAATGCTGTAGATGGAAGAAAAACAAAAAATTTGAAGTAGTAAAGAAATTAAAAAGTGTAGAGTTTTCAAGCACTTACGTACCTGTTTGTGAAAGAAATGCCTATAAAGGCGTAAACAATGAAATCGATCTTCCGGATCGGCATCGTTAAGCTTCTTAAGAATTTCCAATTCTCTTAATCCAGTTTTGTGCCTTAAAAGAAAAATAACAAGACTTAAATATCTTTTCTCAAAATTTGTCAATTTCTCTCATTCATACATGATCTCATTGTTTCGAATGATTTTGACTGCAACATTAGCATTGCCTCTTGCCTGATCACGGCCTCGAATGACATTACTGAAAACTCCTTGTCCAGTATATCCACTGACGACATACCGATTGTCAAGTGTCTCACCAATTCGCACTCGGTAATAACCCTCTGCATCATCCCAATTATCTGTCAGAGCTGGATTCTCAGTTTGATGTTTATTGTGAATGATGGTACTGGGGGACTGTAATTAGAAAGAAAAAGACGATTCGGATAGGTCAAGAAATAAAACGACTCATTTTTGCGCTGTCCGACAGTTACAAATAAACTCACATCGAAGTTAGAATCAACATCTTGGTCAGCAAACATATCCCATTCGGGTCGTTTGCCTGTCGTTGTTGCGGGCGGTTGTTCTTTTGTACTTGTGTTTGTGGAATCTTCTTTTGGAGAAGAATCGTCAGTTGCTTGGTTGTTCTTTTGAGGTGGTGGGGTGTGCGTTGTATCGTTTGAATTCTCATCATCATCATGAACATGGGTTCTTTTTGGAACTGGCTTTGGAGAAGGTTCTTTTTCATCTATTTCAATCGGCAATGGTGACTTCTGTTTTGTCTGTGGATTTGGTTGTGTTGGCTGGGGTGATGGTGATTTGTTCTCCTCTTCATTTGGTTTGCCTCCAAGTTTCTTTAAAAACAAATAATGACGTGAGTTAATATATTTTTTTAAATGCACATAAATGATTTACCTTTAGTAACTCTTCTCGTCGCTTGCGTCTCATTTCAATGATCTTTTCCTCATCATCGTCGTCATTAATATCGATATTGTTGAGTTCGTCATCACTGCCGCTGCTGCTTGACTCCTTCGGCCTATCTTTCTGGCCCTCACTCAACGAACCCCGATAGCGATCAGGCCGTTCTTCTTTCCTCCCCAAAGATCCATCTCCTCGACTGCGTTCCTTTTCCCTTTCACGCTGCTCTCGCTTACGATCGGACTCCACTTTACTACGACTGTGACTTCGTTCACGCATCCAGCGCTCCCGATCACGATCGCGGTCTCTACCCCGACCCCTTTGATTCTGTCCTTGTTGCTTATTATCCTGCCATTGCCGATCTGGTTCGGCTCGAGGCTTCCTTGTGGTAGTGTCACGTTCTCTTTCCTTGTCACGATTGATTTCGGTTCGAAGATCAACTTTATATCGATTGTCATTGTCTCGACGACTATCTCTTCGTTGAACTTGCTGCTGATGTGCTTCATGGCGATTTCGTGAGCCATCCTCACGTCGACGATCACCTGACCTATCTTCCCTACCTCCTCTTTTGGGAGATTTGCTTTGATTAGAGCGCCTCAAACTGCGATCTCGTTCACCAGACGATGTATTTCTTATTCGAGAACGTTTGTCCGGTGGTGGTGCTCTACCTTCACTGGGCGACGACCTAGAATGACGTTTACCTGATGCCGCCGCCGCTGCCGTTGATTTGGCGGCATGGCGCTCGGGCGTTCGCACACCACCGCTAGAATCATCCAACAAAATAATATCGGGTTCATTTGTTTTGGAAATTTTAATAATATTTTTACTAGAGTTCATTTTGGATGTGGACTTTGATGACGACTCCTCGAGCCTTTTGTTATGCACAGTCACCTCCAAGGAACGAGCTAAATGAGATTTGGCGGTGGCTTCTTTAGATGCAGCTGCTTGCGAGCCATTTGCTTTCTCTTCATCTGTGTCAGACATGTAGGCACCCAAACGAGCTTGTAGAAGGGCTTTTTGACGCATCAACTCTTCCAGATTGAGTTCTTCTTCAATTATTGCAACATCTGGACTGGCAACATCATTATCATCTCTAAAAGTTATAAAAAAGATAAAAAGGAATTCTGTTTAGCAGAGTGCCGTAAAGCATAAAATTTGTACAATCTTGGAATCCAAGAAAAGTCAATCAATCTGTATAACGATTGCTGGACTGCATAATAAGAAGGTCAAATTAAAAAAATTTGACCGCTCTCGATTACAACAATTTTTAACCACATTTTACTAAAAAATTAGTATCACTGATACTGATATGAAAAAAACGTCCAATAGGAATTGCTGTCTCATTTTAGATTTTGCTCAAACTTTGTGAGGATGCTTTCTAGGACTATAAGGAAGTAAATCAATGGTGATTTAATTTTAATTTGCTTCGCTTCCCCGCTACCAGGCTTAGAATTTTTGCAAAATGTCATATTTATGTTATTAATGGAAGTCCAGAGAAGCTTTAAAAGGTGAATGCTACATTAACGGCCAATTTCTTCACATGAGTACTAACGGCCGATTTCTTCACAGAGTCCTAGCGCTAGTACCAGTCCTAGTCCTAAAGTTAGTACTCAAATCGGTATCAACTCATTTCTTCACTCAAGTACTAAGCCCTAGAACTGTCAATTTAGGACCGAGTACTAGTTAGGACTCGGTACTAGCTAGCTCCTCAAAATCTGCTAGTACCTGGTTATTATACCAATCGTTAGTACTCAAATCGGTACGAAGTGATTTCTTCACACAAGTTCTAAGTCCTAGTACTGTCAAATTGGTACCGATTTTTGCTTAGGACGTCCTAAAAGTTAGAACCTAAAAATCGACAGTCTAGCGACGATAATACTTGATTTGGTTGGATTTTTTCCATTTATTCCAAAATTTAATTAGCAGTTTTGAGATTTGGTGTCTTTTTAAATAGATACTTTTTGCTTTTATTGATTTTTATTCTGATTTTGTAATTTTATTTTTTGTCGAAATTGTGCATTTTGTAATTTTTTTTCTTGAAGAAAATGGATTTAATTTTTGAAGCAGAATTGGTAAACCACATCTGTCCCGCAATTAAAAATGTTGTTCTTTAACAAAAAGTCGGCGCCTTTTACTTTTTCATAATCACACAAAAAGACTGCAATTTTAAAAACTGTTATTTTTATTGAAATATATAGGTACAAACGTCTAATACGGAAACTATTCTTTTTATTTGCTAACTTAAAATGATTCTTCTTCCGGCAGGCGACCTTCGTAGTAAAAAGACATGACATCCCATTTTTGATGGTGACACTTCTTGATAAAACTTGAATTTTAACTTTTTTTATTTTCATTTTTTCTTCTTAGGTCTTCTTAATCGTCATTATAATTTTTTTTAAATTTTTTTAAATGGTGATTTCACTAAATTTAAACGTTTTTTGTCTATTTTGTTTTGTTTGATTTGCTGAATTATCAAAATAATCTATTTAAAACTTCAAAATATTGTCAAATGACAGTTAGACCAGTTTTATACGAATTAATTCTTAGGACTGCGTTGTGAACTTAGATCAGGTCCTATAAATGTGAAGAAATACTCAGGTACTAACTTTCCGTTAGGACCGAGTACCAGTGCTAGTACCGGTCCTAGCTAGACCGGGTACTAAGCTGGGCTAGTACTCATGTGAAGAAATTGGCCGTAAGCGAGCTTAGTACCCGGCCTAGCTAGGACCGGTCCTAGCACTGGTACTCGGTCCTAACGAAAAGTTAGTACCTGAGCATTTCTTCACATTTATAGGACCTGATCTAAATTCACAATGCGGTCCTAAGAAATAATTCGTATAAAAGTGGTCTAACTGTCATATTGACAATATTTTGATGTTTGAAATATATTATTTTGGTATTTCAGCAAATTAAACAAAGCAAAATAGATAAAAAAAGCAATCATATAATTAAATCACCATTTAGAAAATATAAAAAAAAATATAATGAAGCTTAAGAAGACCCAACAAGAAAAGATTTTAAAGATATATCAAGAAGTGTCACAATCAAAAATGAAATGTCATGATTCTACGATGAGAAATTTACTGAATAATCTGGGCAAGCAATGGATTAACTACAGGAAGAAGAATCATAATTATTAACGGCCGATTTCTTCACAGAGTCCTAGCGCTAGTACCGGTCCTAGTCCTAAAGTTAGTACTCAAATCGGTATCAACTCATTTCTTCACCCAAGTACTAAGCCCTAGAACTGTCAATTTAGGACCGAGTACTAGTTAGGACTTGGTCCTAGCTAGGTCCTCAAAATTAGGTGGTACCTGGTTATTATACCAATCGTTAGTACTCAAATCGGTACCAAGTGATTTCTTCACACGAGTTCTAAGTCGTAGTACTGTCAAATTGGTACCGAGTTTTACTTAGGACTTCGTAAAAGTTAGAACCTAAAAAACGACAGTCTAGCGACGATAATACTCAATACTTATTGAGTTTTTGCATTTATTTTAAAATTTTATGAGCATTTTTGAGCTTTGGTGTCTTTTGAAATGTGTAATTTTTGAGTTTATTGAATTTTATTCTAATTTTGGCATTTTGTAATTTGTATTTTTTTTTTAAAGATGTATCGCAATAGCAATGCAGTCTTTGAATAAATTATTATGGAACAAAATCGTTGGCACTGCAGAAGATTATCCATTTCTAATAAGAAAACCACAGTTTATGAAAGTATAATTGAAGCCACCTGCATACAATTTTCACTCAAAATATATTCTATTTTACGGGCATCAGTGATGGCCGTCCGACATCTATCTAACAATTTCCAACACAAAATGTCTTTGCAAGAAGATTCTATTTACAAATAGTATTGCAGACTATGATCAAAATTATCTTCATTCAATGACTGCTATAAAACAAAACTGCACCAAAACAATAAAGATTCAGTTTTCAAAAATGTTATTTTTATTGAGATATACATATATGAACTGTCTTTTTTAATAATAAAATAAACTGGTTTATCTGTGGCTTTTCCAGGTTTTCCAGAGTCGTTAGTGAACTAGCTATCAGGCTTGCCGGCACTTACATATGCACAAAATCGTCACATTCTCGTCGTTCTTGATAGTGAAGGTTCTTGATATAATTTATCTTCTTTTCTTGTTGTCTTTGTTCTCAATCATCACAATATTTTTTAAATTATTTTAATGTTAATTTCATGAATGGACTGTTTTTTGTCTGTTAATATTTTGTAAAATCTGTTGAAATATCAAAATAAAATATTTCAAGCATCAAAATATTGTCAAAATGACAGTTATACCATTTTTATACGATTTATTTTTTAGGACCGCGTTGTGAACTTAGATCAGGTCCTATAAATGTGAAGAAATGCTCAGGTACTAACTTTTCCTTAGGACCGAGTACTAGTGCTAGGACCTGACCTAGCTAGACCGGGTACTAAGCTGACTTAGGACTTATGTGAAGAAATTGGCCGTAAGAAATAAAAAAGATAGTTTGCGTAATATGTTTGTTCCTAAATATGTATTTCAATAAAAACTTAAAAGCGCAGTACCTTTTTTTGTGTGATTATGTCTCTTAGAAGTCATCAGTGCGAGTCGCGTTATTTACCATGATTTGTAGATATTAGCGACTAAATTTTTGTTAAAAAAGTCTAACCACAACTTTTTTGAATCTTTTCGCGGGATATTGAATTAATTGGCGGGGCAAAATATACTGACGGGACAGATATTGAGGCATTGGATAAATGCGAGGTACCGATTGACAACATTTTTCACCATCAAAAATTAAATTCATTTTCTTAAAAAAAAATACAAAAATTAAATGCACAAATTTGATAAAAAAAAAAATGGCAAAATAAGAATAAATATCAATAAAATAAAAACATATCTATTTTAAAAGACACCAAATCTCAAAACATAAATATGTTTTTAAATAAATGCAAGAAATCCAACCAAATCAAGTATTATCCTCGCTAGACTGTCGATTTTTAGGTTCTAACTTTTAGGACGTCCTAAGCAAAAATCGGTACCAATTTGACAGTACTAGGGCTTAGAACTTGTGTGAAGAAATGATTTGGTACCGATTTGAGTACTAACAATTGGTATAATAACCAGGTCCTAGCTGATTTTGAGGAGCTAGCTAGTACCGAGTCCTAACTAGTACTCGGTCCTAAATTGACAGTTCTAGGACTTAGTACTCGAGTGAAGAAATGAGTTGATACCGATTTGAGTACTAACTTTAGGACTAGGACCGGTACTAGCGCTAGGACTCTGTGAAGAAATCGGCCGTAAATCAATAATTTTACAAGTCTAATATGTAGTGGTTATTCTTCTACTTTACTGATTTCACTAATATATAGAATTTGTATTATAAAAACAATCTTCTTCTTCTTTATTAACTAGCCAGGCCACGGGTAAAACCTTTTTCATGTTTTAATGATTAAAATCTTAATCTTGCTGGAAATATGTAGTTCAAATTAGGTGTTTGTTAAAAAATCTATGTACGTTGAGCTGAATATAAACAAAATTTGCATGTCTCACGATAAGTCAACTGATGAGTCCAAGTGAGCTCCACCGGGACGAAACGCCAAATTTTTGTTTGGACTAAAGGCCGTTAAGTTAAAAGCAACATATATTAAATAAAAAGCTTTCGTTTCCTTTGATGTTAACACGAATTTAAATTTTGTTGTTGTTGTTGTTACTTCAAGTTTGTAAACAAATCTAATAAATATATAATCCTTGTGTCGCGGTGTTTGTTACAAAACTATTCCGAAACGACTGGACCGATTTTCATGAAATTTTGTGCGCATTTATTTTTTAAACTAATAAATGTTTAGGGTGGTGGAACAATTTAATTTTTTTTTTTGCGTATCGGGTAGGTCTGAGAATGGGCCAACATCTATTTTTCATTCTTCAAAATGGTTATGGTGTTCCAACTACTTTTTTTTATTTTCTTGGAAGGATTCTTATGAAATTTTGCGTGCATATTAGGTAGGTTGGAAAATCGGTTAGCATCGAAAATCGGTTAAAATTGAAAATTAAAATTTTACGTGTGTATGTAGTACGTTTTATACAAACAAACATTATTGGAAATGGAAACCTAAAGGCAATCCGCAACTCGATTACCGTCAGATGATAACGTTTGGACAATAGCGCGTCTTCACGTAGAACTGAAAACTTCCACGTCTGAACGATCGCGTTTTCGCTTTATCGTCCACTCACTTCACTTCACGTTGTTATTTCAAGTTTGTAAACAAATGTCAATTAAAAATTTGAGCACACACTGTAATTTACATTCAAATTTTTTGTTTGCTATTAAAAAAAATAAACGATCACGTCTGCGATTAACATTTTGAAGATTACGTAATGAATTCCCTGTATATAGGCGCTAACAGTGGTAAATTGTATTAATATTAATCTTTTATAATAATAAATTTGTCGCAGAAATAATTTAATTCAAAATTTTCGACTTATGTCGTTTTCTATTGACGAGATTCAGAATCAGATTTGTGAATCTGACAGCTGAAAGGGGGGTGGGGTGTGAACAGGGGAAAAAGTGGAATAATCTCAGATTTCATGATCTATCTGCGGCTTGAGATTCAAAAAAATGACAAAAAAATGAATCTGAGAGTCAAAAATCTGAATCTGGATTTTTATCAAGATTCACGCATACAAGCACACGCACTTTCACACACACTCCTGCACACAATTACAAAACTAGATTTCATATTCTATTTGCAGTGGAAATAGAAAACGACATTAGTAAGTTCTGATTTTCTCCACGAGTTGCGAACCTGGGGGTCAATTCCCGATCTGTGAAAATGTGAAGTGATAAGTTTTATCACGTTTTCATAATAAATTCGATTCTTGATTTGTGAAAGAAATAAAACAAATGTCTTAATCTTTTCAAATGATAAATTTATTTATCACAACCCAATATTCTTGTGAAAAATAATAAACAAATAAAAAACACAATTAAAAGAAAATAAACAATCTCAACTACACCCGGATTCGAACCTAGGCCGATAGAGTAAAAGGTAACCCCCTTACTCACTAAGGCTAATTCGAATTTGTTTATTATGAAATCTTTTTTATACTTTATACTGAAAAAGTAGTTCAAAGCAGCTTTAAGTATTAAAAAGTAGATAAATATTTCCAAAGGAACGCAGCTCATATAAGCTATTTCTCTCAAAAATTAAAGTTTTTAAATTAAGGGCCAATTTATTGAGCCTATATTAAACTTAAATCACCATTAAAAAAGGGAATTTTAAATTTAAAAACTAAATTCGTTTAATTCAGTCTCATTTAAGGATTTTTTTGAAGTTTGCCATTTTTAACTAACAGAGCATTAAATTTAAAGGGGCTTTTAAGTAAAACACCAAATTCGACCTTTTAAGAAGGATATTTAAAGCTAATGAGAGTTTAAAAGAGGATATCTATTTATTCACTCTCCATTAGCTTTAACTGTCATTTAACTGTGCGTCAATTAAGATATCAATCATTTCAAAAAGCACGAAATATGGATAATTGTCTTGGATATTTATTGGATTTATGTGATGAGGATGAAGAAAATTCGTTTGAATCCAAACGATGGCTTAATTTTGTTAAACCAAACCATCGTTGGTTTGGAATTATTTGAACGGGTGTGGAGTAGATAAAGCTCATGACTAATTTAATTTTATAGGCCTAACATGTGTTTAAAATTTATGATGTGAAATGGTCAACTGCTCATTAAATAAGGCTTTTACGCATACAAATAAGAAAAAATAAATATTTCAAAAACTAGAGCTGCTAGAAAATAAACCAATATGATTTTTGAGCTTACTGAACCCAAATCCATAAAATTTGATATGAATCTTCTATATCTTATTAAAAAAAACATTTCCAAAGGTTATATAGGTATATGTATAAAGATTCATTGACTTTCCCATGATTAAATTAAAATAATAGGTATAAAATAAATCTTACGACACTCCACTATAATAGTTGAGAATACTTACACTTCACTTTCCGTTCCAGATGACACAATTTCCATTGCTGGGATTACTTTGTTCTGAATGGTTTTAGTTATCTCCTCGACCAAACTGGAGGCATCAGTTTGCATAATTGGTTTCCGTATGCTAAACTTATTGCCATTCGAATGTTCGACTTTTAAAAGTGAACTTCGATCTCTACTTGCCTTTTGCATAATTTCTGTGAACTTTTCATTTATGCATCCACTTCGTCGAGATGCACTGGATTTCCTATGACCATCATCGCTGTCGGAACCAGTGGATTTGTGTCGTTTTTTGGTCTTTTTGTGTTTTTTGTGAGACTTGTCACTTTTGCCAGATTTTTTGTGTTTTTTATGTTTTTTATTGCGTTTATGTTTTTCTGCTGAAGCAGATGAAGCTTTGAAACGTTTCTCTTCGACAGATTCATCACTGGAATCGTTACTAATGTTTTTTGTTCAGTTTAATTAGAAAAATAGATAATTTATTATTTTTAGCAAACATAACCTCAAAAATTTAATGGGGAGGAAATTTTTCCAATTTTATTTTTTTTTTGCGCTTACCTGTTATCTTCGCTGGACATTATCGAAGTTAGTCTATTTAATTAGATTTTATTAAATGCTGTTTTGGAGGTTTATGAAGCTCAATTTTATATTTTTTTTTACTGAAAAATAAATTCTGTTGTACAGAAGAAGGACAAACAAATGTGAAAATTTTTGATATGAGAAAAAAATATACGTATGTTTTTTTCGAGATGGAAAAAAAGTTTGACAAGCGTCTAATGACAATTTTGACATTAATTTATGTACAGCGGTTCGTTAAAATGGTGGGGATATCTGTTGTGAAGTAGCAAATTTTCTCAAAATAATTAGTGGCGTTCAAAATGTTATCTCCATTTAAGTGCCTGTTGTACAAACGTGGATCAGCCTTGGTTCAGAAATTTAACCCACTGATTTCGGCGGATTAGCTGCTAGTCAATTTCGGTTCAAGCATGAATGTGGCTATTTCTACATATATATAGGGGTCACTCGTGGCCCTCATCTACTTTCAATTCGTGACGAGGGCCAGTAGCTTTTAAGTGTGAATCATGAGTCGTAGTTTTTTTTTTTGTATCAAATGAAAATTAAATGGACGAGGAGCTCATCAAAATTAGAGGGAATTAGATTTCGGCGGATTAGCTGCGGGTCAACTTCGGTTCAAGCATGGATTTGGCTATTTTTACATATGTGGATCTTGCACGGGTGCTAAACCGGAACCTCATCACCGATTTCAGAAGATAAAAGTTGCTGAACCACGGATTAAATATTTGTACAACTGGCCCTTAAAAATGCTTCACTTTTGGAATTGAGAAGTTCGAAAATTTGTCCCTGTCTTCTCTTTCTTTTTACAGTTACCATTTTGACGTTTTAAACTCGGTGAAAACCAAAACAAACAAACCAGCAAAAACAAACCGCAAAAAAACAAAAAAAGCAAAAAATACAGCATAGAAATATATTTTATAATTTTTTCGATTTTTAGACACTAGATTTAGTTATAGTAGAACGTTATTACCAAAAAAAAAAACACTTGAAATCGATTGGTATGAGTTTTTTTTGGCAAAAAACAGTTCTTTAAAATTGCGCGCGTCCTTGAAAAATTTGGTTTGTTTTGGTTTTCACCCGGTTTAGGAGATATTTTTTTTTAATTTTCTTTTGTTCGTTTGGTACTGACAGATGAGCAAAATTCCGAATTTCACAGGCTCTGCATTTTATAATTTTAGGTCGATCCTCACAAATGTGAACACGCTCAATTTGTTCTCGCCCTCATATTCAAGTGTGTGCTCGGAGTAACCACGATCTCGTTAACATGAACAGGAACACATCTTCAAAACATTTGTTTGCTTTGTATCAAAAAAAAAAAGGAAAGACGCCAAGACAGCGGTAAACAAATTTCTTTTCGTAAAACTTTAAAACTAATAAACAAATTAAAATTAATTAACAAAATTCTTTTTCTATATTTTATTTCAATCAAGTATGTTTACCATATTTTCAATAGTCCTGTAGAATCACCTTTTTGATTGCAAGGCATTTTACTAAAAAAAAAAAATGAGCCACCATTTGTCCACAAACAAAAAGGTCTCCGATAAATTAAGAATTATCGACGAGAATACCTTTAATCAATTTTCCAAAAATAATAAAACCACCAACATAAAAAAACATAAAAGATCTGCACAAATACCAAATCTTAGTCAATTTATAAATTTGAAATGCCAGCAGCATCGAAAAAAACCTAAACGAACTGCATTTGCAATTTACAAAGTCGAGAAGAGAAAATCGGTTAAGAAATGTAAGCCAAAGAAGCGTTCTAAACTGAAGAAAACTATTTTGAAGTATAGATTGTTAAAAAGGGGTCATATCGACAACAGCGAAGAGGGCAAAATCAATTCAGAAGTTGTCAAAGAATTCCAGAATCTTACGTTAGAAGAACCCTCCAAGATAAAATCAGTCCATTCCAGAAGATTTCGAGAGTAAGTATGTTTTAAAAAATTATAACATAATAGGGTTTGTTTCGTAAGGTGAGAGCAGAATGACATTTTTTCAAATGTCTGAAGATGATTTGTTTTGGGTGATTCTTTAAGAATGAATTATAGCACTTTTAATCATGTATAAATTGAGCTCTTAACTGTTCTTGTAACCATCATATTGTAGAAGCAATCTAACGCCGAATTTAATGTACTGGTCAAAAGTGAGAGACAATACAAGTTTTCTTCTATTAGACCTAGAAAATTTCGGTAGTCGAGGTATAACCAATATATAGGGGCACTAGTAGTCGGCCCTTTAATTTTTGTTTTATGCTTAACGGGCCCTGAAAAATCCGTTACTTAATTTTTGAAGGTGAAAATCAGTTTTGCTGATTAGTTGACATTTGCAGATTGGGAAATAATAGAGGTATTTGTTTAAATAGCTACCTTAAACAAATTATTAACAATAATTCAGAGCAAAGTCGGATTCTTATATAGTCGGCCGCCTAAATTCCAGTAGTCGGCCACTAGAGTTGCCAGTAGTCCGCCCCCTTTAGTAAATCCATTTTAAATTATTCATAAGGCATTGCAAAAGTATTAACAACTATTTTTTGCAAGAGTTTATAATAAAAGACAGTTGACTTAAGTCAAATCTTGATTCAATATAACTTACTTACAGACTAATAAAACAATAACAATAGAAACAAAAAACATAACAAAAAATAGTATGATTTATATGAGAAGGTACTAACTAAAAAAAAAAAACAAACAAAAAGACTTCATTATTCATATGTTTACAAATTGTAGGTACACCTACTTACACGTAAGAACTTAAAAAAATAAGTGTTATTCGATAAATAGCTTTAAAAATTGACATTAATACTGAAGGTATCACATATAATCAAACTGTACTTATGGTGTTTTTAATTGGCAATCCGGAATTGTCCTTCGATTCGGAATCCCAATTGAACAGTTTTTTTTATTCCTAAGAATCTGAAGTTTGGTGTGAATGTATTGTTTGAGTTTAACGTGTTTCACATATATGTGTATTCGCGCCAAATTTCATTTGTATTTGTGCTGCAAACATTTTGTACTGCTGACATTTAAATCTATGAATGTGTGAGTGATTCTGCTTCTGATTCTGTTTTTAAAACCAGAAGAGAAATTCTCTTTTTTTCAGAATCAGAACTGTCAGTTTTGCCCAATTGAACGCATTCAGATTGCTTTTTTTTGCTTCCAGATTGCCAATTAAAAACGCCATTAGAACAATTTTCACATTCAACTTCTTCAAAACTCTTCCCGGAAAATTGTGTACATTTAAGGTGAAACCATCTGATGCACTTATCACAGCCTAAGTTCTTTTCATCGTTGTCTTCCGTATCAGAAATCAGCTCTGTTTCACATTTGGAACATAGGATTTTCTTAGTATTCTTCTTCAGCATTTTGGTTTTTTGATTTTGAATGCGCTTCTGTTCCCGTGTTTGTTTTCGTTGCTTGATTTCCTAGGCTTTTCTCGTTTTTTCCAGTTCCTTTTTTTATTGAAAAACTCCTTCCATGCAAGTGAGGAAACACTGCAAGCAGGTTTTTGCCGAATAGAATTACTCGAATTTGCTAATTTGTCTGGATAAAATAGATGGCGGCTAAAAGCAGGACTAACTGAAGTGGAAGTTGACGGTTGACACTGAGCTGTAAAATAAATTTGAAGATTCAAACATTATCATTTTAACTATTGATTCATTTTTATAAGAATTATTTAGGTACCAGTTTGTTTTTCTTCGGCAACATTTGCCAAAATTTCACTGATTAAAATCGATGATGCTGACGAACGCCTTGATGAATGATCTAAAAAAAAGATATGAAATATAAAAACTGTTACCTTATAGTCTTAAGAATATGTATCATACGCATACCAATGGTTGCAGCTAAGAAATTCGCGTTTCGTTATTGTTTTTGAATTGTCCATTTCAGATGCTGAAAGTCTACCTACAAATACATATATCAACTCATTCAACACTCCAAATTTGTAAGTTATAATCTCTGAACTAAAACTGACCTTAGAAGAATTGACAAAACTTTGTCTTCTAAGGTCAGCCTCCCTTGTAAATAGTTAACAGTTATTTTTTTTCACATTTTTTATTAAAAAACTACAAATATAAACTATAAAAAACATAAAAACATTCATATAATTTACTCACCTTCAATATTTTATTAGTTACAGCTTATTTTCCAACACTTTCACTATTTTTTATTTTACAAAAAACAACACAACCGACACCAATGAAATCTTGAAGTAAACTGGATTTTTTAAGAAGAAAAATTGCACGTGCATTGGCACATAATTTTGCACCCAGACAGAAGAACAGTTAGGCTTTCAGAAAAAAAAGGTTATATGGTAGTTAAACTAAAACCGTTACTATTACGCTCAATTTTATAACGAAGTGGCCGACTACTAGAGAGGGCTGACCTCACACGACATCACAGTAAGCAGTTTCATAGCCTTTTATCAAATTCAAAAGTTGAAAAACTTTAATGTTTGTATTAAATAAAAACTGTTCCAAACTCTTTTTCAAGATGGCGAAAAATGCGATTTTATTCACTAATTTGCCCTTGCTATAATAAAAATTAAAACAAAATTTGTCAAATCCATACATTTGATGTGGGTGTGGCAAAAGAATGCAAAAAGAATGCAAAAAGAATGCAAAAGAATTCAAACGAATTTAAAAGAATGCAAATGAATGCAAAGACTGCCAAGGAATGGAAAGATTGCAAAAAGAATGCAAAGACTGCATGCAGTCCCCAAAGACTACAATCATTTGAATGCAGTCAATTAATTGGTGAAAAAAAAGATTGCAATCATTTCACAAAAAATAATTGGTGATTGCAAAACTTGAAGTCTAAGTCTCAAATGTAAGTCAATAAATGCAATCTTTTGATTGAAGTCATTAAAGATTGCATTCAAAAAAGGTTGCAATCTTTTACAACTCTGGTTTAGGATGATTGCAAACTTCTGTGCATCCATCGGACGACCAACTAATTCCGATGAAATTTTACGTTAAAATTGACAATACTATTCCCCACTGAAATATGTAAGATTTTTTTGATTTATTAAATTTTAAAGAAATGGCATTAGTTTGAAGTAAATTCATTTACATATTCCCAAAATCAGTAAATTTTAATATTTCAAAAAAATCCTACGTATAGTATTGCTAAGCTACACAAAATATTTCAGCCCTATCGGTTTAAAACTGTAAGATTTAGTTGGTCGCCCGATGAAAGCACAGAAGTTTGCGATCATCTTAAACGAGAGTAAGCAAGTACCAAAAGAAAATAATGTTTCTCCTTTGTTTTTTTTTTTTTGTTATTACCCCTTAAGAGGGCAAGATTCCCCCTATATGGCAAGCTAAATGCCGTGCTTTGCTATGAGATACAAACCAGTTATAGCTCTCTACTATATTAAATTATCTCATGCCTCTTACCCCAACTCTCTCCAAATACCGCACAGACTGGTGTCAATTTTCACCAAGTATAATGGTAATGGCAATTATGTTGCACGACGATTGATTTGGTTAGAATGATTGATGTAAATGCTCTCATACACTGCCTTGAAATTAATGAATGATTTGAAGTTTCTATAGTTGGCGGAGTACAGAGGGTTTTCTTTAAGCCTAGTACGCTGCTGAAGCGAAACGAAAAATTTTGAAGTCTCCAAAGTCAACAGCACACATGTTAACAAAAAAATACCATCGGGTATTATAGGAAACTAAAAAAAAATTCAAGAAAAAACATCAGAAAATAAGTTTAAAAGCAAAAACAAAACAAATTTAATTTCGTTCAAGATTTCGTTAACAATATTTTGTATGGAAAATTTCGTTTCGCATCAGCAGCGTACTTAGCTTTATTAAGGATCGGACAGGAAATGTTGAAGTTCCATTCTGAAGATATGCTTTCTTTCTTCGAACCATATTCAGTTAATGAGTTGTTCATACTCCCAACCTGACTTAAAACTGTTAAGGGAATAATAAGGCCGTCCACTCAAACAACTTTATAAGACTTCAGATTGGATATGACTGTTCCCTTCGCTTAAGTCGGTGAAGGGGAAATGTTGGTCTTGTTTTAAGATGGAATTTGTTTCGACAATGCCATTGGGCTAGAAAACAATAGGAGTATACATAAAACGATGTAAACTCTCGGTTAACCCGGTATACGTGGTATAGTGGTAAATGTTTCAAAATTTGTTGTGTTTGATATTTATCATTTTACCAGGTTTACCCAGAGTTTACACCGTTGCATGATGTAACCCCTAATGTTAAGGGTTGACCTTAAAGCTGGAAGCTGGTATTGGCTGTATAAAACATCAGTCCAGTATTACTTGCTTAATATTTTAAAGCTGTCAGTGTCTTCCTTGATTACGGGTAAAAAACTTTCCTGATACAGAAAATCCGCGTATGCTACAGTCTTCACTCCAATTCTTTTAAGTTTTCAAAGATTTTATTTGAGCAATTAAAACAAAGTGTATTTCCTAAACTATCCTTGAATTCTTCTCTCTTTTAGCATGGATATAATCATAATAATGAATATAAATCTCTAATTCAAATATCGCCAAAGATTCCAGAATAGATTCGGTTAGGAAATTTTTGAGTGCACCCTCTACACAAAAGAAAGTGGTGAGGGTGTATTACCATCGTTAGTTCTGATATATATATATTTAGGTGTCCTGTAAATTTGACAGTGTATATCTGTTAAAAATGCTACTTGTATGAGTTTTTAATACCATACATACAACAAAAAATGTATACATCAATTTGTTTTTTTTTTTTATCGCATGCACTACAAAATTTGAAATATTTCAACTTTCATCATATTATACAACATCTTTTTTAACACTTATATAATTAACTGAATTCGTGTATCGATAAATTCTTTGATTGAAAAATGGGTTATTAACAACTATTACCACAAAAATAATAGATTTGTACAAAACGTGTTAGGTATAATAATTAAAATTAATTGTTACACTATAATATTCAATTAATTTTAAATAATTTACATAACTTAACTGATGATTACGTAACTGAAAAGTCTTACTGGTTCTGAAGTTGAATATATGTATGTTACTTTTGTTTAAAAATTCACATAATAGTTATAAAAAAAATAAAATAAAAAGTTTGCAATATAACGAACAATCGTTCCTCCTTTTATATAACAATGAGAAGATTTTGTACATTAGGTATGTACCTGTTCCACATTTAATCTCTTACTTTGTCTGTTGTTGTGATTGGTTTAAGAGTGCCGTAGACCGAACATGGTGCGAGTAAATTTAAGTCCAATAAAGCTGCTGAAGCTAACGGCCATACTTTTTCGACTTAAATTAGTTCGAAAACCATGTTCGACTTTATTCAAATCAATTTTTTGATTCCTCTAAATTGGTCTCACCAAAATCAAAAAAACTTTGATATTTTTCACTGTTCGACGGCGTGGCTTATTTACTCGCAAATCGCACATGTTCCAGTTTCTACGGTCCTTCTAATACGTTTTCCTTTAGCACTAATTATTTTTTTCTTTTTTCCAGGAACTTCTTTGTGCAACTGAAGAACTACAAATCAAACTTCATCAGAGCTGGTGTCGCCCAAGACTCAAATCTTGGAACCTTTTTCTATAGCAAAAAGTCAAGGCCCACATCTAGAAACTGTATGAGGACTACATCAATTCGGATATCTGGATCCTTATCAAAATCTGAACTATTGTGGCTTAGACGATCAGGAAGACAAAACAGTCGTTAGGTTGGAAACTATAGTAACAGCAACTCTGAGTGTCTAAGAGTCGATTAGACGACCTCCTGAAATTCAACCAACATTCTAGTTCCGTCATTTGTTCGTGCAAAATTTTGTGGAATTTCAAATTAAATGGTTGCCAATAGGCATTAAATTATTGTATAACGTTTACATTGAATAATAAAATGCATAATTATAAATAATAATAATATAAAATAATTCTTTTATTTCAAAAAATTGGTTATTAATAATTTCTTAGACTGTCTAGTAAACGTATATTGCGGTCTTTGGCCAGCATACGCGCTGTAGAGAGTTTAACAATTAAAAAATATTCTTTCCAGGTATGATTAACCTAAAGACGAAATTACAAATCCATATTACAATTTTTTTTTTTGCAGATATTGTGATAACACAACTTCTCAAGAACTCAGCAACTTAGTAGACACATTATTAAGAAAACTAAATCATTTCCAAAAACGAGCTTTCCAATTAAACAATTTCAAAGGTAAATCCCGTCGACGAATTGTAATTGGATTTCGAGAAGTTCAAGTTCAGATGAAAATTGATAAAATGAAATGCGTTATCATTGCGACAGATTGTGAAAAGTGTGATTTCGAAGGTAGTTTGACTTAATTAATTTGTGTAGTACAAGATTTTATAAACTCTATTTACAGATGGACTAGACAATATCATATTAGAAATAAGGGAAAATTGTAAAAAAGCAGATATACCTTGCGTTTTTGCATTGCAGAGACGAAAATTAAGTTATGTCCTGCATCAGAAATGCCCTACTAGTTGTGTTGGAATTGTGGATTACGATGGTGCTCAGGATAATTTCTTTCAATTAGTAAATGTTTTAGAAGTTGAAAAAAATAATTATAAAAAACTTTTTGAATAAACTAAAATAGTTAAGTAAGCTCCTTTATTTTGAAATGAAATTTTAGAAAACATCGTGATTCTCGGTAAATAGGATTTCCATATCGTATTTGTTGATTTGAAAAATAATAATCAATAATCGCGAGATCTCAATAGGGTTGGTCTAAGGAAACGATGTTCCAGAAGCTTATTTGCGGATAATTATGAACATAAAGTATGGGGTCATTTGAGTCACTGAAGAATTTTAAATGATTAAGGGCTAAACCAGGGAAGTATCTTCAGTCCTCAGCTTTTTACTGCAGCCTTGAAAAATAATATCTCACGTCTTAGAATCCAAAAATGATGCTTGAAAAACTCATTGCTACCATTAATCGTTAAAGCATTCATTACTTTGTAACGCTTCGGTAACACTTTACTTCCCATTACCCGCTCATTCGAAGTATTATTTATACAAAACAGCAAATTTAAGACTATCAAGTAGTCAACAACCATATATTCTAGCAGGTATAAGAAAAAAATATTGGAACTTGTGCTAATTTTAAATTAAAATCTTTTTGGAATGTTAAAGTAACACGCGATATGATGGTACATGAAGACAATATGTCTCCTGATGTCTTATGTAAAAAAATATTATTTCTTATCTACACCAATAATTGTATCACAACGTGCAATTATTTGAAGGCAAATTTATCGAACTATATAAATGGTAAACTGATGTTGATAGTTTTTTTTATATTTAAACAAAATATTTTTCCCTCTATAAGATGTTGAACCAAAACTACTTGCTTAGTGTTACTTTGGTGTTAGCTTTTGCCTTGACTTGACCAGCTATGTCTAATATAATAACATGGGCAATGTGTGCAACTACGATTGGGATTTGGTGTCCCGAAAATGATCCTATTGTTCAGCTCCCAAACGGCAAGATTCGCGGTGTCAATCATGGTAATTATTTGTCCTTTGAATCGATTCCCTATGCTGAACCACCGATTGGAAAAAATCGTTTTGAAGCACCTAAACCTTATTCGGGTAAATGGTTAGGAATCAGAGATGCTACTAAGCCGTCAGTTACATGTATACAATGGGATGAGTTTTATGACAAAAAAGATTTAACACACGGAGTTGAAGATTGCCTTCTTATAAACGTTTACACTCCTAGTCTTTCAAGTGAAAAACCTTATAATGTGTTGATAAATATTCATGGAGGAGCTTTTATGTACGGTAATGCTATAGAGGACAAAATAGATTTGCTTATGAAAAATCGACAATTAGTTATAGTAAAAATGAACTATCGACTGGGAGTTATGGGTTTTCTTAGCACTGCAGATGAAGTAATTACTGGAAATTTCGGCTTAAAAGATCAACGGCTTGCCTTGGAATGGACAAAAGCTAATATTGCAGCTTTTAATGGAAATCCTGAAAAGATGACAGTTATAGGAGAATCTGCTGGATCAACTGCCGTTCATTTTCAAATGTTGAACAAAAGGTTTGAGAACTTAGCAACATCGGCAATATCTTTTAGTGGCACAGCCTTATCAGATTGGGGTATTGATGGGCACGCAGCTGAGAAGGCTGTTGCTGTTGCGAAATATCTAAACTGTCCTACTGACAGTTCCAGCTCTATAAAGAAGTGTTTGCAAAGTAAAGACGCAGCAGACATAGTTCGTACATCAAAAGAGTTTCAGAAGAATAATATAGTGCCATATAGTCCTTCAATACTTTTTTCACCTGTGGTTGAGCCAAAAACTGCACAAAATGCTTTCATCACTGAAAAACCAGAAACGATTATAAGAAATGGAAAATCAGCTGAGATTCCTTGGTTAGCATCAGTAATGAGGGACGAAGGAGCAATTCCTTGTGCAGAATATATGAAAAAGGATTCGAATGGTGTGGAAATCATTGAGCAGTTAAATGAACGTTGGACTGAATTGGCACCTATTAATTTTTGCTTAAATAATGTTGTTGAGGATAGCGAATTACCAGCATACACAAACAAACTTAAGCAACAATATATGGGAGACAAGAGATTTAATGCTGAAAACTATTTCCTATTTCAAAAGTTTTGTACCGATGTTATTATTGAGAATGGAGTTAAAAAGGCTTGGGCTTTGCACAAGAAATACACAAAATCTCCAGTTTATGGTTATATGTATGACAATCCACCGCCTTCTGGCATTGGTAATTTGCTCGCTAACCGAAGTGATATAAATTTTGGTAAATTTAAAAACAAAATTTAGAATTACACACATTGTATATTTTTTAAAAATTTTTTCTTTAAGGAACCGCACATGATAGTGATACTAGTTTGATTTTTAACTCCGAATCTGGTATAGCAGCTTTTCCTGAAAATCAACAAAAAATGTCATCACATTTTGTTGAAATGATTGAAAATTTCTGTCTCACTGGGTAAATTTTCAAAAACAAATACGTATTAAAAAGTTCATGCATTCATTTTTTTCTCAGGACTCTACAGTTTGGAAGTTGTAAATTTGTGGAAAATTCTTCAAAGACTAAAGGTTTTCTAGCAATGCATATAACAAACGATTCATGTCAATCGGTAAATGCGGATCAATTACCGTAAATTTTACTGAGAATTTCTTTTACCTTTGAAATAAAGGATTTTGTTTGTGAGCGAAAATAAAGCTGGATTTTTTAACTTTGAACAATCGAGTTAACTCAATACAAACCAGCAGTGGCAGCACCTATTTTGTATCAATCGAGCATTTTCCATTGAAAACTCTCGATTTAACCAAATTAGATGCTGCTGATACTCGATTGTATCGACCACACTCGATTGTATCTAGGCTTGAGTTTATGCTCCAAGAATAACCAACTAGATTTATTTTATTAAGAAGCGTTTTTAGAAAAGAAAAAAAAAGTCGTTAGACCAGCTTTTTAAGAAATAAAAAAAACATGCTTCAAAATACAGCCAGTATGCCATTTTTAGTAATTTATTGTCTATCAACTCTAAAAACCAAGATTTGAAAAAAACATTGATACTTGCATTTTTGGGGCAAATAACTGACTGAATTTTAATATCATGACCCCTAAGCGTTACCACTTGCGGGAAAAAAGTCGAAGTAGATTGAACAAAATCGAAGTAGATTTCAAAATATCCTTTTCTTTATAAAAAATCTATATTAAATTTATTTAAGTTAAATAATTTAATAAGTAAAAACAACTAAAACCAAAAAATTTTATTCTTTTAAACTACATATTTTCGTCATAAATATATTTTTATACATTGTTTTATAACAATTTTTAGTCAAATATTTGTTTTCTGAAAAGAAAGAAGTAGATTTGGCTTATATTTTGATAACTTGAAGTAGATTGGAACAGAGATTTTTAAATGAAGTAGGTAGATTTCGATATTTTGTGATGGTGCGAAGTGGAAGTAGATTTTAATTTTTTTTGAAAAAAAAGAAGTAGATCTACTTCAATTGAATTAAAGTGGTACCACTGCGCCCTAAGCCATAAAATTCGTTCGAAAATCACAGCATCTAAAATGCATTTCAGCTCCACAGAATTTATTAAGATGCATTTTTAGAAAAATAAATTCAAAACCGTTAGAACCGTTTTTAATGAACTGTGTTTTTTAATTATAAGTTTTTGAATACAAAATTTTAAATAATATTTATTTAGAAATAGTTATTCAAAATATTAAATCTAAATTTCAAAAAAATAAAATGCCCCGTTTTCGAAAATTCGTGTTCAATTTTGTTCAAACGTCCAAATTGTTTTTTTCAAAATTGTATTTATTTTTGATTTATATTAAAGCAAAATAAATACTTTCAATTTTCGTTGAAATTGAATCAGTGGCTTGGGAAAATGTCTTGTGTCCTGTATCTTTGGGGCCCGTTCATCCCAGGGGCCCTTTTACGTGGATACAGCTGATATAGTGGTAGCTACGCCCCTGTGACATATAGATAACGTTTAGTTCTAACCAATCAGAGTCTCTAAAACTTGTGTTAAACGCGGGTCCAATTTTGAATAAACCGTAAAGTAGGTACACTGTTGGCGCACAACTAGAATGCGGAAAGCTTTGTCCAACACAAGTACTTTGTTGTTTATCATCGAAAGGGTGTACTGAAATCCCTTGGAGTGTGCAATAATTCTAAAAAAAAATTTCATTTTGGAATGTTTAGGTAACACGCGAAATGATGGCACATGAAGACAATATGTCTCCTGATGTCTTATGTAACGATGTATTTTTCTTATCTGTACCCGCTATTACTTGACAACGTTCAATTATTTGCAGGCAATTTTATTGAACTATTAGTGATGAACCGATAGTTGATAGTTTTTTTTTTTTTTATATTTAAACAAAATATTTTTCCCTCTATAAGATGTTAAACCAAAACTACTTGCTTAGTGTTACTTTGGTGCCAGCTTTTGCCTTGACTTGACCAGCTATGTCTAATATAATAACATGGGTAGTATGTGCAACGATTGGATTTTGGTGCCCAGAAAGTGATCCTATTGTTCAGCTTCCAAACGGCAAGATTCGTGGTGTCAATCATGGTAATTATTTGTCCTTTGAATCGATTCCTTATGCAGAACCACCGATTGGAAAAAATCGTTTCGAAGCCTCTAAGCTTTATTCGGGTAAATGGTCAGGTATTAGAGATGCAACTAAGCCATCAGTTATATGTGTGCAATGGGATCAGTTTTACAACAAAGAAGATCGTACACATGGAGATGAAGATTGTCTTCTAATAAACGTTTACACTCCTAGTCTCTCAAGTGAAAAACCTTATAATGTGTTGATAAATATTCATGGAGGATCTTTCATGTACGGTAATGCTATAGAGGACAAGATAGATTTGCTTATGAAAAATCGACAATTAGTTATCGTAAAAATGAACTATCGACTTGGAGTTATGGGTTTTCTTAGCACCGCAGATGAAGTAATTACTGGAAATTTCGGCTTAAAGGATCAACTTCTTGCCTTGGAATGGACAAAGGCTAATATTGCAGCGTTCAATGGAAATCCTGACAAAATGACAGTTATAGGAGAATCTGCAGGATCAGCTTCGGTTCATTTTCAAATGTTGAACAAGAGATTCGAAAAGTTAGCAACATCGGCAATGTCTTTTAGTGGAACAGCCTTATCAGATTGGGGTATTGATGGGCACGCAAATGAGAAGGCTATAGCTGTTGCTAAATATTTAAACTGCCCAACTGAAAGCTCCAGTTCAATTAAAAAGTGTTTGCAAAGTAAGGACGCAGCGGATATAGTTCGAACAGCAAAAGAGTTTCAGAAGAATAATGTAGGAAATTATAATCCTGCAATTATTTTTTCACCTGTGGTTGAGCCAAAAACTGCAAAAGATACTTTCATCACTGAAAAACCTGAAATAATAATCAGAAATGGAAAATCAGCTGAGGTCCCTTGGTTAGCATCATTTATGAAGGACGACGGAGTATATCCTTGTTCAGAATATATGCAAAAGGATTCGAATGGAGTGGAAGTCATTGAGCAGTTAAATGAACGTTGGACTGAACTAGCACCTATTGACCTATGTCTCAACAATGTTGTTGAGAAGAGCGAATTACCAGCATATACAACTAAACTTAAGCAGAAATATATGGGAGATAAAAGATTTAGTGCTGAAAACTATTTCTTACTGCAAAAGCTTTGTACCGATATTGTTTTTGAGAATGGAGTTAAAATGGCTTGGGATTTGCATACAAGATACACAAAATCTCCAGTTTATGGTTATATGTATGATAACCCACCGCCTTCTGGGCTTGGTAATGTGATCGCTAATCGATCTGATGTAAATTTTGGTAAATTTAAAATTATTTACATTAGGTATAATAATTTAAAAATTTGTTTTTTAAGGAACCGCACATGATAGTGATTCTAGTTTGATTTTTAATACCGAGTCCGGTATAGCAGCTTTTCCTGAAAACCAACAAAAAATGTCATCAAATTTCGTTGGAATGATTGAAAATTTCTGTCTCACTGGGTAAGTTTTCGAAAATCAAATATTTACGTATAAACGATCGGTATAAAAAATAGTTCATATCCTAATTTTTTTTTCACAGGAAATTACAGTTCGGAAGTTGTAAATTTGTGAAAAATTCTTCAAAGGCTAAAGGTTTTATGGCAATGCATATAACAAAAAATTCATGTCAGTCGGTAAATGCAGATCAGTTACCGTAAACTTTTTTGAGAATTGAAAGATTTGCTTATAAGTATGTAATCAGTTCATAAAACTCTTTCTTTAATAAAAATCTACAATATTATTGAAAGAAAAAGATTATTTTTAATTTTATTGTGATGGAAATAAGCTATATGATAGATGTAACACCTATCTCTCTAAACAACAGCGAAAGCCTTAAAATTTATATTGTTACGGGACCTGTTAAGCTGTTAAAAAATACATGTACAAAAATTTTGAGTCCAAAATTTGGAGTATAAATGTAAAAAAATTGAAAGCTGGCAACCATGGAGAAACGGAGAGACTGAAGAAGATAAGGTATTCTCCCTTATTGTGAATTTCACGTGAACAAGTCTACCCGGAAACATTGAAATTCACTTTCCTTTATTATGAGTTCCTGGTGAACATTTGTCCACGTTTCGAAAATTCCCAGTATTTTGAACTTTTTTCCCAAGGAATATGAAGACAAGAACATTTTAATTCCTTTCGGGAGAAACTTCTAAGACAAGAGCTTTTAAAATTCCGGGCGAACAAAAATATTTCTAGAATTTTCACATAAAAAGCTGGAAAAGGCTGGTTATATCTTTTAACACTGACTAAGATCAAGTTGAAATGGACTTGTTTCGACTCAATCCCAGTCTCTCAGTGGAGTCGAATGAAAACTGAATAAACCTCTCTTCAATAAAACTTTATCCAAATTTAGCTGAAATTCTCATTTTTCTTTTTTCATATTTTTTCCACACTCGTGGAATTTCTAAATTATCAATACTTAAAATGGCACCACAGGAAATAGATTCAAATTTGTATACGAAATTGGCCTAAAAGTATACTATCTTACAAGTATATTTCCTCTTTCTGTGGATGAGTCAGTTCACAATATGTAGCGAATTCATCTTTTTCGTCTATTTCATCAAAATAGAAGACATTTTGTTACAGATCATAATTTCTTAATTCATATATTCTGATTTTGAAAGAAATTTTGCTTTATTTACGGAAGAAAATGGATTTTAGAGACGTTGAAAAATGTTATTATTGCTAGTGATAAAGTTACAGAACAAGGGGCCAGTTTCATTAAAATTTGATTTTCTTGTACTAAAAAAGAAAAAGAGTATGGGGCATATTCATAGTCGTTTTTAGGCTACAGTTAATCTTAGACTGGGGTTTATCCAATGGTATCTGTATAGGATAAACTCCAGTCTTTCTTAGAAGCAGCTTAGACAGTGTCTATTTTCTATGAATATGGCCCTATGTATTTAATTTCAATTCTTAACCAGATAAAGTTATAATTTAGGTGCAATGGAATTAGTTTTTAATTTAAATTTTTTTATCAGCCGTATTCTTCTATTCGATTCACGTGAAAGTCTAAAATAAGAATTAAAATTAAACAATTTTTTTTTTTCTTTAAAATTTATAAAACAGACGGAAACAATGTTTTGCTTTCGAAATGAAGCGTTTTTTCAAAACCATGTTGATGTGGTAAAGGAAGGTAATGTTTGGATTCACGTGAATCGAATAGCAGAATACGGGTGTATATTTCAATACTTTTGATTACATTTTAGTGTCTTGTATTTGATACTAATACCTACACTTTATTATTTTTTTTTTTTGAAATTAGATAATACAGAAATTGTTAAAAAATATTAAATATTAATATTAAAAATATTAAATATAAATATTAAAAACTAATAATTTTTGTTTTAAAAAAGGCTTAATTCCAAAGGTTGTAATAAAAACTACGACAGACAGGGGCGTACACTCCCTTGGGGCAAGCGGGGCGGTGCCCTGGGGCCCCCGAACGACCCCAGGGCCCCCACTGGAGACAATGCAGAGAAGGAAACTGTTAGCATAAATTGAGTTACGAAGTAACCAGGGAGACAAATTATGTCATTCAGTGTAATGTATAATGCATGGGTAGCCACACAATATATGTATATAGATTTTAAAAAAAGTTACAGCAGGGGCCCCAAAAAAAAAATAAACTGCTTTTTTAAAAGAAAAATTATAATTTTATCTTAGGGCCCCAAAAAATATTACTTGAAAAATCTTTGCCACCACAAATAATACATTAGGGGCCTCTAAGCACTTAATTTTGAATTTTGAGGCTCTAAAAATAATTTTTCAGGGGCCCCAAAATAAAAAAAATTATGTCTAATGATGGAAAATAAAATATGTATTTATTACTTCAGAACAGAGGCCCCAAGAACTATCAATTCTAAGCTAAAAATTTTTTTATTTTAGGGTCTCTAAATATTTAATTTTGGGGGCCCCTAGTACAAGTGTTTACCACTTTTATGAGAGACATTTTAAGTAAGTATAGCAAAGTGCATTACGAACATATTAAAACATTAAAATAAACCTAAAAATAAATAAGCCACACAAAAAAAAACGTATGGCGTATACGTAATTTTTTTTTGTAAAATTTAGTCTTACCCCGGGGCCCCGGCGACTCAACGTACGCCACTGACGACAGAATTTTTAACCGTGTAGGTATGGAAAATTAAAATTAAAGATCGCCTTCTCTACATATTTAATTACTTTTATTAAGGGTTAATATTTTAACCCTTCATTTTCTAGGTACATCGAAATGTTTTTCGAAAAAAAAAACATTTCTTTTGCACCACAAGGTAGGTATTCAAAATGATTGTAGAATATAGATCGTCGAAACCTGAAAGCGTTTTCCTGAAAACTGAAAGTGTTTCCCTCGCAATGTGCTGTTGAGAAATCAGAAAAAATTAAACATTAGAAAATGTTAAGATACCAGGGTAACAGGCTGTACAATAGGACACAAAAAGCTTCCTCATGCCAAACAAAATATAACATTGTTTCTTATCTGTGCATCAGTAATTATATCACAATATGCAATTATTTTCAAACAATTTTCATATTTTATTGAACAATGATTAGCCGAGAAGGCTGAGCTTTTTATTAATTGTTTACAATATTTTTCTACTCTATAAGATGTTGAATCAAATTATTTGCTTAGTGTAACTTTAGTTCAACTTTAGTGCTGTGCCATCAATTCAGTTATGTATACTTTAATTTCAAGTTTAATTATAGGGATATTATGTGCCACTACAATGTGGCGTAAAGAAAGTAATGAACAAGATCCAATTGTTCAGCTTCCAAATGGCAAGATTCGCGGTCTTAACCATGGCAATTATTTGTCCTTTGAATCGATTCCGTATGCAGAACCACCAATTGGAGAAAATCGATTCGAAGCTCCTAAAGCATATTCGGTTAAATGGTCAGATATTAGAGATGCAACAAAGCCACCAGTTATTTGTATGCAATGGTATCAGTTCCTTTTTAAAGAAGATCTTTTAACTGGTGTCGAGGATTGTCTTACCATTAACGTGTACACTCCCAGTCTTTCGAGTGAAAACCCTTATCCGGTTTTGGTAAATATTCATGGAGGATCTTTTATGTTTGGTAATGCTGCTGAAGATAAAGTAGATTTGCTTATGAAAAATGGAAAATTAGTTATCGTGAAAATGAACTATCGATTGGGAGTTCTGGGTTTCCTTAGCACTGGAGATGATGAAATTACTGGAAATTTCGGTCTGAAAGATCAACTACTTGCATTGGAATGGATAAAAGCTAATATTGCAACTTTTAATGGGAATCCTGATAAAATCACAGTTATGGGAGAATCTGCGGGAGCAGCTTCAGTACATTTGCATATGATGAATAAGAGATTCGAAAAATTAGCAACATCGGCAATGTCTATTAGTGGAACAGTCTTTTCACCTTGGGCCATTGAAACACATCCTGCTAAAAAAGCTTTCGCTGTTGCAAAATATTTAAATTGCCCCACTGAAAGCTCTAGCTCTATTAAGAAATGTCTCAAAAATAAGGACGCAGCAGACATAGTTCGCACAACAAAAGAGTTCCAAAAGAACAATATAGGATTTAATCCTGCAGTTGTTTTTGCACCTGTAATTGAGTCAAAAACTGCTGAAAATACTTTCCTTACTGAAAAACCAGAAATTATTATTAAAAATGGAAAATCTGCTCAGATTCCTTGGTTAGCATCATTTGCCAAAAATGACGGAGGATATCCTTGTGCAGAATATATGCGAAAGGATTCAAATGGTGTGGAATTTATTGAGGTGCTAAACGAACGTTGGAATGAACTTGCACCTATTAATATTTTCTTACCGAGTCTTGTGGAGGAGAAAGAATTAACTGCATTCTCAAACAAACTTCGTCTTAAATATATGGGAAATGCGAGATTTACTGCTAAAAATTATTTCTTACTGCAAAAGCTATGTACCGATTTAATATTTGCTGATGGAGTAAAAAAGTCATGGGCTTTGCACAAGGAGTACACAAAATCTCCAGTTTATGGTTATATGTATGATAATCCACCACCTTCTGGTCTTGGTAATGTGCTCTCCAACCGGACTGATATAAATTTCGGTAATTAACTATAAAAAAAAAATAAAGAAATACTAATACTTTTTAAAATTGTCTTTTTAGGAACCGTACATGATGATGATTGCAGTCTAATTTTTAACTCTGAGTCCGTTAGAGCATCTCTTCCTCAAAACCAAAGGACTATGTCATCACATTTTGTTAAAATGATTGAAGACTTTTGTGTTACCAGGTAAGTAAAATTTATGTAAGTCGTAAGGAAAACTCACGTGTGTAATCCTTGCCTATTTCTTGTTGCATGATTAACTTCTTTTTTTGCCAAATTTTCGTTCTTGTTTTGTTTTTCAGGAGTCTACAATTCGGAACTTGTAAATTTAAGGAAAATTCTTCAAAGACTAAAGGTTTTCTAGCAATGCATATAACAAAGGATTCATGTCATTCGGTTAGTGTTGATAAGTTATGACTTTCAAAATGGAACATATTGCAGGGAGTTTCTTAAAAAAAAAATCATTTTTAAATAAAAAACACAAAAATGTTAAATGATTACATTACTTGTTCTTAGTCAAAAAGTCTTTCCAATCAGCCCAGTCTGTTCTCCACTTAGCCGGATCCAAATTCGTTCAACAAGTTTCTGATTATAAGAGCTTTTCATTTGCCAAACAAAAAAGAATAGTCACAAAAAAGTACTCATACGCCATACACCACTTTTTATTTACGATACTTTTGATAGTTATTTAACTGTTTTTTTTTTGTACTTATGTTTTCTTCAACATGAAAGTAAGGAAGGGTATGCAAATGAAGTCTTGTAAAAGAATTTAATCATGTTGGCCCTGCTGTATGGGACAGAGCCATGAGTGATGTTCTGTCCAGTACATCAGTGGAGAATGGAGAAAAACATTTTAATCAATTAAAAGAAGAGATGTGTTCTGACTTGAAGGAACTTTCAAAACATTATTGATTTTGCGAAACAAAAATTTTCATATAAAACCAGCACAACCAAATCGTACAAAATATTTTGTTACTCTTTTCGCTGCACAGAACGCAGCCTGACCAATGAAATTTTTAGATGTGCTAGAATATTTGGAGAGTTTTAAATCAATTGTCACTCAAATTTAATTATCCATGCTATTTTTCTTGCTGCTATGCATTTTTTTTTTACTTCGGAGACTTATAGCGTTTTCGTTTGGTCGTCCGGGACTGTCCGGAATTCTCCCGAACGATTCTGAAACTGATCGTTTGGCACTCAATGACAGTTCTAATTCTGAAAAGAAGAGAAAATCGATTCCGAATTTTGAGGCAGAATCAAAACCAGAATCACGCACACATGTTAACACTTAAGACGTCAAAGTAATGAAATGTCATTCTTTGTTATTGTTATTCATTTCTCAATTTCAAGATTTTTAACTATGCATAAACTTTAAACTATATTAAAATAATGTGAAGAAAGAAAACAAAAATAGATAACTTAATGATAATAAAAAAAAATAAACAAAAACAAAACTTTCATCAGACGTTCGCATTTGATGTTTCACAAATACAAAGAAACCCAAACTTCAGAATAAAAAAAAAGTATCTAACTCTGATCGTTTGGCATTCCGGATCGGACAGTCCCGGACGCTTCTAAGAATTCCCAAACGAAAACGCTATTAGAAAAAATTCCATTTCGCTTCAGCAGCGTACTATGGCCCTATGGGCTTTAAAGAGTACCTTGAAGAATCAACTGATAATATTAAATGAAGAAAAACTAAACGAATCAGGAAATACTGGAAAAGGAAACTCGAATAAGGAAGGAATGTGCTAACAAAAAAAAAATCAGTTAAAATGGACAGCGCACAGAGAAAAGAGACCACATAAAAACAAGCAGATTCCATATTAAATTATGAGGATCTCTGCATGGTTTTTCGCTCAGATGAGATGACTTCCGTCTTAAATTAAGCGGAATCATCGCAATTTCTTGAATGACCAAAGGAAAATGGTAATTTTGGCTCTAGGACCAATAACAATGAGGCATACCTATAATGTCATTGAAAAGGCATTTTGCCAAGATCAATTGGTTACATGGCGGCAAAGAGCTTCATAAGGTTAGGGGTTAAAATTGGTGTCAAATGAAAGATAAGTTGATAGAGAAACTGAAAAAAAATAGGGTTAACACTTTTAAAAAGGGAACTTCTATGTGGCAACCCTTTTTTTAAAATAAATGGCATATTACTTATATACTATCATATCTTTGTAGTATAATCAAATAAGACAATTTTTGAAATGCCAAACAAAAGCCTAAATTGTGAAAATAATTAATAAAATAATATAATGAATGTATAGGCCTACAAATATGGCAACCCTATTTAAATTAGAGCTGGACATTTGAAGGAGTAAAGAATAATTTTTTTTCGTTCTTTTTATTTAATGTTTTATAAAGTATAGTCATGGATTTTAGGAGAACAAAAATATAAGTAAACAATATTTTGTCTGTGCTATTTAAGCGCTAAGACTTTCGTGTGAAGGACGTCTTAAAATTTACATTTGGAGCTGCGCTTTTAACAGGTGCTGTCGGTAAACTAACTAAACCAGTTCACATTCATGATGACATTAAGTTCAGTGATTGATGTCAAAAGTCGTATTCAAAATGCCCCAATGAACTAACCACCTTAAGCCTTTCACTAATTGGGATGTTAAGTTAAAAAAGAGCGTCACCGACAAAAAGTCTCGTATGTCATACAAATCAAAACATTTATTTTTATCTGCACGAACAATCATACAGCCATAATAATGCCATATGCTTCTAATTTAGTAGTCATTTAAATTGAACCATAAGTGATAACCTCTCAGCTTGCTATTTTTGTTTTCTCCACTCTATAAGATGTTCAATGGAAATATTTGATTAGTCTTACTTTGGCTAACGTTGGTCAAGTATGAATATTTTAATCGTAAAACTTATTGCTCTAGTAATATGTTTATCTTCGATATGTTGTTTAGAAAATGACCAAGATCCAATATAAGAGATGCAACAAAACCGCCGGTTATTTGTATGCAATGGGATCAGTTTCTTTTTAAAGAAGATCTTTTAAATGGTGTCGAAGATTGTCTTACCATTAACGTTTACACTCCTGGTCTAAAGAGTGAAAAACCTTATCCAGTATTGGTACTAATTCATGGAGGAGCTTTTATGTTTGGTAGTGCTGTAGAAAACGGTGTAGATTATCTTATGGAAAATAGAAAATTAATTGTTGTCAAGATGAACTATCGAGTAGGAGCTTTAGGTTTTCTCAGCACCGGAGATGACCAAATTACTGGAAATTTCGGTTTAAAAGATCAACTTTTAGCCTTAGAATGGACTAAAGCTAATGTTGGAGCATTTAATGGAAACCCAGAAAAAATCACAGTATTGGGATTTTCTGCGGGAGCAGCTTCAGTTCATTTGCAAATGATGAATAAGAGATTCGAAAAGTTAGCTACATCGGCAGTGTCTATGAGTGGAGCAGCCTTATCATATTGGGTAATTGATGCAAATCCTGCTAAGAAAGCTATTGCTGTAGCGAAATATTTAGATTGCCCCACTGAAAGATCTAGCTCTATTAAAAAGTGTTTAAAGAGTAAAGATGCAGCAGATATAGTTCGTATAGCAAGAGAATTCCAAAAGAATAATATAGGATATAATCCTGCACTTGTTTTTGGACCAGTGATTGAGTCAAAAACTGCTGAGAATACTTTCCTCACTGAAAAACCAGAAGTTATTATCAAAAATGGAAAATCAGCTGAGGTTCCTTGGTTGGCATCATTCACAAAAGAAGATGGAGGTTACAATGCTGCGGAATATATGCAAAAAGATTCGAATGGTGTAGAAATCATTGAGCAGTTAAATGAACGTTGGAATGAACTTGCACCTATTAATCTTTATTTAACGAATGTTGTTGAGGAGAAAGAGTTGGAGGAATTTTCAAACAGTATACGACAAAAATATATGGGAGATGAGAAATTTAGTGCTGAAAATTATTTTAAATTTCAAAAACTCTATACCGATGTTATATTTGGTGATGGAGTAAAAAAATCTTGGGCTTTCCACAAGGAATATACAAAATCTCCAGTTTATGGTTATATGTATGATAATCCACCTCCTGTTGGCGTAGGAAATTTGCTGTCTAATCGCTCTGATATAAATTTTGGTAAATAATAGCAAGTCATAATATTACATACCTATACTATATTTCGAACAATTTGTCTTTAAAGGAACCGTACATGGAGATGATTATTATTTGATATTCAAATGCCCTGAATGCGATAATGAATCTTTTCCTGAAAACCAAAAAACTATGTCGTCAAATTTTGTTAAAATGATTGAAGAATTCTGTCTCACTGGGTAAGTTTCCAAAAATTATTTAGACTGGTCAGAAAAATATTCTTATATTATCAAAACTTGGTTGTTTTTTGTAGATCGTGAACTTCCTTTTTTGCTAACTTTAATTCATTTTCTGTTTTTCCTTTTAACAGGAGTCTACAATTCGGAACTTGTAAATTTGTGGAAAATTCTTCAAAAACTAAAGGTTTGCTCGCAATGCATATAACAAACGATTCATGCCAATCGGTTAATGTGGATAAATTACCTTAAGGATCTAGATTAAGTTGCTGACTAGGCAGGAGAAATTTTTATGTAAATCGTTCTTTTAAAAATGATTTTCAAATAAATACAAATGATGGAGTGAGAAAATGATCAATAAAATTTATTTTTGGTAAGACTTGCTCACCTGTGATTCTTCAGAAAGGATTATAATTAAATTATTTAAATTATAATAACTTTGAAATATCTTTAAATAATAAAAGTTTACTTTAAAATACTCTAATATTTATTCACACTCCATTAAATTTAAAGTTTCTATTAAAAATTAGAAAAGTGTCAAATCGATAACAACTTTTAAAATTTTTTAAATGACGGCTTTGAACTTAATGTAGAGTGAATAAATAAACATAAATTCATAATTTGTCTTATTACAAAACGGTCACTATGGCGTATGTGTACCATTTTTTTGATATCCCTTCTTGGTCATGTCAAAAACAAAAAACTATTCAAATGAGTCATTCATGCGAATATCAAGATCGTATTTCCTCACAGTCAACCCTATCGGCAATACAAATTCTCTGAAAAATGTCTCTTGTTCGAAAATTTGGTATTTATCGGAAATTATTTTTGAATGGAGAAACTTCCAAATTACCCTATTGAAATCCCTGTCGGCAATGAAGTTTCTCCATCGAAGTATTTTTGTCTTTATTTTGATATATGTATGTAGGTTAGGGAATTTATACAAAAAAGAGGCTTGACCCGGACTAAATTTTTTACTGGTGGAAATTGTTGGCAGAAGTACCCTTAGTCACATAACCAATAAAGTCCCAAAGAACCCCATTTGGGATTTGGCCAACATCATCGTCAAATAATTGCATCAATAATACAGTTTTAGGTTGAGCTATATTTTTTGAACTAATTGTTCTTGAGAGGTCATTTAAATGCTAAAAAATGCTTATTTGTAGGCTAAAAAAAATTGAAACAAAATTTATACGACAACTCCAAATGACTAAAAAAGTCCTTTTGAATGTAGTTACTAATTTTAGTACAACTGGCACATATTTTCAGAAAACTCACTTCCCATTGTGGTACAGGGATAAATTTCGGCATGAACGTTTCACTTCCCATAAGAACCAAGAACTAAAAGAGTGCATCGAAATATTTTGGGTGAAAGGGTGTTTTTTTTTTAAGGAAGAAAGAACGTTGTGCAACAAGTACCAAAACACCCTGTTAGAATAATTGTATATTTAAAAAAAAATGTTTAAAATATTTCTTTGGTCATTGACATCATGAATAAAAATAAATTATAATTATCTATTTCATGATTGAAAGGGTGTTTTGTTTTTTCTATTAAACTGTAGGTATTTATATTCAATTTTTAGGGTAATAGCTTTAAGTATCCTGGAAACCAAAAATATTATTTGGATTGTCTGCACTTTTGTCATGTTTTCCATTTGTTAAGTTAACTGGGTGATATTTTTCTTATTTTCTTTACAATAAAAAAATAATATCAAAATAATAAAAAAAAAAAACTTATTTATATGTATACATATCTTTAGTCCAAAGGTACAACTCACTAGTTCTTTGAATTAACGATATCTTTTATTTATATTCTCATTGTTTTATTTATGTTATGAGTTACGATTGTCAACAAATATTGTTTTGTAATCTTTTTATCATTTATAATTTATAGCAAGAAGTTACCTTTTACTTTATGTATTTTTGGCAAAAAATACAGGGTGTCTAAAAAGTTCAAATTCAAAACTGCAACAAGATGGTTCCTGAGTCGTGCTATCAAGTCCAGCTATGAATATTTTAATTTAAAAACTTAGTCTTAAAGAGGCCTATCCCGCTATCCGGTGTTGTTTTTAATTCAGGGAGGAGGTTTAACGTTGGTATAGGGCTCTAGAGGACTATATTTTGGTAAATGGAAAGCTAATTGTTGTCAAGATGAACTATCGATTGGGAGCTATCTCATCGGAGAAGATGAAATAACTATAAATTTTGGCTCAAAAGTCAAACTTCTTGATTTGAAATGAACAAATGAAAATTCAATGTCTTAGGATTTTCTGCAGAATAAAAGTTTCAGTTCATTTGCATATTAAGTTGGCAACATCGGCAATATCTATGAGTGATACAGCTTTTTCATTGACCATTGAAACACATCCTGCTTCATTGGCTTTCATTCTTTCAAACAATTTAAACTGTTCGATTGAGACTTCCAGTTCTATTAAGAAGGGTTAAAATAGTAAAGATGCAGCAGACATAGTTCGTTCAACAAAAAAAAAAAAACTAAACGATACTATAAAATCGCGATCAGCCGCGCGAAATGGAAATGGCATTTGGAAATGACCCACGTGGGGCATTTGGAAATGACCCACGTGGGGCATTTGGAAATGACCCACGTGGGGCATTTGGAAATGACCCACGTGGGGCATTTGGAAATGACCCACGTGGGGCATTTGGAAATGACCCACGTGGGGCATTTGAAATGACCCACGTGGGGCATTTGGAAATGACCCACGTGGGGCATTTGAAATGACCCACGTGGGGCATTTGGAAATGACCCACGTGGGGCATTTGGAAATGACCCACGTGGGGCATTTGGAAATGACCCACGTGGGGCATTTGGAAATGACCCACGTTAAGGGTTAAAATAGTAAAGATGCAGCAGACATAGTTCGTTCAACAAAAAAAAAAAAACTAAACGATACTATAAAATCGCGGTCGGCTGCGCGATCAGCGCGAAATGGAAATGGCATTTGGAAATGACCCACGTGGGGCATTTGGAAATGACCCACGTGGGGCATTTGGAAATGACCGACGTGGGGCATCTGGAAATGCCCCACGTGGGGCATTTGGAAATGACCCACGTGGGGCATTTGGAAATGACCGACGTGGGGCATCTGGAAATGCCCCACGTGGGGCATTTGGAAATGACCCACGTGGGGCATCTGGAAATGCCCCACGTGGGGCATTTGGAAATGACCCACGTGGGGCATCTGGAAATGCCCCACGTGGGGCATTTGGAAATGACCCACGTGGGGCATTTGAAATGCCCCACGTGGGGCATCTGGAAATGCCCCACGTGGGGCATCTGGAAATGCCCCACGTGGGGCATCTGGAAATGCCCCACGTGGGGCATTTGGAAATGACCCACGTGGGGCATTTGGAAATGACCCACGTGGGGCATTTGGAAATGACCCACGTGGGGCATTTGGAAATGACCCACGTGGGGCATTTGGAAATGACCCACGTGGGGCATTTGGAAATGACCCACGTGGGGCATTTGGAAATGACCCACGTGGGGCATTTGAAATGCCCCACGTGGGGCATCTGGATATGCCCCACGTGGGGCATCTGGAAATGCCCCACGTGGAGTATTTGGAAATGACCCACGTGGGGCATCTGGAAATGCCCCACGTGGGTCATTTCCAAATGCCCCACGTGGGGCATTTCCAGATGCCCCACGTGGGGCATTTCCAGATGCCCCACGTGGGGCATTTCCAGATGCCCCACGTGGGGCATTTCCAGATGCCCCACGTGGGTCATTTCCAAATGCCCCACGTGGGTCATTTCCAAATGCCCCACGTGGGTCATTTCCAAATGCTCCACGTGGGTCATTTCCAAATGCCCTACGTGGGGCATTTCCAGATGCCCCACGTGGGTCATTTCCAAATGCCCCACGTGGGGCATTTCCAGATGCCCCACGTGGGGCATTTCAAATGCCCCACGTGGGTCATGCCCCACGTGGGGCATTTGGAAATGACCCACGTGGGGCATTTGGAAATGACCCACGTGGGGCATTTGAAAATGACCCACGTGGGGTCATTTGGGTCACGTGGGTCATTTCCAATACGTTGGTATAGGGCTCTAGAGGACTATATTTTGGTAAATGGAAAGCTAATTGTTGTCAAGATGAACTATCGATTGGGAGCTATCTCATCGGAGAAGATGAAATAACTATAAATTTTGGCTCAAAAGTCAAACTTCTTGATTTGGAATGAACAAATGAAAATTCAATGTCTTAGGATTTTCTGCAGAATAAAAGTTTCAGTTCATTTGCATATTAAGTTGGCAACATCGGCAATATCTATGAGTGATACAGGTTTTTCATTTCCAGATGCCCCACGTGGGTCATTTCCAAATGCCCCACGTGGGGCATCTGGAAATGCCCCACGTGGGGCATTTGGAAATGACCCACGTGGGGCATTTGGAAATGACCCACGTGGGGCATTTGAAATGACCCACGTGGGGCATTTGAAATGCCCCACGTGGGGCATCTGGAAATGCCCCACGTGGGGCATTTGGAAATGACCCACGTGGGGCATTTGGAAATGACCCACGTGGGTCATTTCCAAATGCCCCACGTGGGTCATTTCCAAATGCCCCACGTGGGGCATTTCCAGATGCCCCACGTGGGTCATTTCCAAATGCCCCACGTGGGTCATTTCCAAATGCCCCACGTGGGGCATTTCCAGATGCCCCACGTGGGTCATTTCCAAATGCCCCACGTTTGTCATTTCCAAATGCCCCACGTGGGTCATTTCCAAATGCCCCACGTGGGTCATTTCCAAATGCCCCACGTGGGGCATTTCCAGATGCCCCACGTGGGTCATTTCCAAATGCCCCACGTGGGTCATTTCCAAATGCCCCACGTGGGTCATTTCCAAATGCCCCACGTGGGTCATTTCCAAATGCCCCACGTGGGGCATTTCCAGATGCCCCACGGGGGTCATTTCCAAATGCCCCACGTGGGTCATTTCCAAATGCCCCACGTGGGTCATTTCCAAATGCCCCACGTGGGTCATTTCCAAATGCCCCACGTGGGTCATTTCCAAATGCCATTTCCATTTCGCGCGGCTGATCGCGATTTTATAGTATCGTTTAGTTTTTTTTTTTTTGTTGAACGAACTATGTCTGCTGCATCTTTACTATTTTAACCCTTCTTAATAGAACTGGAAGTCTCAATCGAACAGTTTAAATTGTTTGAAAGAATGAAAGCCAATGAAGCAGGATGTGTTTCAATGGTCAATGAAAAAGCTGTATCACTCATAGATATTGCCGATGTTGCCAACTTAATATGCAAATGAACTGAAACTTTTATTCTGCAGAAAATCCTAAGACATTGAATTTTCATTTGTTCATTTCAAATCAAGAAGTTTGACTTTTGAGCCAAAATTTATAGTTATTTCATCTTCTCCGATGAGATAGCTCCCAATCGATAGTTCATCTTGACAACAATTAGCTTTCCATTTACCAAAATATAGTCCTCTAGAGCCCTATACCAACGTTAAACCTCCTCCCTGAATTAAAAACAACACCGGATAGCGGGATAGGCCTCTTTAAGACTAAGTTTTTAAATTAAAAACTGTTGCAGTTTTGAATTTGAACTTTTTAGACACCCTGTATTTTTTGCCAAAAATACATAAAGTAAAAGGTAACTTCTTGCTATAAATTATAAATGATAAAAAGATTACAAAACAATATTTGTTGACAATCGTAACTCATAACATAAATAAAACAATGAGAATATAAATAAAAGATATCGTTAATTCAAAGAACTAGTGAGTTGTACCTTTGTGGGGCATTTGGAAATGACCCACGTGGGGCATTTGGAAATGACCCACGTGGGGCATTTGAAATGCCCCACGTGGGGCATCTGGAAATGCCCCACGTGGGGCATTTGGAAATGACCCACGTGGGGCATTTGGAAATGACCCACGTGGGGCATTTGGACATGACCCACGTGGGGCATTTGGAAATGACCCACGTGGGGTATTTGGAAATGACCCACGTGGGGCATTTGGAAATGACCCACGTGGGGCATTTGGAAATGACCCACGTGGGGCATTTGAAATGCCCCACGTGGGGCATCTGGAAATGCCCCACGTGGGGCATTTGGAAATGACCCACGTGGGGCATTTGGAAATGACCCACGTGGGGCATCTGGAAATGCCCCACGTGGGGCATTTGGAAATGACCCACGTGGGGCATTTGGAAATGACCCACGTGGGGCATTTGGAAATGACCCACGTGGGGCATTTGGAAATGACCCACGTGGGGCATTTGGAAATGACCCACGTGGGGCATTTGGAAATGACCCACGTGGGGCATTTGGAAATGACCCACGTGGGGCATTTGGAAATGACCCACGTGGGGCATTTGGAAATGACCCACGTGGGGCATTTGGAAATGACCCACGTGGGGCATCTGGAAATGCCCCACGTGGGGCATTTGGAAATGACCCACGTGGGGCATTTGGAAATGACCCACGTGGGGCATTTGGAAATGACCCACGTGGGGCATTTGGAAATGACCCACGTGGGGCATTTGGAAATGACCCACGTGGGGCATCTGGAAATGCCCCACGTGGGGCATTTGGAAATGACCCACGTGGGGCATTTGGAAATGACCCACGTGGGGCATTTGGAAATGACCCACGTGGGGCATTTCAAATGCCCCACGTGGGGCATCTGGAAATGTCCCACGTGGGGCATTTGGAAATGACCCACGTGGGGCATCTGGAAATGCCCCACGTGGGGCATTTGGAAATGACCCACGTGGGGCATTTGGAAATGACCCACGTGGGGCATTTGAAATGCCCCACGTGGGGCATCTGGAAATGCCCCACGTGGGGCATTTGGAAATGACCCACGTGGGGCATCTGGAAATGCCCCACGTGGGGCATTTGGAAATGACCCACGTGGGGCATTTTAAATGCCCCACGTGGGGCATCTGGAAATGCCCCACGTGGGGCATCTGGAAATGCCCCACGTGGGGCATTTGGAAATGACCCACGTGGGGCATCTGGAAATGCCCCACGTGGGGCATCTGGAAATGCCCCACGTGGGGCATTTGGAAATGACCCACGTGGGGCATTTCAAATGACCCACGTGGGGCATCTGGAAATGCCCCACGTGGGGCATCTGGAAATGCCCCACGTGGGGCATTTGGAAATGACCCACGTGGGGCATTTTAAATGCCCCACGTGGGGCATCTGGAAATGCCCCACGTGGGGCATTTGGAAATGACCCACGTGGGGCATCTGGAAATGCCCCACGTGGGGCATCTGGAAATGCCCCACGTGGGGCATTTGGAAATGACCCACGTGGGGCATCTGGAAATGCCCCACGTGGGGCATTTGGAAATGACCCACGTGGGGCATTTGGAAATGACCCACGTGGGGCATTTGGAAATGACCCACGTGGGGCATTTGGAAATGACCCACGTGGGGCATTTGGAAATGACCCACGTGGGGCATTTGGAAATGACCCACGTGGGGCATTTGGAAATGACCCACGTGGGGCATTTGGAAATGACCCACGTGGGGCAACTGGAAATGCCCCACGTGGGGCATTTGGAAATGACCCACGTGGGGCATTTGGAAATGACCCACGTGGGGCATTTGGAAATGACCCACGTGGGGCATTTGGAAATGACCCACGTGGGGCATTTGGAAATGACCCACGTGGGGCATTTGGAAATGACCCACGTGGGGCATCTGGAAATGCCCCACGTGGGGCATTTGGAAATGACCCACGTGGGGCATTTGGAAATGACCCACGTGGGGCATTTGGAAATGACCCACGTGGGGCATTTGGAAATGACCCATGTGGGGCATTTGAAATGCCCCACGTGGGGCATCTGGAAATGTCCCACGTGGGGCATTTGGAAATGACCCACGTGGGGCATCTGGAAATGCCCCACGTGGGGCATCTGGAAATGACCCACGTGGGGCATCTGGAAATGACCCACGTGGGGCATTTGGAAATGACCCACGTGGGGCATTTGGAAATGACCCACGTGGGGCATTTGGAAATGACCCACGGGGGGCATTTGGAAATGCCCCACGTGGGGCATCTGGAAATGACCCACGTGGGGCATCTGGAAATGCCCCACGTGGGGCATTTGGAAATGACCCACGTGGGGCATTTGGAAATGACCCACGTGGGGCATTTGGAAATGACCCACGTGGGGCATTTGGAAATGACCCACGTGGGGCATTTGGAAATGACCCACGTGGGGCATTTGGAAATGACCCACGTGGGGCATTTGAAATGCCCCACGTGGGGCATCTGGAAATGCCCCACGTGGGGCATTTGGAAATGACCCACGTGGGGCATCTGGAAATGCCCCACGTGGGGCATTTGGAAATGACCCACGTGGGGCATTTGGAAATGACCCACGTGGGGCATTTGGAAATGACCCACGTGGGGCATTTGGAAATGACCCACGTGGGGCATTTGGAAATGACCCACGTGGGGCATCTGGAAATGACCCACGTGGGGCATCTGGAAATGACCCACGTGGGGCATTTGGAAATGACCCACGTGGGGCATTTGGAAATGACCCACGTGGGGCATTTGGAAATGACCCACGTGGGGCATTTGGAAATGCCCCACGTGGGGCATCTGGAAATGACCCACGTGGGGCATCTGGAAATGCCCCACGTGGGGCATTTGGAAATGACCCACGTGGGGCATTTGGAAATGACCCACGTGAGGCATTTGGAAATGACCCACGTGGGGCATTTGGAAATGACCCACGTGGGGCATTTGAAATGACCCACGTGGGGCATTTGAAATGACCCACGTGGGGCATTTGGAAATGACCCACGTGGGGCATTTGAAATGCCCCACGTGGGGCATCTGGAAATGACCCACGTGGGGCATTTGGAAATGACCCACGTGAGGCATTTGGAAATGACCCACGTGGGGCATCTGGAAATGCCCCACGTGGGGCATTTGGAAATGACCCACGTGGGGCATTTGGAAATGACCCACGTGGGGCATTAGGAAATGACCCACGTGGGGCATTAGGAAATGACCCACGTGGGGCATTTGGAAATGACCCACGTGGGGCATTTGGAAATGACCCACGTGGGGCATTTGGAAATGACCCACGTGAGGCATTTGGAAATGACCCACGTGGGGCATCTGGAAATGCCCCACGTGGGGCATTTGGAAATGACCCACGTGGGGCATTTGGAAATGACCCACGTGGGGCATTAGGAAATGACCCACGTGGGGCATTTGGAAATGACCCACGTGGGGCATTTGGAAATGACCCACGTGGGGCATTTGGAAATGACCCACGTGAGGCATTTGGAAATGACCCACGTGGGGCATTTGAAATGCCCCACGTGGGGCATCTGGAAATGCCCCACGTGGGGCATTTGGAAATGACCCACGTGGGGCATCTGGAAATGCCCCACGTGGGGCATTTGGAAATGACCCACGTGGGGCATTTGGAAATGACCCACGTGGGACATTTGGAAATGACCCACGTGGGGCATTTGAATTGCCCCACGTGGGGCATCTGGAAATGACCCACGTGGGGCATTTGGAAATGGCCCCACGTGGGGCATCTGGAAATGCCCCACGTGGGGCATTTGGAAATGACCCACGTGGGGCATTTGGAAATGACCCACGTGGGGCATTTGAAATGACCCACGTGGGGCATTTGGAAATGACCCACGTGGGGCATTTGAAATGCCCCACGTGGGGCATCTGGAAATGCCCCACGTGGGGCATTTGGAAATGACCCACGTGGGGCATTAGGAAATGACCCACGTGGGGCATTTGGAAATGACCCACGTGGGGCATTTGGAAATGACCCACGTGGGGCATTTGGAAATGACCCACGTGAGGCATTTGGAAATGACCCACGTGGGGCATCTGGAAATGCCCCACGTGGGGCATTTGGAAATGACCCACGTGGGGCATTTGGAAATGACCCACGTGGGGCATTAGGAAATGACCCACGTGGGGCATTTGGAAATGACCCACGTGGGGCATTTGGAAATGACCCACGTGGGGCATTTGGAAATGACCCACGTGAGGCATCTGGAAATGCCCCACGTGGGGCATTTGGAAATGACCCACGTGGGGCATCTGGAAATGCCCCACGTGGGGCATTTGGAAATGACCCACGTGGGGCATTTGGAAATGACCCAGGTGGGGCATTTGGAAATGACCCACGTGGGGCATTTGAAATGCCCCACGTGGGGCATCTGGAAATGCCCCACGTGGGGCATTTGGAAATGACCCACGTGGGGCATTTGGAAATGACCCACGTGGGGCATTTGGAAATGACCCACGTGGGGCATATGAAATGCCCCACGTGGGGCATCTGGAAATGCCCCACGTGGGGCATTTGGAAATGACCCACGTGGGGCATTAGGAAATGACCCACGTGGGGCATTTGGAAATGACCCACGTGGGGCATTTGGAAATGACCCACGTGAGGCATTTGGAAATGACCCACGTGGGGCATCTGGAAATGCCCCACGTGGGGCATCTGGAAATGCCCCACGTGGGGCATTTGGAAATGACCCACGTGGGGCATTTGGAAATGACCCACGTGGGGCATTAGGAAATGACCCACGTGGGGCATTTGGAAATGACCCACGTGGGGCATTTGAAATGCCCCACGTGGGGCATCTGGAAATGCCCCACGTGGGGCATTTGGAAATGACCCACGTGGGGCATCTGGAAATGCCCCACGTGGGGCATTTGGAAATGACCCACGTGGGGCATTTGGAAATGACCCACGTGGGACATTTGGAAATGACCCACGTGGGGCATTTGAATTGCCCCACGTGGGGCATCTGGAAATGACCCACGTGGGGCATTTGGAAATGGCCCCACGTGGGGCATCTGGAAATGCCCCACGTGGGGCATTTGGAAATGACCCACGTGGGGCATTTGGAAATGACCCACGTGGGGCATTTGGAAATGATCCACGTGGGGCATCTGGAAATGCCCCACGTGGGGCATTTGGAAATGACCCACGTGGGGCATCTGGAAATGCCCCACGTGGGGCATTTGGAAATGACCCACGTGGGGCATTTGGAAATGACCCACGTGGGGCATTTGGAAATGACCCACGTGGGGCATTTGGAAATGACCCACGTGGGGCATCTGGAAATGCCCCACGTGGGGCATTTGGAAATGACCCACGTGGGGCATTTGGAAATGACCCACGTGGGGCATTTGGAAATGACCCAGGTGGGGCATTTGGAAATGACCCAGGTGGGGCATTTGGAAATGACCCAGGTGGGGCATTTGGAAATGACCCAGGTGGGGCATTTGGAAATGACCCACGGGGGGCATTTGAAATGCCCCACGTGGGGCATCTGGAAATGCCCCACGTGGGGCATTTGGAAATGACCCACGTGGGGCATTTGGAAATGACCCACGTGGGGCATTTGGAAATGACCCAGGTGGGGCATTTGGAAATGACCCAGGTGGGGCATTTGGAAATGACCCACGTGGGGCATTTGAAATGCCCCACGTGGGGCATCTGGAAATGCCCCACGTGGGGCATTTCCAAATGCCCCACGTGGGTCATTTGGAAATGACCCACGTGGGGCATTTGGAAATGACCCACGTGGGGCATTTGGAAATGACCCACGTGGGGCATCTGGAAATGACCCACGTGGGGCATTTGGAAATGACCCACGTGGGGCATCTGGAAATGACCCACGTGGGGCATCTGGAAATGCCCCACGTGGGGCATTTGGAAATGACCCACGTGGGGCATTTGGAAATGACCCACGTGGGGCATTTGGAAATGACCCACGTGGGGCATTTGGAAATGACCCACGTGGGGCATTTGGAAATGACCCACGTGGGGCATTTGGAAATGACCCACGTGGGGCATTTGGAAATGACCCACGTGGGGCATTTGGAAATGACCCACGTGGGGCATTTGGAAATGACCCACGTGGGGCATCTGGAAATGCCCCACGTGGGGCATTTGGAAATGACCCACGTGGGGCATTTGGAAATGACCCACGTGGGGCATTTGGAAATGACCCACGTGGGGCATTTGGAAATGACCCACGTGGGGCATTTGGAAATGACCCACGTGGGGCATTTGGAAATGACCCACGTGGGGCATCTGGAAATGACCCACGTGGGGCATCCGGAAATGACCCACGTGGGGCATTTGGAAATGACCCACGTGGGGCATTTGGAAATGACCCACGTGGGGCATTTGGAAATGACCCACGTGGGGCATTTGGAAATGCCCCACGTGGGGCATCTGGAAATGACCCACGTGGGGCATCTGGAAATGCCCCACGTGGGGCATTTGGAAATGACCCACGTGGGGCATTTGGAAATGACCCACGTGAGGCATTTGGAAATGACCCACGTGGGGCATTTGGAAATGACCCACGTGGGGCATTTGAAATGACCCACGTGGGGCATTTGGAAATGACCCACGTGGGGCATTTGAAATGCCCCACGTGGGGCATCTGGAAATGCCCCACGTGGGGCATTTGGAAATGACCCACGTGGGGCATTAGGAAATGACCCACGTGGGGCATTAGGAAATGACCCACGTGGGGCATTTGGAAATGACCCACGTGGGGCATTTGGAAATGACCCACGTGGGGCATTTGGAAATGACCCACGTGAGGCATTTGGAAATGACCCACGTGGGGCATCTGGAAATGCCCCACGTGGGGCATTTGGAAATGACCCACGTGGGGCATTTGGAAATGACCCACGTGGGGCATTAGGAAATGACCCACGTGGGGCATTTGGAAATGACCCACGTGGGGCATTTGGAAATGACCCACGTGGGGCATTTGGAAATGACCCACGTGAGGCATTTGGAAATGACCCACGTGGGGCATTTGAAATGCCCCACGTGGGGCATCTGGAAATGCCCCACGTGGGGCATTTGGAAATGACCCACGTGGGGCATCTGGAAATGCCCCACGTGGGGCATTTGGAAATGACCCACGTGGGGCATTTGGAAATGACCCACGTGGGGCATCTGGAAATGACCCACGTGGGGCATTTGGAAATGGCCCCACGTGGGGCATCTGGAAATGCCCCACGTGGGGCATTTGGAAATGACCCACGTGGGGCATTTGGAAATGACCCACGTGGGGCATTTGAAATGACCCACGTGGGGCATTTGGAAATGACCCACGTGGGGCATTTGAAATGCCCCACGTGGGGCATCTGGAAATGCCCCACGTGGGGCATTTGGAAATGACCCACGTGGGGCATTAGGAAATGACCCACGTGGGGCATTTGGAAATGACCCACGTGGGGCATTTGGAAATGACCCACGTGGGGCATTTGGAAATGACCCACGTGAGGCATTTGGAAATGACCCACGTGGGGCATCTGGAAATGCCCCACGTGGGGCATTTGGAAATGACCCACGTGGGGCATTTGGAAATGACCCACGTGGGGCATTAGGAAATGACCCACGTGGGGCATTTGGAAATGACCCACGTGGGGCATTTGGAAATGACCCACGTGGGGCATTTGGAAATGACCCACGTGAGGCATCTGGAAATGCCCCACGTGGGGCATTTGGAAATGACCCACGTGGGGCATCTGGAAATGCCCCACGTGGGGCATTTGGAAATGACCCACGTGGGGCATTTGGAAATGACCCACGTGGGGCATTTGGAAATGACCCACGTGGGGCATTTGAAATGCCCCACGTGGGGCATCTGGAAATGCCCCACGTGGGGCATTTGGAAATGACCCACGTGGGGCATTTGGAAATGACCCACGTGGGGCATTTGGAAATGACCCACGTGGGGCATTTGAAATGCCCCACGTGGGGCATCTGGAAATGCCCCACGTGGGGCATTTGGAAATGACCCACGTGGGGCATTTGGAAATGACCCACGTGAGGCATTTGGAAATGACCCACGTGGGGCATCTGGAAATGCCCCACGTGGGGCATCTGGAAATGCCCCACGTGGGGCATTTGGAAATGACCCACGTGGGGCATTTGGAAATGACCCACGTGGGGCATTAGGAAATGACCCACGTGGGGCATTTGGAAATGACCCACGTGGGGCATTTGAAATGCCCCACGTGGGGCATCTGGAAATGCCCCACGTGGGGCATTTGGAAATGACCCACGTGGGGCATCTGGAAATGCACCACGTGGGGCATTTGGAAATGATCCACGTGGGGCATCTGGAAATGCCCCACGTGGGGCATTTGGAAATGACCCACGTGGGGCATCTGGAAATGCCCCACGTGGGGCATTTGGAAATGACCCACGTGGGGCATTTGGAAATGACCCACGTGGGGCATTTGGAAATGACCCACGTGGGGCATTTGGAAATGACCCACGTGGGGCATCTGGAAATGCCCCACGTGGGGCATTTGGAAATGACCCACGTGGGGCATTTGGAAATGACCCACGTGGGGCATTTGGAAATGACCCAGGTGGGGCATTTGGAAATGACCCAGGTGGGGCATTTGGAAATGACCCAGGTGGGGCATTTGGAAATGACCCAGGTGGGGCATTTGGAAATGACCCACGTGGGGCATTTGAAATGCCCCACGTGGGGCATCTGGAAATGCCCCACGTGGGGCATTTGGAAATGACCCACGTGGGGCATTTGGAAATGACCCACGTGGGGCATTTGGAAATGACCCACGTGGGGCATTTGGAAATGACCCACGTGGGGCATCTGGAAATGCCCCACGTGGGGCATTTGGAAATGACCCACGTGGGGCATTTGGAAATGACCCACGTGGGGCATTTGGAAATGACCCACGTGGGGCATTTGGAAATGACCCACGTGGGGCATTTGGAAATGACCCACGTGGGGCATCTGGAAATGCCCCAAGTGGGGCATTTGGAAATGACCCAGGTGGGGCATTTGGAAATGACCCAGGTGGGGCATTTGGAAATGACCCAGGTGGGGCATTTTGAAATGACCCACCTGGGGCATTTGGAAATGACCCACGTGGGGCATTTGGAAATTACCCACGTAAGGCATTTGGAAATGACCCACGTTAGGCATTTGGAAATGACCCACGTGGGGCATTTGGAAATGACCCACGTAGGGCATCTGGAAATGCCCCACGTGGGGCATTAGGAAATGACCACGTGGGGCATTTGGAAATGACCCACGTGGGGCATTTGAAAATGACCCACGTGGGGCATTTGGAAATGACATTTGGGGGGCATTTGGAAATGCCCCACGTGGGGCATTTGGAAATGACATTTGGGGGGCATTTGGAAATGACCCACGTGGGGCATTTGAAATGACATTTGGGGGGCATTTGGAAACGACATTTGGGTTGCATTTGGAAATGCCCCACGTGGGGCATTTGGAAATGACCCACGTGGGGTATTTGGAAATGACCAACGTGGGGCATCTGGAAATGACATTTGGGGGGCATTTGGGAATGCCCCACGTGGGGCATCTGGAAATGCCCCACGTGGGGCTTTTGGAAATGACCCACGTGGGGCATTTGGAAATAACCCACGTGGGTCATTTCCAAAAGCCCCACGTGGGGCATTTCCAAATGCAACCCAAATGTCATTTCCAATAGCCCCACGTGGGTCATTTTCAAATGCCTCACGTGGGGCATTTCCAGATGCCCCACGTGGGTCATTTCCAAATGCCCCACGTGGGTCATATCCAAATGCCCCACGTGGGTCATTTCCAAATGCCCCACGTGGGGCATTTCCAGATGCATTTGGAAATGACCCACGTGGGGCATGTTGAAATAACCCACGTGGGGCATTTGAAATGACCCACGTGGGGCATTTGAAATGACCCACGTGGGGCATCTGGAAATGCCCCACGTGGGGCATTGAAGATTATCATGTTTTCCTTGAGTTAAGATAGTAAGACCTTCTATATCACCAGAATATACGCTTCAAAAACGCTACAGTGGTCAGGTAGACGGAAAGAATGTCTAACATTTAGAATATCTGAAATCTCCAGGGAAATTTCGTTTCCCTATAAATTTTTCAGCATTTAAAAAAATATATAATTATAATTATTTATATCTTCTTAACCAACAAAAATTGAATGAAAAGGGCCTTACTATCACCCTAAACTGTACCTGTTATGCTTTCAACATAAAAAGCGTATAGGTATCATCATCGTGCTTATAAATGTTTGCAATGAATCTATCTATCAAAATCAAACTATTAACTTGTTTAATTAGGAATAACAACATCATCAAACAAAACTACTTCATCAAGCTTGTCTATAGTTTCTTTCCTCTATCAAAGGGGTTAATGTACCTATGTAAAAAAAACGAATCCAATAAATTACAATATAATTGTATACCAGAAGTTCTGAACATTTAAATTGCCAATCATTTTGTACAGCTCATTACCATATCAATGGCTAATATGATAATAATAATTGATATAAGCTGTTTAGTTATTAAGAACACTTCTATAACCAGGTTTATGGATGAATAATACAATACCCACAGCAAAAAAAAGTGTGTCAATTAGATTATTTATTCATAAATCTGACTATTAAACTTAAAACTATTCCATCTGTCGAATATGGAATAGGTAAAACAAAAACGCTTTGGGGTGCGATAGATTTATTTTTATTTACATTGGACCATTCAATGGCTTATCTTCAAATAAGTCGGGCGTAGACTAGACATTTGCATAGAGAGAGATAGAACCGCTCAGCTTAGTTAAGATAGGACAGACAAAATTTGGTGACAAAGTGAAAGGTTATCAGACCTAAAATTGAATCATAATTTTGGATTCAAGTTCAAAACATATTTCGCTAGTTTCTATTCGACCGTTACCGTGATAGCTTCGTTACTCTCTAGAACAACAATGACAATTTTAGCAAAATTAATTTTACTAATATTTTGTACTGTGCCAATATATTCCATCCAAACACCATCTGATCCAATTGTTCAACTTCCAAATGGCAAAATTCGAGGTCTAAATCATGGAAGCTACTTTTCCTTCGAATCAATTCCCTATGCAGAGCCACCAATTGGCGAAAATCGATTTGAACCTCCAAAACCGTTTACCGGAAATTGGTCTGATATTCGAGATGCAACCAAATCTCCACCCAAATGCATGCAATGGGATCAATATTTATTCAAGGAAGACCTATTAGATGGTCAAGAAGATTGCCTAACGATAAATATATACACTCCCAGCATTGGAGGTAATAAGAAATATCCAGTTGTGGTTCTAATCCATGGTGGAGCTTTTATGTTTGGAACTGCTGACCAAAGTGGTCACGATTACTTAATGAAACGACAAGACACAGTTGTTGTTAAGATGAACTATCGTCTGGGACCTTTGGGCTTTCTTAGTACCGGAGATGATGTGATATCTGGAAATTTCGGATTAAAAGATCAGCTATTAGCTTTGGAATGGACAAAAGCTAATGTGGCTGCTTTTAATGGTGACCCGGAAAGTATCACAGCATTTGGATTTTCAGCTGGAGCAGCTTCGGTACATTTGCAAATGATGAATAAGAATTTTGAAAAAATTGCTAAACGTGCTGTTTCATTGAGTGGAACTTCATTTTGTGATTGGGTAATTATGAAAAATCCAGCTAGAAGAGCTATTGCATTGGCTAAACACTTGGATTGTCCTACTGAGACTTCATCATCTATTAAATTATGTTTGAAAAAGAAGAAAGCTGCTGATATAGTTCGGGCAGTTAGTAAACTTCAAAATATTGGCTATAATCCAGCTATTGTTTTTGGACCTGTGATTGAGTCGAAAACTGTTTCGAATGCATTCCTTTCTGAACATCCAGAAAATATAATTAAAAGTGGAAAATCAGCTCAAATTCCATGGCTAGCTTCATATTCAAAGGACGATGGAGGATATAATGCCGCTGAATTGATGCAACAAGATTCAAATGGCAAAGAAATGATTGAAATTTTGAATGATCGTTGGAATGAATTGGCTCCTGTGAATCTTTTCTTTGAGAATTCTGTTGATGAAAATCAATTAGATGCCTATTCTAATAGCCTTAGAGAGAAATATTTAGGAAACAAGAGATTTTCTGCCGAAAATTATAAACTTGTACAGAATATGTATACTGATCTTTTGTTTGCTAATGGAGTTAGGAATGCATGGAAATTACATAAGCAATATACTAATTCTCCAGTTTATGCCTATGTTTTTGATAGTCCAGCTCCTTTGGGTATTGGACAAATGATTTCAAGACGTTTTGATATTTCATTTGGTAAGTTTGTTATTAAATTTATGAGTATAAGTACTGTATTTCTGCTTTTATTCCATAGGTACTGTACATGGTGATGATTTCTTTTTGATGTTCAAAAGTCCAGTTCCAGTTCCGTTTTCTAAAACTCAAGTTGTACAAAGTGAGACATTTTTGAACATGGTTGGAGAATTTAATGCCAATGGGTAAGATTTTTTATTTTTTTTTTTAATTTGTGTAATCCCCTATTTAAAAATATATTATGTATAACTTCTAGAACACTACAATTTGCAGATTGCAAGTTTAGGGAAAATAATGCAAATACAAATGGATTTTATGTAATGGAAATAAAGCCGAACAGCTGTGAAACGAGTAATTTTGAAAATATGTTATAATTTTTTGGTTTAAAATACGATTGGTGTTGAATATGAAAATAAAGATCTAAAAATAGTATCAATCATTTGGGATGTTTTATTTTTCAAATGGGCCATTGAGTTTTTTCTGAATTCTTATAGCGTTTTCGTTTGGGAATTCTTAGAACTGTCCGGGACTGTCCGATCCGGAATGCCAAACGATCAGTGTTGTACAGAGATGGCAAAAATTGGATTTTTTTTGATTTCCTACATTTGTTACGTCTACTACATAAATGAGGTAGTTAACGTAGTTTAATGTAGTTAACGTAATTAAATGTAGCAGACGTAGCGCTAGACGTCAAAATGTAGTTTGAAATGCCAATTTTACCACCAAATTGTCAAAGTCTTATTCAAATCGAAATACATAGCTGTGATAGTGTAAATTTGAATAGAATATTTGAAACCAGATGGACTTGGGGTGGTTTCTTTGAAAAGGTTTTACTTTACGAAACCAAATTCTCACGAAAACACAGCTATTTTTTTTAAATATTTTTGAAATATAACATTTTTTATGTAGTTATTGCACGTAGCAAATGTAGGTAGTACATGAAACAAATCAAGCGAGTAGTTTATTCGATTAACTACGCGTAGTTAACCGAGTAGATTACCTGACGTAATCTACTCTGCCATCTCTGGTGTTGTATACTTTTTTTTGATTCTGAAGTTTGGGTTTCTTTGTATTTGTGAAACATCAAATGCGAACGTCTGATGAAAGTTTTGTTTTTTTATTTTTTTTTATTATTATTAAGTTATCTATTCTTTTTTTGTTTTTTTCACTTTATTTTAATATAGTTTAAAGTTTGTGCATAGTTAAAAATCTAAAAATTGAGAAATGAACAACAAAGAATGACATTTTATTACTTTGACGTCTTAAGTGTGAACATGTGTGCGTGATTCTGGTTTTGATTCTGCCTCAAAATTCAGAATCGATTTTCTCTTCTTTTCAGAATTAGAACTGTCATTGAGTGCCAAACGAACAGTTTCAGAATCGTTCGGAAGAATTCCGGACAGTCCCGGACGACCAAACGAAAACGCTATTAGTTAAAGGTGTTCTCTAATAGTTCCTACAAAATAGCATTATGTTGGTACCAATTTTGTTCTTTATTTTTTTAACGTTTCTAACGATTTTGATAATTGTTTTTTTTTTTTGCTCATCAATAAAAGAAATCAAAAAGAGCGTAGGTACTTTTTTGGAGCTCAAAAAGCAATTGAGGAAGTTATTTTTTTTACTTTACAAACCGGATTCAGTTTTTTTTGTTTAAATTTAGGTTCTAAAAGTTTCACATAAAAAGTTTGAAAAATTTAACCAACTTGAACCATTTCGTTTTGTTTGCAGTTTGTGGGCACTGTGGCGTATGTGGAACATTTTTTTATTTTCAGTTCTGTTTTTGAGCAATTAAAGCCTGGCACGCTGTTCGCGCTAAATTTTACCCGAGATAAAATTCCCACAAGTTATCGATTATTTGTATGGGATCCATTTTAGCTCAGATAAAAATTTTCGATAATTTGTATGGGAGCTAAAATATAATTTGTATGGGAGCTAAAATTTAGAGCGAGCTGCGTACCAGGCTTAATCAAATAAGGAATTACTAACGAAATGTATCACTAGAGGGTTTTTTTTACCAGCTCTATTTATGATATAAATTTTTTTTTCGATTTTTAAAGAGATTTTTCTCAAAAGCGGCTCTAAAGATTTTAATTAAAAAAATAAATCCACTGTACCAAATAAATTCTTACTTTTGAAATAAAAAAATATTTTCTGAACCGCTCATAACCGAACCTGTCATAGAACCGTTTTCTTGATTCCTTACTTTTGATTGTACGAAAGAGTTTTAGTTATCTTAAGAGCCCCCGCATACTACAAACTTTCTATCGGCCATCAGTTGAATCGGTCTCTTATTCAGTATGAAAGTGCGCACACTACAACTATTAAGTATCGGCCGCTCAAAAAGTTTGTTTTGCTTCACAATTGCCTTCAAACTAAAATATTTCCTACCTAGCCGACTATTTTTTCGGCTCAAAAATTTGAATATGGAACAATAATGTATGCTAATTCTTGTAAGCCAAAAAACAAAACACTTTCTGGATTAACATTTTTTATATCTCTTTTTCAAAATTATGACCATAATATTAAAAAATTTTTTTGCACAAAATCAAAAGCAAATGTGAATTTGTCCCTTTTTCGATAAAAAAAAAATTAAAAGTATGATATTCGACTAACTTTTTGTAATAATCCAGTAACTAGGCATTATTATCTTTCATTTAAGCCAACAAAATATTTAATGGAATATTTTTTACGAATTTTTAAAAATATGTTACATGAGAATAACGCTGGGTCCGAACGGGTTTACAACGGTGCGTGTGACTAAGTCGTGAAAATTATTTTTTTCAAACGGCTCCAATAATTTTCAAAAATTCTTTGTTATTGAAGAAATCTTATAGCATAGGTACTGCATTTGGAGCTGTAAATAATTTTAAAAGATGATTTCGTAATTTTAACAATTTGTATGTCTCTTAGTGTAATTTTTTTTTAAATTTAAAATGTTAATTGATACTTATCTTTACTCCTGCCTCATTTTTGATGAAGCTTAAGGAAATCGCTCTTCATGTTCATAAAGAGTTTTTATTTCGATGAAATTGTATTCGGGATAAGGTCTCCCAGTCGAAAAATTCCCTGAACATTGTTCTTATCTACTGTTATAGTTTTGTTCCCTTTTCGTCAACAACAAAAAAATCGATAAAGGACCAAATATCTCATCTTTCCCCAGGCGATCTTACACGAAATGTTCCAATTGTTGGTAACATGGCGAAGTAAGTTGGAATATCCTCTAATAGAAATCATTTTGCAGAAAAAAAACAAAGCCCTTAACAAAGTTTCTACTATAAATAGTACATAACAGACAAATTGGCTTTAATAAGGCTTAAGTTTTAATCAAGTAAGCGTTTTTGAAGTGTTAAATGATCTCTATGAACGAAATTGCCTTTGTCTTGAAGCAACAAATTAAATGCTATTCCATTCGAAATTTCGTAACTGGTTTGATTCTTCTTATTCTTTTTATTCGACGCTAATACATGTCAAGGTGTGGAGCCTGTGTGGCTCGCCAGGTTGACCTCAGAAGTCGGCGGTAAGCCTCCACAATGCATGGTGGTATTTTTGCATTTGCTTGTACAGGAGTTTTTAGACCTAACTTTCTTCTTAATTCGCAGTTGATTGATAATAATAAAAAATAAAATTAAATAAAAAGCAATACATTGTTGACCTAGAACTTTTATTTTTAATTGCTAATGGTTTACTTTCAATAGATAAGTTCATAATTTATTTTTGTTTTTTTTTTTTGGTTGCTTGTTAACATTAACATATTGTTTTGTGTAATAGTAATTCTATTTTACCAACAATCGGGAAATGCATATTCACGTCATTTGCATACTTCTTTTCTAATTTGCAACTCTAATTTGTTTCTACGAGGCTTAAAATAAATTTAAATGGATTAACGTGTTGTGTAAATATTTTTGCGACTTTAAATCATTCATGATTGAGAACTCTCTCCATGCCGAATTAGTATTGCCGATTTTTCTCTTCCATTCAAACTGGCTCCTTCTGCTAGGTAAAAATCAAACCATCAGTCAACAAAAATATTTAAACACACGTTTCAACCTAGTTTTTAAGGTGAATGTTTTAAGTTGTTTATCAAAACTTTAAATCTGTTTGCCACTCAACACAATGCGCTAGGACATACTTAAGACAAAAAATCAAAACTGTCCTGAGCGCTCTTATAAAAAAGGTAAAGTTTAAGAACACCCTCTGAAGCGTTCTAGCGAGTGTATAAGCGCAAACAGACCTTAATTGGTTTTTGTTTTTAATTGAAAGTCAATTTCGTTAAATGTATTATCTCGCTTTACGTGAGACCGTTTATATATGATATTTTGATCATATATATTATATTTTTTGTAATTATTAATGTATAATATATATATCGAATTTAAAAAAAAGAAAAAAATGAACAAAAAAGAGTGATAACGAATTTCAATTTAAAAATAAAATTATTATCGTTGCATGGGTGGCATTAGGGCTCCGCCACCACCAGCTGCTATTGCTGAACCGGGTCCTAAGAGAACTTGCTTTTGCTGTGATTTTTGCATTTCCTCCATTGTGGCGCGTTCAGTCTCAAATATTACTGGCGCAAATAAAATCACCGATGTACTAAAAATGATCCAGGTGGCATTGCACGAGAAACCATAGAACCCTTTGACGCCGCTCACAGTTGTGTCAGTTAGGGCTCCAACAACTTTTCGCACTGGCTCGGGGAACATTTCTGTTAAGCCCCACAGTCGCTCAGCGAATGTTTCATCGGGTTCCTGGAAACAAAATATAAATAAAAATTAATATTAAAAACGATTTGAAAATTAATTATAATCAGTATTTGAAACATACACACATAAGGATGGGATTTTAATTAGAAATTTTAATACAAAACAAATTGAGCTAAAATGTTTTTATTTGCTCAATAGGTTGAAAGCTAAAAAAAAATATTTGAAGAAAAATAATGAAGTAGGTAACGAAGAAAAAAATATGATCAAGTAAAACTCATACAGTAAGAATAGACTAAAAGAAGTCGAAGAAAGGAAACCGTGAGTGATTCAAAAAAAATTTAAAGAATTATTTTAAGTAAAATAAACTCAGCAACAATTTTGGGGAATATATTTTACTGTTCTTAAGATATAAGTTTTTGTAACCTTTGACGGGCCTAGCGAAAGGAGGATACTGAAAGGATGTTTTTTTTTAAGAGAGAGAGACATTAAGGATATCCACCAAAGGACATCTTTGTACAAAGTCGAAATAAGTGTTAATAAGTTATTTTGTTTTGTTTTTATGTTCTATTACTAACCTCAAAAATCAAATTAGGTTATTTTTGTTTTGAGTCTTTTCGGCAAAAACCATAGGCGGATCACAAGTGTGAGAATCATGATCCCCTCGACATCGAGATCTTATCACCGCCGAGAAAAAGAAAGAGGAAGGACATCTTTGTACAAAGGACATCTTTGTACAAAGTCGAAATATGTGTTAATAAGTTATTTTTTTTGTTTTTATGTTCTATTACTAACCTCAAAAATCAAATTAGGTTATTTTTGTTTGGAGTCGTTTCGGCAAAAACCATAGGCGGATCACAAGTGTGAGAATCATGATCCCCTCGACATCGAGATCTTATCACCGCCGAGAAAAAGAAAGAGGAAGCATTCCGTTCACAACTTCAAAAGTTGTGCTTTGTGCAGAAACATGAATTCTGTCAAATGACATATAAACAAAACAAAGAAAAATTCAAATCAAGTTAAATTGGTTGTTGTTAAATTGAATCGCGTTTACTCGTGTTTTGCTTTAAAGTTATTTTATTTTAACGAATTAAACGTAAAATATGAAATTGTGATTGCATGTCTTCCTTAGTTTTATTTTCTTATGAGAGAATTCTCTCCAAACTCTCAGAAATTTGACAAACTTCCTAATTTAGATCACAATAATGTAGAATAGACCTTATGTTTTGCAACAAAAAATTCCAATTAAAGAACTATTCTTCGTTAAAAATATACTTCTTTATTTGCTCCTTTCAAATCATCAAGAAAATACAAAAAATCATATTTTCTGAGCAAAACACAGTCTTTCTTGTCTATTAGTTTGGCATTTGTGTCAAATCGGTTTAGGCCGATTTTCTTCACTATTACTCAACTTGAAGCAAACTCGAGAGTTGGCGAACTTGAGAGTTGACATCAACTCGAAAGTTGAGACACGAGTTGAGAATTTGTTTTCTTCACTATTTTTTTCTCAACTCTCGAGTTTTAAAAACAGAAGTTGGCCAACATCAAGTTTGAAAAATATCCCTGGGATATTTGTGACAGTCAGTTTTAAATATGAAAAGCAATCGTGTATGTCATTTAAAACGAAGTTGTGCATTTTTTGTTAGTTCAAAAAGTCAAATTCGTTTTTAAATTAGAAATAAAATTATATCGTTGTTTAGAATGCATTTTTCTTTGTTTTTTTTTGCTATAAATTAATTTTTAACATATCTCTCTTCTTGTGTAAGTTTGTGCTTTGTGTGTGTGCCTCTCAATAATTTTGAAATGATGTTAAAGGAAATCGGTGGAAAATGTGTCATAAAATCTTATCATAACTGTCTGCCTTGGAATAATATGTTTTCATAAATTTGATTTAAAGTGCATCAATGAGCGATTTAAATGAACGTGGAAGTAAACCCTTTGATATGTGCATATGTACGTAATGTGTAAATTTTTCTTTAAAAAAAAATTCCTAAGAGCCATTTCATGTGTTATTTTTCAGGCATTCAAAATATTTTTTTTTGTTTTTATCGCGATATTCAGCATAAAAAAACGTTTGAAACAAAAAATTGAAAAAAAAAAACATGACATTTCATAAAAAATCTCAAGTTTGCTTTCTCAACTTCTACTTATTTCGGAAGTTGAGAAAACCAGAAGTTGATCAACTCGAGAGTTGAGAAACGAAATTTGAAACTGTCAATTTTTAGTGAAGAAAAACAAAATCACAAGTTGAGAATAAAAATCCTCAAATTGAGTTCAACTTGCAGTGAAGAAAATGGCTCTTAAACGATTTCCTAATCCGTCTTGATTGCTATATTCGGGCGACTGATATTATATAGATAGTTTCAAAGGAACAACACCTTTTCCACCATCTGCTTAAAGGTTTTCTTTTGGTGTGAGGTTAGTTAAGCCATTCAAGACTCAATGAAATTCTTACCTTTTTTCATATTTGATTGGGATTTCATAAAATGTTTAAAAATGTTTAGTCAAGTGATATACGATAAATATTTGTATAAAAAGTTGTGTCTGATTAAAAGAGAAAATAATAATAATAAATAAATAAACAACAACAAACGATAGAACAAGGTTAAGATACATAAGTTTACGTGCAAATTCGTATCCCAATATTTTCAGATCTTATTAAAAGCCTCAAGAAAATCACAACTTCGGAAAATGTTTCAAGCTAACATTAAAATTTCATTTTCACTCGTAGTCAAATTAAAATCAAAACAAATTCTAATATTGATGCATTTAAACTTGTGTATGTTAATGCAGTCTACATTCTCGTAGTAGACTAAAATAAAATGCACGACTGGGTCGCACGTACTTGTTCTCGTAGTTCAAAGTATCTTTATCTTTAATATTAGAAAGTTAAAAAAAAAATACATTTTCAAAAACTTCTTTGTGAGTTTTTTTTTTTTTTTTAATTTTGAATAAAATTGACTTATGCTTTGATGAAATATATGAACTTAAAAAATAAGTTAATTTTTGAATAACTAAAAATACAGTTTTGTTAGAATCAATAAGAGTATTACGTACACCAAATTTAATCAAAATCATTAAAGCCATTTTCGAGAAAATTGCAATACCTCAAAAACGTTATATGGGAGATATGCGTTAAAAAGGAGATATTAAATAAAACGGTTCTAGGGAATTACGTAAAAATCATCTGTACAAAGTTTCAAGCAAATCCATCAATCCGTTTAGGCTCTTTTTACTTTTACTTTTTAGACCTTAATATTTCTGAACGTTTCCTCCAATCGGCTAAGTTAATAGTTGATATTTAAACAAATTTGTTGTTGCTTATTGGCCGGTTGAGCAAATATCAAATATCACCTTAGTTGATTGGGGTCGTCAATGTTTGGAACATTTTATTTCGACCAAAATATACCTGATTTTTTGTGAATTGATTTACCTTATAAAAAATTAATATTATTTTTGTATGTTTTTTAGTTATCATAATTCCATTATTTGATAGATAAATCTGTCGCAGCGGAGACAATTCTAAGTCTTTAAAGTGCACAGATAAAAACACCATATAAATCACTGAATTAAAGAAACATATAAGTATAAACGGATTAATAATATCCACTTCTTAAGATTCAGGATAGAACCAATCAAATAATGAGCAGATTCGATTCAGATAGGAATTGCTACGCCTATCATCAAAATGCTTTTCGCAATCTTTTTTTTTATAAAATCATTTAATTTTCCCCTATGTTCATTGAAAAAGGTTTAAGGCCTTGGATGCTGATCAATTCTGAAAGCAAATTCATATTGCAAGGTTTTCAATTGTGAGATTATCGTCCTTGGATATTTGTCTAATGATTTTCATTCTGACAAATATTGATAACTTATAAAAAGTTTAGTATTGAAAAAAAAAAACTAGTAAACAAGGTTTATCACGGTACACGTTGACCCCGAAGCGTAGCTACTAGTTAGAGGTATAGACCTGATTTTGCATCCAATTAGAGTAGAAAATGTACAAAAAAGTAAACTGAACCTACATACGTTTGGTAGGACAAAAGAAAAAAAATTATTAAATAAATTAAGAAGCACTCTCACATCCCACTTTTTTTCAAAAATAACCTATCCCGGCAATAAAACAAACAAAAAATGCCCCAAAAATAAATCCACAAATCAATTTATAAGGTATCTAATGAAACGTAACAAAATCAGAGGAAGATTTTAATAGATTCATATTTTTTTTATTTTTTCATCTACGCACAAAATTAGTGAGGTTACGTTCAAATAACCAATTAGAAAATAATTTCAATTTAATAAATACTTACATCTTCATAATTCTCGGCATCTGAATTACTTGTAGTTTTCTGTAAATCAAGAGACAATAATTTAAAATCCATTTAATTTATAAGTTTCTCAAAGAAAAAAACTATATGAAAATCGATTTTCCATTCGACTTTTCCGAGAATGATGGCAAAAGTTGGTTGGGTCGTGGGAAATGGTTATGGGTCGATGGAAAGCAAACCCCATCACCCAAAAAAAAAAACACCAACAGACACATGCCCCGGAAAAGAAGAATGAAAAATCGGTATTATTTTTTGTGTGACAAGTTTTACATAATAATTACATTAACTACGGCTTTTCTTTCTGGAGTTTCATCTTTGCTTCCGCCCAGCGAAGACATTCCGCTATCTTTCTCGTTTTCGATGAACTCGATATCTGGATCAGAGTCCATCAAATCTTCAACCTTTACGGAATCCACTTTTGCGTTTTTTTTATTACTTTTTATTCGCTAAAAGCGATACACAGAAAATCTATTTAGATTTTCTTTTCTCAAAATCGTTTGGTTTCGTATATCGTCGATAAGGGGAATCACGTGTGGTTTCTTTTTTGAGGATATTGGGGAGATTAATAAGACAAAAATGCAAATATTGACAAAGGAATTGTGATTAATTGAAATTAAATTTTGTTCATTTAATTTTTATTTCTTTTTCTTCTTTGTGGAAAATAAATGGCGATAAGGCTGCTCTAAGAACTAAGAACGTCGAACACGCATCGACACGGCGAAAAATACTTTTCTATTTCTATGAAAATTTTGACATTTGCCAAAGGAAAAGAAAAACCATGCGATATAGATATGGTGACAGATATGTCACTTTGGTTTGAAAATAGATTTTTGGTTATTTGGTTTTTTATTTAGTTTTGAATTAATTTTGGAAAGTTTTTGAAAGAAAAATAATTTTGGAAATTGTGGGCATATAAAATTTTATTTATATTATGATAAGACCTTGAATAATCATTAAATAAATAAAAAATTATTTTACTTTATTTGTTTTATTTTCTTTTTCAAATTGTTATCTTTGTAGTGTTTTAGGCGACATCTAGGTATGTAGAATACAAGTGATACAAAATGACAACATTCAACACTTATTTCTATGTTGAGGTTTGATTGCATTGGGTTGATTTTTTATTTTCACTTTTGAGTCTTGTACCTACCTGCACTTTCCATTTGATTTTCTTTCGATTTATCGAAGATTAAACCATTTATTTGGAAAACAAATTGTAGGGCAAATTAATTATGTGCGAACGATAAATTACGTTTGAGTTTTTTTCTCATTGCTTGTCTTTCTTATATTTCTGTTATTTTTTTATTTTAGTATCTTTGTTTTTCAGTATATACTTTAAGTAGGTTCAACGACGCTGTTCTTCAACGACGACCTAATACAAGTAACAACTTGTATAAGGTTCAATACAAACTATTTTTTTACTTGTGTGAGAAGAAGGACAAGTTTTATGCAAATCATTTTGGCGCACATTACCGAATTTCCACAAGACCTTCCTCCACAGGCAATTCACAAGCTAATAGGTTGTGACGAACAGCGTAAAACGATCTTATGCAGGCCTTTTTACAAAACAATGAAACATTTTAGGGAAGTTATAGCTTCGTTTAGGAAACTATCATTTGCATTTGATGTTATAATAAGGCCTTATAGAGGTTGTTATCCCAACTAACATTTCAGCTTCGGTTAAGGTATTACAAAAGCTACATTTCAGCTTCTTTTAAACTATAGTAAGGTTGTTGGGCATGGAAAAAGGAGAACGTTATACAAGTTTGACTGTCTGTAAGGATCTTAAACGAAGCTTTACCGAAGCTCTACCGAAGCTTTGAGATTTGACAGATAGCTTCGGAAGAGCTTGTATAATTCTTTAATACATGTCTTATCGAAATTAAAAAAACAACTACAAAAACAAAACAAGAATTCTTTTTTAACTGGTTTTAAATCATGTATATTATCTTTTGATCTGATATTATATATAACATTCCATTAGTTTTTAGTAAATCTATTAATAATAATTTTAAAAGTATACAATTTTTTTACCACACCCAGGAATCGAACTTCGTATCTGCTTGGTGGTAGTCCACCACTCTACCCACTCGGCCATCCTAGTATATTCATTAATGAAATCAAAAACTTAATCAGTTCAAATAGCAAAAAATGTCTGAGCTAAATTATTCAATGTCAAAACCAAAAAGTGTCCGTGCTAGATTATTTAATATCAAAACCAAAAATCAAATACAAAACTTGGTAATTTCTGTAAAGCTTCTATAAACTCATTAAACAGGCTTATAAGAAAAACAAGCTTTCTTCGTTTAAGTTTCTTTAAGAGTATTTAAACAACTTATTAGAAGTTGTTAAACAAGTCCGAACTTCTATAAGCAGTTAAATTCTGAAGTAAGCTCAATACAAGCTGTATACAAAGTAGAACCTGCGAGATTTCAATTTACAGAAGCTGTTGTGCTAGTTGGGATAAGATGTTGAAATTATGAATAAAAATAAAAGATTTTATTGAACTTTATTTTTTCTTCTTTTTTGACCATTTCAAAAAAAGGGAGCTACTTGATACCTCACATTGAAATGGAATATTTTTTTTTTCGAATGCACTAGAAAAGTTGCATACTTTCAAGAAAAAAAAACATTGCATACTTAAGAGAAGAAAATATTGCATACTTAAAAGCCAAAAACATTGCATACTTAAAAGAACCTCTTGGAACAGGGCTTAGAGGCCTTCTGTCACTTGAAAATACGAGGCTTCCTTAGAACGGTTCAAAAAGGTCTTAAGAAGGCCTTCTTTAACTAAAATGTACAAGGCTTGCTCTAAACACTTCTAGGAAGCCTTTAGAAGACCTCCTTTCTTTCCAAAATGGTTGACTTGCGTAATCAAGCCTTAAACTAAACATCCCTACTAACAATTTTGCTTCTATAATGCTTTACAGAAGCAACAATTGCATCTGTAAAGCTTTATAGAACCAGTATTGTTTGTCGGGATATACAAACTATAGCTTGTCGAATCGAAAAAATTTGGACCTTATGCAAGCCAAATTGTTACTTGGGTTGTTCTGACGTTTCTCACAAAACTGTGCTTTCCTGTCCTGTTCTGATTTAGAAAAATCCTCTTTGAACACAACTTTTAAGGACCAGTTGTACAAATGTGGTTCAAGCTTGGTTTAGGAATTTAACTAACCAATTTCGGCGCTATGGTTTAGCTGGGGTTCTAGCATGTAGGAAAAAAAAGTTTGGATGTAAATAACGCAGCAACTAGAACTCAAAGAAACTTTTGGTTTTCAGTTATGAATCCAGCTCAAAGAGACCTCTAACGGCCATATTATTCACTAGTTTAAAAAATACATCTGGATGCAAACAATATCAAAATGTCAAAAATAAATCCAATTCCATAATATTCACTATTTAAATCCAATCTTAAATCCAATTTTTTAAATCCAATCTCGTTAAATCCAAACAAATTTAAACTGCTCTCTGGAGGTCTGTTTAACTTTATAAATCCAGATGTAAAATTAATTTCCACAGTGTTCAGATGTTTTTTTCACGTATTTTGTGAAGGAAAAATAAAGATAAATGCAAATTATACAAAATTTATTGAATAAACATATAATTTTTTTTTTGAGTGAATAATATGACCAAAATATTAAATCCTTGGATTTATTAAATTCAGATTTAATGGATTGGATTTAAAATAAACTTAAATCCAAACTAAATCCAGAGTGAATAATATGGCAGTAAGCCTTAACTACAATAACCTAAAAAGTGAAAAAGTGGGAAATTTACAAAAGTAAAAAATTTTATTTCTTTCTAGCGCTATTTGTTTTTGGAAAAAACTACAAAAATTGTTTTTTTTTAAACAAAAAAAAAAATAAGCTTTCTGCATCATTATTTTTAATTTTGTGATCGGAGAAAAACTGTGACAAAATGAGTTTGAAAATTTTCACTTTTTGACGATAAATTTGGAGAAGATTTTTTTAAATGCATTTTTTGGCAAGGGATTTGGATATTTTTCGAAAATCTAAAAAAAAAAATTTGTAATTTTTTGACCTACCTAAATGTATAGACCTGTTCAATGTGAACTCATATCTGTAAGCCGAAGCTTATTTCGAGACTTTGATCCGCAGATATCCGCCTCCGAATGTAAGCAAAAGTATGTTTGAATGCAAATAACTCAGTAACTAGATCTCAAAGAAACTTTTGGTTTTCAGTTATAAATCGAGCTTAAAAAGACCTTTCTTTTGATATCTCACTCGATGAATTTGGAGGAAATTTTTAAAGATGATTTTTTTTTTCGGCAAGGGGTTAACCTTGGATTTTTTCAAAAATCTGAAAAAAAAAAATAATTTGTATTTTTTAAATAAACGCATAGGACTATTCACTGTTAACTCGTATCTGTAAACCAAAACTCGTTTCGAGACTTTAACCCGCAGATATGCGCCTGCGAAAGTAAACAAAATATGTTTCGATGCAAATAACTCAGCACCCAGACCTTAAAGAAACTTTTGGTTTTCAGTTATGAATATAGCTTAAATAGATGTTTATTTTGATGTCTCACTAGATGAATTTGGAGGAAATTTTTTATAATGCTAATGTACATAGGTAAATATTTCGGAAATCTAAAAAAAAACGAAAATAGAAAATTTTACTAAATGCATAGGTCCTTTCACTGTGAAATTATATTTGCAACCCGAAACTTTTTTCGAGACTTTGACCATATCTTTAAACCAAAACCAGAGACCTTTAAATACAAAGTCTTCTAGAAAGTTGTAACTTCCACAGTAAAATTTGTTTCCGAGGCAAGCTTTATATAGAAGCTTTAATTTTAAGATTTGCTCACTATTGTCTTTAAAGAAAATCAAACCAGACGTTATGTTATTTAAAATTTATTATAAACAGTTAAATAAAAAAAAAAAAAAACAAAACAACCACATTTGTTTTATTCGTAAATAATTTATATTTTTGTCTTAAATTTCAACACAAAAACATTAAACAAATTTGTTTGCCTTTATTCGTAGTATTTTTTCTTTTCTCTTTGGATGCTTATATACCTTATGATAGTAATTTATTGCATCAAAAATGTTTTTTTTTTGGTAGATTATGTATATAGTAGGTATATTTTTTTATTTTATAGGTTATAGTGATTTTATTCTTTTAGAAATATTTTTTTGTTTTTTTTTTTCAAATATTTTAATGTAGCACATTTAACAAGTACAAAGAAATATATTTTTTGTTATTTTTTTTTTCATAATTTTATATATTTAATTTATTAAGTACGTCGTTATAATAAAAGAAACTTAAAAGAAAAACAAAATTAATTTTGAAAATCATTTCTTTTTTTTCATTTCGTTAACAAATTTTATAATAAATTGTATAAATACTTTCTTTTTTTTGTTTTAAATTTTAAGTAAAACATTTTTTTGTATTCATTTTTTTTTTTTGTTGGTTAACTTTGTAAAGTAAATATAAATTTTTGTATTTTTTTTTTTATTTAAACAACCCAATAACGGTCATTTTGATTATTATAAATTTTATAAATTTTGAATTGGTTTGCTGTTTGTTGTTATTTTATTTTAATTTATTTTTTTTACTAAAGAATATTTAAAATGAAAACTTATTGTTACACATGTTTTCTTTGTTTCTTTTTTGTCGTTATCAGAATAACCAAAGGCCACATTATTGTTGTTAGTGAATTTTCGTTAAAAATTCACTTGAAACAAATTACAAAAAACTTAAATAAAAAATCTATAAAACAAGTTGAATTTGTCTTTATAAATCATTTTGTGCATAAAATATAAATAGGATCTACACATTTTTGTTATGATTCTAATCTTTTTTTTTTTAATTTTTTTTTAAGGATTCTATATATAAAAAAAAAATGAACAACACAAAAAATAACTTAAATGTTTGCTTAAAATTATGACTTATTTAAAAATATTATTAACAATGCATTTTAACACTTGGGACTCGAATTAAAAGAAACAAAACCAAACTTAATAAATAATTCAAAATACATAATCTATATTTTTTTTAAAAAGCAAACAAAATTCATGTTTTGTTGTAATTATTTTTTACATAATATTTATAAATTTTGTATTTTTAAATTTATATTTATTTTTTTTTATATATATTATATATTAAATATTTTAAAATAAAACTTAAGTAAATGGTAGACGTTTAATTCTTTCTTTCTTCATTGCATATAGTTTTTAACTTTTTGTTGCTTTGCATTTTTAACATTTTTTTTTATTTTTAAAAATTAAAAAAAAATAATAATAATGTTTATTGCAACACTCTTAACACAATATCACTCTCACTTTCAGACTTATCCGAATATTTATGTTTTTTTTTTCTATACGAAGTATTTTTGTTTTATTTATTTTTTATTTTAAGAAATAATATTAAAACGCTATATGTAGGTATTGTTTTTTTTTTTTTTTGTATTTATTTTTTTGTTTAAGTTTTTTTTTTTTAAATTGTAATAAAATTTACTCATAAAAATATTTGTTTATTATTTTTTGTTTTGTTTTGATTTTTGTTTTGTTTTGTATTTGTATCATAGTTATTATAAACTTAACTTATTTACTAATGTTAAACCTCATTCGTCTTCCCTATTTTTTGTTTTATATGAAATCAGCTTTATTTTTTGTCGGTTTGTTGCTTTTATTGTTTATAAGGTGGTTAGCATAATATTTTTTTTTGTTTTGTTTGTTGTTGCTGTTTGTTTAAGGTTATTTAGTTGAGTATGGATGCTCCTTACAAAAGTAATCTCGTGAACTCTGAAAATAAAAAAAATAAAAAAATTTTTTTCAAAATACACATAAATTGGTCATTTTAAACTTCAAAGACACATTTTTCAAAGTCACATTTTTTCAAAAATGATTGTTTTGCTGAAAATAGTTTCTCAAAGGTAGATCTGTATTATGTGTAAAAACCCAGTGATAAAGTTACAGAACAGGGACACAGGTAAGTCAGAATTTTGAAGATCAGAAACATTTTTGTTTGAATTTTTTGTTTTGAATTTTAATAAAATTATAGTGGCTAAATCAAAAAAACAAAAAAAAAAAAAAAAAATATCTGCAAAATCTTTTTTCTTTTGTAATAATTTATTTATATTTATTTGCATATGTGTAACAATTCCTACATGAGTTAATTTCATTTATCTGTGATTATTCTTTTAATTTTTATGTTAAATGAATGTAAGAATATGTTAATTTTCTTCGACAGACGGCATTTAACGCCATTGTTCTATTTTCTTTTTTATACTCTGTTTTTATACTAATCTTATATTTTTTAAATAAAGAATTTTAATTTAATATCACGGTGTTACAAAAATGAGGTTTCAAAATATACGCGGGCGGAGACCTATCAGGTTTTGTAGAGCTAGTCGCACTGATTACGAAAAGGTATTTGAAAATCCCCTAACACCCCCAAAATCTGGAGTTACGGGCAAAAAACGGTTTTTTGGACCTTCACCCATTGAAA